>NC_140595.1:676382075-676722075 GCF_964204655.1 Triturus cristatus | reverse complement strand
TATCTGGCTGGGTTTTTTTTTTAATGTGAGCGTCTGATGGGGTCTAGAGAAGTCTTGACTTCACATGATAACAATTTTGGTAAAGAATGATGTTGTCCGCGCTCCTAAGGAAGTACACCCAGGCCCAACAAGTGTGCTAGGTTATCGATTTTAAATCTTCCCAGTCGGAAAGAATTGTTTTGACACCCAGTGTAAATAACAAGTCAAATAGTAGTAGTTCAGTTCTGTTGAGTGGTGCTGTGTTGGCGAGAGCCTGGGGTCCTCAGGCAATTAACACTGGATCCAGCAATACCTTGCAATGAGAGACGTCATTAATAGTTTTGTTAATGTCTTCCCAGTATGACTGGAGCAAGAGACAATTAAAGATCATATGGTTAAGGGCACCCACTGCTGAGGGACAGTTCCAAATTTCTTTTGATTTAAGGAGGTCTAATTTTCAGAGCTTAGCTGGGCCCCAAAACGTTCTGTATAATAACCAGTATTTGCATTGAAGTATAATTGAAAACATGAGTTTGAGCTTGGTGGGATGTTTTCAAATCAGTGACCAATTATTATCAGTTAGATGAGAATAGCCTTCCCTAAGGCAAGAGTCCAACCTCTTCTTTTAATATTGATGAATGGGGGTTACAAGCGGAGAATCTAGATTTTCGAGGCTTAATGAGTTTGGACGGATGGTGAGGCAAGTTTCTTATGGATACTTGGGTGTTGAGGGTTTCGCAAGTATTAGTTGCAATGGATCGCTACTCTTAGTTTTAGGAAATCATAGAATTCCTTATTGGGACTGCATAAGGAGGCTTGAAGAAATGGGAACTTGATGAGATTGTCTATGTTAATCACATCTTTGATGTATAGACTACTGCAGGATGACCATGAGTGCCAGTGGTGGGCTTTACTGTCAGTTTTCTTAGTGGGGTGTGCCAGATAAATGCTTATGAAGATCGTTTTATACGGATCGAACAGTTCTTGTTCAGTTCTTTTACAGCAAGTGTGAGAAGTTGGCCTGGTATATGCTGTTCACCAGTTAAAGTGGACACCTTGCACCAGTACAATTTGACTCTTATGGTAGATAGGTTTAAGACAGCCTTTAGAGAAAGCTATCCTAGTGGCAGCCGTGGAGAGCAGCCTTCAGGCTAAGTCTTGGACGAATGTAAAGCAGCTTGTTTTACCACATAATCTCTTGAATTACCAAATGAAAGGACTCCACACAGGTATATATATCAAATATATATGTATTTATTACTAGACAACTCTCTACTAATCTCTTGAGATTAGAAGTCAGGAACATATGCACAAATCAACGTTTCACAATAAATTAAGCACAAATATGGCTGGGGCCCTAGGGGCGTTCCAGACCATATACTAAAAAAGAGACTTAAGAACAACGACTTGCAAAGGGACAAGGCCTAGGGCCTTTAGAAGTGTTGGGGACTCACGAAACCACCCAAGGCAGGTAAGTAAACGGGGGATGCAGGCAGTGTGTTAACAGAGCCGCGAATCCCCGTTGACTTCAATGGAGCAAGTCGCGATTGGAAATTAAGAGTTTTAGTGCACTTTGAAGGAGACTACAAGCAAGTCACTTACAGGGTAAGTAGTTCTAGAGCCAACACCCACAGGAGCACCGTAGTGCTGGAGTTACCAAACCCAGGGAAGCCGGGTGCATAGGTGTCTTTTGGTGTCGTGTGACGGGTCGCGGCGTTGTTTTCAATGGGAGCCAATGAAGACTTGCTGCTTGTGAAGGCAGAAGAAGTGTACGGTGAAATCCAAGCCTGGATTCAGAAGAAGGAAGACCTGAAAGCAGAGGGGACAATGTTCAAAGTCACTTGGCAGTGACCCGGGGCAAGGAAGATGGATGCCCACAGTCGTCGGGTGTTTTCAGGTGGTTCAAGGGTGTCTTGACTCTTCTGCCACAAGGTCCAGGAGGCGTCGACGACAACCAGGAGCTGGATTTGGTATGTCCCACAAAGTCTGCAGCTTACTGCGGTGTTGGTGACCAGATTGGAGCCAACAAGCCTTGGTAACAGCAAGTCTCGTAGAAAGGACAAAAAGACCAGCATGGTCTGGGGGGTCTCACCCAGCAAAGGTAAGTCAGGGCTGGCCTGGAGCAACCAGGGGAGCCCTTTGGAATTGTAGGAAAGTCTTCAGGGGACCCACAAGCCAGCCGGCAAAGGATCACGAAGATGCCTCAGGAGGATCCACTCAACAGGGGCCCACGGTCACTCGGGATGACGTAGACCTCTGATCTTTGGAGGGATCCCTGCTAGAGGCTTGGACCACACGAGGCCCAAAGCATAGGTTCGTAGAATGTCGTGAAGGGTTTGCACTCGAAAATAGTGCACGGTACCCAGGGATTGCGGTTTCTCGTCACTCGTGGGTTCCACTTGCCTCAGCGTCACTGGGGACTCACGATGGCCTTGGAGAAGTCAGGAAATCCTTTTCCTGGGCTGCAGGGACTTCAGGCTCCGGTGGGAGTGGTCTAGTTTGCGGCCGTAGTTTGTAGTTTTTGGTGCCTGCCAAGCTGGGGAGTCACTCCTTGACTCCAAGGGAGATTCTTCAGTCTTCCAGAGGTAGTGGAACTTCAAAGGTCTGGGATTCTTCTTTAGAGCATCATCCAGGGGTATCTAGTTTGCAATGGCAAGGGTTGCCTAACTTATACTGGAAGGAAGGGAGGGACTAGCTCTAACCCCACCTATGGGAGGGTCAGGGAAGTGGGTGGCAACACCCACTTCCCTTTGCCCAGTTTCGTGCCAGAGCAGGGGCAGGTAGCCCCTGAGCCGGTTTGAACTGGTGTATGCACAGAGGAGCCTACTGCTCCCCCAGTGCAGGACTTCAAAGCACTCTAGGAGTGCACCCACCCAGCCCCAATACACTAAACCCTGTCTGGGAGGTGGTCACTCCTCCCTGTGACAGGATACCTATTGTTGGGCTTCATCCACTGTGAGTTTCAGTCATCAGCAGGAGGGCAGCCAGTGTCTGTGACTGTTGGCATCCATTTTGTGATGCCAGGGCTCTTCAGGATTCTACCACGTTCCCCCAGTAGGTACATGTCTATCCCTCTAGAAGGGTGGGATCATACTCTCACACCAGTTACTGGTGTGGGGGTATGATTCCAAAGCGTTTGACACCAAACACAACATGTTTTGATGCAGCCATTCCAGAGGTAGAATTTACCGCGAGGTTATAATGCACTTAAGAATATATGGTTTGACCGCATTCACAAACAGCCCCAGAGAATGGACTCTGAGAGCTGCAGAGGGGCCCTGCACAGGCAGAGGCACCCCCTCACATGGAAACCAAGCACCCTGCCCTCAGGATTGATAGGGCCTGCCATAGGGGTGACTGATAGGTTTAAATGTGTGTGCAGGAGAGATATAGGGAACCTATATCTCAGTGAGGAGTGCTAGCACCACCTCACCCAGGCTGCAGTAGCAGGCCTGTGGTGTCAGATTTAGTCTGCTTCCCAGGGGTGGCATAATACATGCTTCAGCACCTGGTAGTCTATTGAAGTACCTATGCCCTTGGTACCTAAGGTACCATATACTAGGGACTCATAAGGCACCACAGTATCCAATCACTAGTGCACCTAATATGCACTCCATGTTGTTTTAGAGAGAACAGAGTGGCTGGGGCCCTGATTAGCAGGGTCCCAGCCAGACTATAGCCAGAAACCAGTGTAAACATCAGATAAAAAGTGGGGGCAACATAAGAGGCAGATCCTACTCTCCTACAGCAAGCATTGGATCTCTAAGAATGTTTAAGGAATGCTGCGGTTTAAAGTTGTCCATTGAGATAGATGCAAGTGGTCGAAAGAGGTCTTTCTCAATTTCTGTCCATCGGGAGGTGGGAGTTAGGGGTTTAGACTTAACCAGTGTATGTTATGTTATGTTAAGGATATTTGTAGAGTGCATGGCTACCCGAAGGCTTCCCAGGGGTAACAGAGAGACAGGGCAAGTCACAACAGCTTAGTAGGTAGTGTTTTGGAAAAATCAAGTTTTCAGAATTTTACAGAAGGGAAGATTGAGGTCTGAGCGTAGGTGAAGGGGGAGAGTGTTCCAGAGCTTGGCAGAGGTGAAGTAGAAAGACCCTGCTGCCACTTCTCATCCTATTGATTTTGGGACCTGAGGCTAGGTAGAGACTGGATGAGCTGAGCCATATGTTAGGAAGGTAAAGGGAAATTATGTATTGGAGGATAGGGGGGCCTTTTTGCCAGAAGGATTTGTGAGCAATACATAGGGACTTGAATTTTATTCTATCCGCAATTGGGGGCCAGTGCATGGTTTTCAGAGCAGGTCTTACAGAGTGGTTGTTGGGAATCCGAAGGAGCATACGTGCAGCACAGTTCTGGATGGCTTGCAGTTTGTTGATGGGCGCCCTAGGAGCTCATAGATACAAAGTATTTCCATAGTCGAGGCAAGAGAGGATTAAGGCCTGGACCATAAGTCTGCTTGCTAAGAAGGCGAGAAGTGGAAGAACTTTGTGGAGCATCCGCAGGATGCCATAACAGGATGTCCATCATTTGTTTGTTGTAACGCTTTTCGCCCTAAGTGGGATGGGTATTCCCAGACGTGGGACCCGTGCTCACTACGCCACTGGAGTCAAGCTATCCTGGCTGATGACGGCTGATAGCCAGAAACCGGTCCTAGGATGCTTGATTCCGGTCCAGGGAAGACATGGCTTGGCAGTTCGGGCTGGACTGTTCCCATGAGGCACAGGGTCAAGACTGATTTGCATATGGCCATGTCTGAACTGGGGTGGCGTAGTGGGCAAAAGAACGATGGATTTAACCCAGATCTCTTGACTGGGGGAGAATGTCTGCATTGTCAGCATTCCGTCCATCATTTGTTTGTTGTAACGCTTTTCGCCCTAAGTGGGATGGGTATTCCCAGACGTGGGACCCGTGCTCACTACGCCACTGGAGTCAAGCTATCCTGGCTGATGACGGCTGATAGCCAGAAACCGGTCCTAGGATGCTTGATTCCGGTCCAGGGAAGACATGGCTTGGCAGTTCGGGCTGGACTGTTCCCATGAGGCACAGGGTCAAGACTGATTTGCATATGGCCATGTCTGAACTGGGGTGGCGTAGTGGGCAAAAGAACAATGGATTTAACCCAGATCTCTTGACTGGGGGAGAATGTCTGCATTGTCAGCATTCCGTCCATCATTTGTTTGTTGTAACGCTTTTCGCCGTAAGTGGGATGGGTATTCCCAGACGTGGGACCCATGCTCACTACGCCACTGGAGTCAAGCTATCCTGGCTGATGACGGCTGATAGCCAGAAACCGGTCCTAGGATGCTTGATTCCGGTCCAGGGAAGACATGGCTTGGCAGTTCGGGCTGGACTGTTCCCATGAGGCACAGGGTCAAGACTGATTTGCATATGGCCATGTTTGAACTGGGGTGGCGTAGTGGGCAAAAGAACGATGGATTTAACCCAGATCTCTTGACTGGGGGAGAATGTCTGCATTGTCAGCATTCCGTCCATCATTTGTTTGTTGTAACGCCATAACAGGATGCGGCCAGTTTAAAAATGTGAGTGAACGATCTAGCCACATGCCGAGACTTTTGATCTGGTTTTTAGGCATGGGTGGAGAGCCAAGACAGCTCGGCCAAGCTGGGCCGATGACAAAAATGGGTGAGTTGCCTAGCATCATAAGCTCAGGTTTATCTCCATTCAACTTGAGGAAGGAGAATTCCACCCAATTGGCGACTTTCTCTAGGCAGGGACCTAGACTGGACGAGGTATTTCCTGGATGATTAGAGGACACCACTAATTGGGTGTCATCAGCGTAGGTAACAATTTCTATCCCAAAATGGTGGACAATCTGTGCCAGTGGGCTCATATAGACATTGTACAAAGTCGGACTCAGAGATGAGCCCTGAGGGAGGCTGCAGCCAAGTGGGATCCGGTTTGAGAAGTTATCTCCGTCAAAGACTTGAAAGCTCCTGTCCTCGAGGAAGGACTGAAGCCAGGTGATAATACTTCCTGATAGTCCGACATTCCTCAGTCAGTGGATCAGGATATCATAATTAACAGTGTCAAAAGCGGCACTGAGGTCCAGAAGGACGATAGCTGTCAATCCACCTTTTTCGATAATCTTTTTGGCATTTTCCACTACTGCAAGTAATGCGGTTTCAGTCCTGTGTTGGGGGCAGAATCCAGTTTAAGAAGAGTGAAGTATGTTGTGGGATTCGAGAAAGGCAGAAATAACTGAGTTAACATGCTTTTCTAGCATTTTACTGATCCTGGGGAGGAGGGAGAGAGGGCAATAGTTTAATGGGTTAAGGCTGGGTTTCTTTAATACTGCCCTCACCATGGCGTGTTTCCACAGTGGGGGTACTAGTCCGGTCGAGATGGAGGAGTTAATCAACTTCAGTAGCACCGGCCAGATTGTATCCCCAGCCTTACTTAGGATTTGGGGGAGGTACCGGGTCATTAGGGGAGCCGGATTTTACTGAGGTACATATGTTCACTAGAGTGTCCATATCCATCAAGGGAATTCCCTTGAGGGAGTGCTCAACGGGTACGGAAATCTCCATAAACCATGGATTAACAGTGGAAGCGGGGGGGATTATAGATATCCTTGAGTTTTAGAACTCTGCAAGTTTGTCACAACGCGCGTTTGATCCGTCAGGGGGGCATCCCTGACTGGAAGTTTTAGAAGATGCTTAGCGATCTTAAAGATTTTCCGTTTCAAGCGGAATTGATTCTTTCCTCAGTGTAATGCTGGTGCCTCCTTCACTTTTGATTGGTAGATTTTTATAGAGTCCCTGTAATTCTCTTTACATATTGCCTCATAGTTTCTTCTCCATTTCCTCTCAAGTCTTTTGCACATTTGTTTGTACTCATTCAGCTGGGAGAGTACCACAGAGAGGGGTTATTCCTAGTTTTTTTGTGGATATGTTTCTTGGGTATAACTATGTCCAGGGAGGAGTTGATCCAATGGTTGAATTGGTCATTTGCGACAGTGGGGCAGGGATCTAGGGTAGGTATGGAATTATTCAAAGCAACATTCCGAGCATCCAGCAGAACGTTGGACAAAGGGTGTTTCCAGCCACTGGTTGTGCTGGTGATAGGGAGAGGTTTCAACAGATCCCAGGAGAAGGGGACCAAAAACTGGTCAGACCATGGTACATGTATTAATTATTTAAGTAGGAAAGATCATTTGTATCTTATTGAAGTTGGGTAGACACACTCCTCCTTTCTCATCACTAAGTAAAAAGATCTTGAAAGCTATTCTAGGTTTTTATTACGCCAGATGTATTGAGTGGTGGACTTTTTTTAAAGTTTTGTTGAAAGAGTCCGATAATTGGAGGAGGAACATACTGAGGATAAAGTTCTCTTGTGAAACAATTAGCATTTTGGTGCATTCTAGTGTGCCCCACCACGTCATGTTTGAGGGATCAAGTTTCAATCGGGTCCTTGATCTTTTTCAGTAGGATGTCTTTAATATGTGTGCAGGATTTGAGAGGGATTTTCATAGATGTAGGCATACGTATTTCAAGTCGAGGTTTTTTCCCATTTGAGGTCTGTGCTATTGATACTAGTGGGCAAGCAGATGGGGTTGAGATGTAAAACATCAATTTTTTCTTTATTTATTGTGCAGCCGGAGGCATAGGAATAGGCACTAAGTAGCTTGAGGATTTTCGGGATTGCTGCTTCTGCATTTTCAGAGAAGATGAGGACATTGTCCACTTAGGCTGCTACTTTGTGGGTTGTGGAGCCACAGGATTTCCTGTGATGATGAGATTATTGCAAATTCTCAAGAGGAGAGGTTTAATGGCTAAGAGGAAGAGTAGTGAATAAAGGGACATCCTTGCTAGTCCATTGGGAGAGTTTTAATTTTTCAGAACCATTAACCCTAACTTTAGCTGAGGGGTTATCATATAGTATGAGTACTATTTGTTCAAAGGTGGGTCCAAAGTTACATTTTTGGATTACTGATCTTATAAAAGGCCAGGAGACCATACAGAAGGCCCTTTCAATGTCTACAGCCATGGACATCACGGGGGGGCTGAGGAGGGGCGATTTATTTAACACATGTACAAATATTCTTATGTTGTCACAAGCCAATCTCTCTTTTTTTATATTTTTTATATTTTTTTTATTTAGCCATAAATGCAAATCTATACACTGAAGATGAGCACATCAGGGAATTACATTGACAGAACTCTAACAAAAGATAAAAATGGAGAAAAAATCAGAAAATAGAAAATAAGGGAGTACAAGGGGGGTACAAAAATTAAGTATACACTCAAATATATCTTACTAAATATAGGCCCCACTAAAGTATGTAAAGCACACAGTTCTAATCCCACTGAGTGTCCGACAACATCCGTTTAAATTTTCTCCACAAGCGTGGACCTCTAGCTTTTGAAGAGCCATTTCCATTTCATATATTTCACAAAGTAAAGACCAAAATTCATTAATACTGGGCCCTGTTTTTTTAATCTAGACCCGAGCAATACACAATCAAGCACATATGATTAAAATTGATACAAATGGGTCCGAGAGTCAACATTGGTCCTGAATAGCCCCCAACACAATTTCCTTTTCTGTCATTTGAATGCTGTGGCCAGCCAACGTTGAAAGAGCATGATTAACTTTAGACCAAAATACACTCAGCACAGGGCACTTAATGAACATATGACATAGATCAGCAGCATACATTTGACACTTTGGACAAATAACTTTGAATGAAGATGTGTAATTCATAGCCCATTTGGAGATTACCTCTGGAGTATAATACTGCATAAAAATTACCCTATGTTGCTGTAGCTTCAAATTAACCGATGCTACTGCTGCATCTATACTCACCATAGATTCTTGTACTTCGTTGCTCGTGTTATAATAATTTGGAAAACCCGACTTAACTTTGCTGCAACTTGAGTGCCATCGTCACTAGCACTATCTAAAAGTTCCTTGTAAGCTTTGCCAATTAACCCCCAGCCACAAGTCTGAAAAAGTACAGAGTATTCTTGAGGGACTTGGTAACTGTACTAGGCCCAAGCCGCGTAGTATATAGTCCCTTATTTGTAGATATTTATAAAACGTAGTCTGTGGCAACGCATAATCTTCCTGCAGTGCAGCAAACAACCGAAACCCTTGCCCATCATATAGTTGGCCAAGTTGTTCTATACCCCTGCTTTGCCACCTGCTTCCGATAGGATCATGAAATATTTCTGGCAATGCGGGATTCCCCCATAGCCTTGTATAGACATGCCAGTCTGCAAGGGAATATACTTTAGAGATATCTTGCCATATCCCTCACAATCTTAAATCGCACCCTTTTGTAGTAGTTGGGATCCATTGTTTTGTACAACAAAAACCCTGCATCATGACCACTCGCTATTTGATATGAGAGCAAGGTACTGCCACTATTAGGACCGTTAAACAGGCTTTGTATTCGACCAAAAAAAAGCAGCATAAAAACATAGTTTAAAATCTGGGAGCATAAACCCATCTCTCTTGAATGAAGCCCATTTGAGAGGAGCAAATCAAAGATGGAAGACATTTTACCAATCTGGTGGCAAGGACGGGAGCCTTAGGTGCACCGGTGGTGCGTGTACTTTGACGAATGTTTGACTACAAGACAGCACTGAACCTCCTGACCCGCATGGTGCTTAGTAGCGTTACCAAGTAGAAATACTACCGGAAGACCAAAAAAAACAGGTGAGCGCACTAGGCCTCATAGTTGCATGTAATACGTGCACATTTTTAAAAGCAGGGATACTTAAGAGCAGAGATTCCAGCCCTGAAGAAGGCCTCAGACCCGCAAGGGCTCTAGTTATGGGCCGAAACATGTTGGCATTCTGATTCTAATGTTAAAAAAAAAACCTTTTCTTTTGTATCAAATTTTCTATCTAGTACCCCAGATACCCTAGAAATAAACATATGGCTTGGGTATACCTGTAGGTATTTTTAACCTCACTCATCTGGTTCCTTGCATGGCCAGTCAATATTTTATATAAGAACTCCCATAACATCTTTTGGTTGAGTCCGCCCAGATAGTGCCATCTTACCTGGGTGTGAAAAGACGCCTATGATGAAGCATTTCCCAATAAGTAAGTGAGGCGTCTTCTCCAATATCTTTTGATATCCCTTCACTCTAAGATAGTTGGAGGATTAATATTCAACCAGAGTGGGACCCTTTACTTTTTCCTTCCTCTCTTTAATTTTGTTGCCTGAATTTCCACAACGGATGTACATACACCAGCAGTTTCCTTTTGTGATGTGATTGTATCTGGGAGATTGCAAATGATCTGCTTCTCTCACTCTCTCTTGTGAATAAAATGATTTTTACATATCACTGAGTTGAGAAATTGGTCTGTAGGATTTAGAGTCTAATGGAACTTTATTATCTTTGTGGACTACTGAGATGATAGCTTCTGTGAAGTTTGGGGCTGTTTTGCCCTTGACGGTATAGAAGTCAAAGAGGGACTTTAGCTGAGGTGTGAGTAGTGGTTTAAAGATTTTGTAGAAGTGGCTTGTGAAGCCATCTGGCCCTTGGGCTTTTTAAAGTTTTAATGCTTTGTTTGTGTTTTCTATATTTCTGTCTCATATGATTTGTTAAGTGAGATTTGATCCATCTCTTTGAGTGAGGGGAGGTTTATATTCCTGAGGTAGTTCTCACGGTCTGAAAGGTTTGGGTTTCGGTCCAGATTGTATAGTGTTTTTTTAAATACTGTGCAAAGCAGCTTGCACTCTTTTTGGGTTTGGATTTGATTTTGCTTACTTTGTTTTTCATTGCATTAATCAAGGCCCTCTGGCTTTTCACTTTTAGGTAGTTGGCAAGAAAGTTCTGGCCCTTTTTAAATGTACACAGTTTGTTTGCTTTATAGCTGTTCCCCAGCAACAAAATTCTATACAATATTACTTACCTGATAAAAATCGATTTTCTTGAGAAGGATATTTCTACATCATGATATTTACAGCTCAATATTTTGTCTGTGTCTGATTGTACAGCCATCTGATACCCCGGGTCATTTACATGGTTAAGAAAACTCTCAGGAACCAAATAACCCTATTTTCCTCACCCCCTTTAAATTAGGTACCAGTTAGTTTAATGCAGGCTGTGAATGAAGCCTTTTCCCTTATGAACCCATGCTTTGACTTGTGAGTGAGACTGGGAGAAGGTCACTTCTACCCTTATGTGCAGCAAGTTCCCAAACATCCCCACTTCCCTCACAACTACTTGATATACATAGGGGAAGAATGTTTGGTTTCTGATAGTGTTAGCTCATGTAATTACCTTTCCCTTTCCTGCTGTTGGTGGGCATATAGCACAAGTCCTTGAGCCAAAGCCCTATTTTCTCCAAGCACGGCATTAAGTATGCAAGTACTTCACACTGTCCCGGGGTTTGCTAGAACTTTGCCAAGAGCTTAATAGAATTTACAAGCATCTAGAAGAAAATTATGCTTGCGCTACTCAGTCAGACAGCATGTTGTTGGACGCCATGCTCAGCATGTGACTGGGTATCATTTCAATCTGGAACTCGATCATATGTCCATTTTCATGATCACCTAGAAGGATCTTCCACAATCAATGTGAAGTATCAGACAGCAAGGGCAACAACACCACTGCAGAAGTCTGCATTGATATATAGATAGCAAATGTTGCCCTCTCTTTTGTGTTTTGAGCCAATGCCATGAGTTAGGGGAATGGGGTATGGACAAGTCTTATGAACTGTATTTCCCAAGATGGTGGTCTGCTCAGATTATTCTGCCTGAGGTTTCCAATGTAAAATGAAGTATAGTCTTTTCCTGTGATGTCAGCTCCTGGTTGAATCCTACATAAAGAGGCAATTAAAAGTGATGGATGTGTCACAAAGCATGAGTTCCATTATGGTTCATCATGTACATCACCCTCTTGCTACTATTTCTGTCACTGATTTTTGCTCCTTCCATTTAAAACTTTCCTTGGGTCTTCTGTTTGAAATCTTCACTTGGCTCCTTCCTCTTCTCTGATGTCAGTGGAAGATTAATGTTATGTGATTTATTCCTTCAGTAAACTTCATCTTCAATCAAGAACTACAAGATTGCCAAGTAGATTTTTCTGTCTTTGTGGCATTTTCCTTCTAATAGGAACCATCTAAATCAGACATTTCACACATTTTATGTTAAATATTATGCACAGGGCAGCACTGTATCGACTAGGATGACTCTCCCTTTCATCTTACAATCAAGGAGGAATTTAAAAGACCTTTTTATTATCCATTCCATGACAGGATCTAGGCTGGGAAGAAATATATTTATAATTCTTGACAAAGGTAGGCACATACTGGTTTTAATTTGAGTATAGGAAAGGCAGTCTTAATCACTCTTATATAATTTTTGTGTATTAAAAAATCTAGGTTTGCCAATGAATGAGAGTTTCATTGATTAGTAAAGTGATGCACCAATTACATTTCTCAGTTACTCCTATAGAAAGGAACACATAGATTTTTTCAAGATAAAATGAGAAAAAAACGAATAAAAGATAACACACCCTAAATTTATATATCAGGCACCAATCAATATACTAGAAGTATGCAGCTCCCTGATAACAACAACTTCTAGCCTGACAGGCCATAACATGAAAGTGCCCTTTGTTTATGGTAATGCTGTCTAAGCGTACAGTGCCGGTGATGGAGCAGAGTTTTGCAAAAAAAGAAATCCTGCTCAGATTGATACCCCCATAACACTTAATACCAGCGTGCAGTGGTAAATTAACATGCAAAGCACTTGAACACAAGGGAAAAACACTTTGCGTATGCGTGCACTAATGTGAACTAATGCATGAAAGAACTAGGCCATATTCAAAATTGCGTTCCGAGAGAAACTAATTTGGTACATGTTTGGGCTGCATTTTGCATTTTGCATCTTGCTTTAAAATTAATAATAAATAATGCCGCTTTTGCCCTAAGCTTATGCTAGGAAAATATTAATAGGGGTTAGTGCAAAGGTGGGTGGTAAACGGTGAAAAGTGCATTTCCATGTAATTAATGAATGTATTTGTTTCATTCGCTATAGTGAGCTGAACGGGCCTGCATTTTCTTAAGTTGTCAGGATAGATGAGGGGGATGGAAGGTGAGCAAGAATGAACTGCCCTAACAGACAGAAGCACTGAACGCTGAAAAGGAAGAATAAAAGTCCAACGACGCTGAGCTTAGAAATCACTGTTCTCCTGCCAAAAGATGAGACTGGCTGTGGGACCCAAGACTTCTTCCACGGACGTGGCTGAGAATTATATGTGAAAATAATGAAATGTAACAAATACAACATTGAATAAACTGGTCAAATATTATGTAATGAGAAAGGATGAAGAACAATGAGCATGTAATAATTATGAATGAAATCACTGTGGTGTGATACACCACCTCCCAAACCCTCCAATGAGCAGTCAAATTCTGTGAAATGTTTCAACTAATGTGGTTTGGAAATGTAGGTTTTAGGGTATACCTGTGGTGCCTTTGTGGGTGTGGTTAGCCGGTACTTCTCGCTTAGGTCTGAAGGAGAGGAGAGAGGGGTGATGCGTCGCTGTCCGTAGGTTTGCAGAGAGGCCTAGCTGTTTCCTGTCCTTGTCATGTTCCTGGCCAGGGGGATAGTATTTCACAGATTCTTTGGGTTTGTTTAATTTTTCTGACTCATACTTTGCATAATTATTTGCAAATGTATATTTGTCTCTGAAACTTCTGTCTTCATCTATCCACTCCGTCATTTGTATATTGTTTTGCATTATTTTGATGAAACTTCTGTCTCTTAATCTATCCACTCCTTTATATGCATATCGTATATTGAGGATGAGTATGACACTGTTTGCATTTGATGACTGATTTTCTCTCCTTTTGGTGAGATTCTTTGTTTGCATTCTAACCTGTACGCAATGAGCATTAACTATTCACAAGAACTTGAGATAAAATGTATAAACTTTACCGAGAGTCTGTGATTATTTAGCTGGTTAGATAGATAGTTAGTACTATTATTACCATCAACTACTCATCTAATTGGTCTGTCGACTGAGAGGAAAGAGTGTTGATATATCTATTTAGTTATGTATTTACAAATGATAAACATATAACAATTTTCACGTCTTTAAAACAGCACCCCAGCGCAAAAGGGATTTATGAGTTGGGTGAATGTGTACGGACCATTTGTATGAAATATTGATGAGTATCGATCCCTGATAAAGTGTTGCTCTGGATCACCGGTGTTAAGAAAAATGAGCATATCATGCGATCCATACCAGCCTTTGAATTGGTAGGCCTAGTTTTGAAATGTGTCTCTTAGTGTAGCCATGTTATACAGACATACAGTGCTACTGTTTGGAAAAATACTGCCTCATCTGTTCTATAGGAGAAGGCCTTGGCTTCTCTACAATTGTTTATCTTGTAACGCCTGAACAGTGGTAGCAGTTGTTTCCTGAACTGTAAAGCTGTTCTTAAGGGAAAGATCATGGAGAGCACTGCATTTTCTTGCATCCCCATGAGAACATTCACATACCATTTCTACATTTACTTGCAATCGTGTTTGCTTTATGGGCGCATACTACATGGCATTCTGTAATTCCTCTCTGAGTACCAGTATCGAATTTCTTTATGATCAGAGACTTGTGTTACACCCTGTCACTGAGTATAAAGAAAAGACATCAGAATCTGACTATTATAAATTATTGAAGTCGTGTTCTGACATCATAATGCCTGCTGTCAGAGCCAGCAGCAAGGAGAAAGGCAGGTCAGGTCATGAAGCACAATTTAATCAGCTTATTAGCAACCTTGGTTTTCTTTCTGCTGCTCAATGTTTTGGCTGAAAAAGACAAGCAGAGAGGACATGTTTAATTTTTGCATACCTAATATAGTTAGAGAAAAGCTATAATCTTTCTGCATGTTTGTCCACATTCCAAGCTAGTGCAGCTTTTTATTTTTTAAACTAACTTCTATTAAATTGTTTCTAATGAATAATGAACAGGATTTTTATGTGTTTAATTTTGCACTAGAGGTTTTATTTTTAGTGTTCATGTCAGCAAAAATGCTCTCTCTTTCATTATGAAAGAGCTATGTACCAAGGTTTAAGCGGTTTGTGTTATACAGGAAAAATTACCCCGGGCATACATTGTAATACAGCTTATACTTTTTCAGTAAAACTGTGCGTTTATTGGATAACATAAACATCAAAACTGTGTGAGACAGATCCATCATGATATGTTGGTCTTAGTCCTGCTAGCTCACAGTGCACCATCTGTACCCCTAACCAGGTAAAGACGGTGGAATATGCAACCTCAGATCATGATAACTCTGACTCCCCAAGGAAATCGTGGAAATAGATCTAGAACCTTTTTGTTTGGTTACTCATGCATACCCAAAGAGTTACACTAGAAATACACAAGATAGTGTTTCAATATTTATTGTTTCCCAATATATATTGAAGCATTATGATTCTTGTGTAAAATACGTGTGCTGCAATGATCAATTGAAGGAAACAGTATTGCCTGATCAGAGTTATGAGAATGGTGAAGAAGATGGACAATTCCACCATTGTGCTATTATAGAAAATATATGCTTGCATAACAGGACTGTTATATGTTGGGCTCCTACCTAGCACCACATATCCTAGTGTCCCTAGTGTGGCTATATCTGCCATTATCCCTCTAGGATGATATAAATCCCCAATTACCTGTAGGCAAGTATCATCAGGGAGAACATCTTGGTGGAGAGCTGGGCTTTATACCTCGAAGAAGGTAAACAGGAATCATCTGGGCTGGAATTTTGGCATGGGGTGACCTCATCAGTGCCAACAAAATGCTCCTCTAACTAAACAAAATAGTGATGTTGTTTATATATGAACATTACCCATGTTGCTATGCCAAAGTCCCAGTCAGGATGCCATAATTGATTCTATCCTGATGAAGAGGTTGCAGAGTGAACAATAATAAAGAATATCATTTTGTACAGTGAACTTTAGCTTTCTTACAGAATGTTCAATGCTCTGATAGTGTACCAATGTGCAAATATAAGCAAAGTTATTTCATGAAACCTGATGTGCAAAAGCACGCACTCAAAAAGTATTTCAAGTGTCAATGCTCAAGAAAAGATGTCAATTTTAAACGTGAGCTTGTAAAATGGTGGTGTACCTTCCCAGGACTAAGGTGACCACATGACACCCACTCTTTGGACGTGAGGTGACTAAAACGCTTCCTAAAATGTATGCTAAAAATATAGATTTAATATAAAACCTAAAATCCTAAAAGTGGAGTGCATTTTTTAATAACAAAAAGCATATAGAAAGCAAAATTGCATGTTAAAAAAGGTAATAGAAAAGCGGTAAGTAAAAACACATCACTTCCACAAGCAAATTTGCGAATAAAAGCATGGACAAATTAAAAAAAAATATCTATACAGCTAGAAACAGCCATATTGTTTAAATCTTCATGGGAGTAGACAAAACATTGTTGTGCCCATCATCTGCAGATGACGGTTCTGTTGGCATCCCTCTTGCCAGTTCCATGTAACAAATATGTTCAAATCCAACCCCCTCAGTAGATGCTGAAGGAGTGTTGGCCAGTAGTGCATCTGCAGAGGATGAGCCGGGGTCCACATCACCAGGAGCTGAAGAATCCCATGAAGTCTGATATGTGTTCTGAAGCAACGACAAATGTGCAGGGTATCTTTAGGGGACACATCAGTATCGTAATGTCCATAGACTGGACCGGTTGCATCCTCAAGCATAGATCCAGGGCACACTTTAAAGTGCACAGGTGACAGCGGAATACAGGCTGCATGCAGTGTAGCCAGACAAGCCGAAAGGACAAGAACCAGTTGTCATTAAGTTCTTGAATCAAGGGTGCACCAAAAGACTGTATAATTCTCTCACGACACAGTAGCACATGTCGTAGTGTCATCCCCACTTGGCCACGTAGCAGAATATCTATTGTGGAGCAAATAGAATAAATTCAGTGTCCAAACAATTAGAAACAGACAAGTAGTAAGCCTCCAAAAATGCTTACCAGCATGAAGAGCATGAAAGATGGAATAACTCTGAAGACTTGCTGGAAGGTCCTAACCAACCGGGAGCAAATTGACTTAAAAATGTGTGATATACCTGCAGTGCTGCAAATGTTAAAAATGTGGTGCACCAGCTCCCAAAATGGCGTGGGAGATTGGTGCAAAGTTGCAACTGTATCTCAGAGGAAGACTTTGCAACTTGAAGATTAAACATCTCCAGTGCAGATGTTATGGACACTTCCTTTTGAAACAAAAAGGTTTTCAGTCTGCTTATAGCATCAAAGTTCACATTTGAAATCTGTATCGAAGGCCAGATTGTTGCATCCATAACTGTATGGGCAGATGGAAACAGTACTGGTGCAGGACAGGTCACAAGCCTAGGAACCATCACCAGATGTTGTATTCCCGGTCTCACAGCAACCTTGACTATTCAACAACAAACAACTTTCATTTAAGAGCAATTTAGAAGCCAAACAAACTTCAGAAGCCAGGGAACCTTTTAGACAATATGCCAAGTTTGCTGGGAGAAAGTCTTCCTTTTTTCCCCAATCACTCCCATTTTTTGACTAATACTGTAGGTAACTGACTCTGACTGGGCCCTGAGCTCTGCTAGCCAGGCCTAGGGCCAGTTCTCAGATTAAAAAGGTAAATGGTAATTAGGTGTTATTACAATTGGTACTGACAACCTACTTGTAAGTCCTTAGTATTTGGTAGGGCAGGTAGGTTTAGAGGCCCAGCAGCTTCGAGGCACTTAAGTGTGCACTGCTGTTTTGCCTGCTATCATTTTAAAAGTCAGCCCTGCTTTGAAAGCTGCTTTTAGATTGAAATCACATGCAAACTCAACTTCAGATTTAAAGGTACTTCCAAAGTGTTAAACTACCTTATTGTTACATATAAGTCAACCCTAAGATCTATCCTAGATGCCGTAGGGTAGGATGCCATGTAAAAATAAGCAGGGATATTTTTAAAGGTATTTCATATGCCCTGGTGAGGAAAAAACTATCACTTTAGCTCCATAGGCTAACATGGGGATTCTGTAACACACCGTAATTATTGAAAGGAGTGAGCTAAAATAGTATTTCAAAGACTTGAAAGATTGGTAATGTTAAATCTAACAACGTGCCACAGTTAAATCTATCTCAAGTAATACAGAAAAGAAGTTATAGAACTTTCTTTTCTGTGAGGCAAAATCCAGCCTTTTAGCAGCCTCCCATCATTGGCCAGCCTTAACAGGCTTCACCAAACTGTTTTGATGAGATGATACGTGGCCTGCACAGAGTAAGAGGTTATCTAATGGGGGAGCACTGTAGCTGCAGAGAACAGGCCAGGACAGGAGCTGGGTAAATCAAACTGAGCTTCAAAGAGAGCAGGACTGTAAGAAATGCCAGCCGGGCCTACTCCCTCTTCCTGTTGCCCCCAGCCAGATGACAGCCTCTGAAATGGAATTTGCAGGAGGACTGGAGAGGGAGTGTTAAAGGAAATGAGCCACATCAGTGGGTTGGCTTAGCCAGGTCTTACTCCCACAAAGATGAATTCTCCATCTTGAATTTTAAAGTTCAGTGCTTTGTGGGACAAGGAAATGCCACACTTTGGAGGAAGCTGTCATGCTTTTGGGTGTCACCCTGTACCCCACTGGTCAGGGGTGGCTGCCTGCTTGCTGCTCAATAACATCTCAGATCTGTTGCCTGAAACTACAAGGTGAAGATTGACTGCCCTGCTGGAACCCTGGTCTGCAACTAAAAGGCTTGCACTCTGAAGGACTGCCCCTGCTGCACACTTGGAACTATAGCCCTGGTAACTTAAACATGCTTCAAAATGGATTAAGGACTGGACTCCCTGAAAGTAGCAGGTTAACAGAGCTTCCCTGCACCATCTCACCTAAGAAGTCCCAAGCCTGGAGTGCGTCCAATAGAGTTTTAAGGATTTGGCCAGGTGCATGTAGTAACTGCAGTCCAAATTTCCGAAGAGCAACTCAGAGACTCTGGAACCTTGGATTTCTGTTGTGAACACTTTGAACTCCCAAAAGAAACTTCAGGAGGACATTCCAAAAGTTTGAAGAAGCTTGGAGCAACTTTTAGAAAAAGCTCCGTAAGGAACGATTCGACATTGAGAGTCAAGCTGAATACCTTGCACCGTGACCCAGCCTGGATTTCAGGTTTGTCCCACTGAAAGCTCAGGAGCTCAAGCCTTCCAGGAGTTAACAGGGGCCTTCCAATGAAACAAGCTGATGAAGCCACTACGAATCTGGCCTGCTGGAGAGGCCTGCTCAGCATAGAGAGAAAATCCTCTAGAAAAGTTTCTAAAGTGTGAAGGAAATATTTTGACTGTGGACTCCCACTCAGTGTATCCGACCAGGGTTCCATTGTGGTCGGCCTAAAATTTTGACATTGTCCTGGTCAAACATGACCAGATGTCCTGAGTTGGAGCCATATGTTTTTAAATACTAGAAACATTTGCCTTGGACACATTACATGCTACTTTGAGAGTGACCTCCCTACAAACTAAAGAATGTCCTAAAGTATTCTCACAGTCTGAGCCACTATGAAAAACCTCATTTGCACCATTCCAACAATGATAAGGGAAAGGTAGGACTCATGACTCATGTAAAACCTTTCTCCTAGCGCTTCGTATCTGCCTACTTGATGGTGCTGCAAGCAGTATTTTAAGTGAAAAGTTGAAATTGGCATAGAAAAAATCTGCGTATTATCCATTCTGCACTTGGCACTTCTGCAACAGTAAATGATAATTTTTCTAACGATTCCATGTGTAACATAGTATATATAGAAATAATGATCTGTTCTTTAGATAGATTGTATGAAAAACACAAACTAATGGCATTTAGGTGTTTCCATGGGATGCGATCAGTTTGTACTGTCTGTAGAGTCCAACTGAGTAGCATAATAGCCCTAAACTGTGATTGCCCACGTTACAAAGAGGACATTTCACTCTGTATGATGTCAATAGCAGATGACACAATGTTACCCAGAGAATATATCCTAGTGGATAAGGTGGTCATACCATTGTCTACTACTGCTAGAGCCCTTTCTCTGTAAATCTCACACATTCTCTCAGCTGCATCCTGCTGTTAAATTCTCCACACTTAATTGTATATTGAATACAGAAAGCGATTTTGACGTGGCTTTCAAGGACCTAACTAAAAGTCCTGTATGGTCATGCCATCAGAAAGAAGGGACAAGAGCTGATTTACCTCAGACAACATTGAATTTTTCAGACAATCTAGGCACAACTTTCCAACACTGTATGTTGTGACCACTCCTAGGTGTTCTGTCAGCATGAAATTTGGGTCTGGTCTGTTTATCCTAAACCCTTTCATTTTTTTAATTTACTTTATTTATTTGGTTTCCTTAGTGCATTACAATAACAAAATACAACAACCAATACAACCTTGGCATCATGTAGCCTTCTAAAGTTACACAGTACATACAACCTTAGCATCATGTAGCCTTCTAATGTTACACACAGTACATAATTAATGATCCCGAATGGCCTTGGACCAAAATATTTCCAGTCCCTCCATCGCCCGGAGCCCTCCGCTTCCCATCTTTTTTGTTTTTGTTGTTGAGGGACACTGCATGACGTAGTCATTAACATGCATATCACTACCTTGCAGCCTTTTCCCCTGGTATATACATCATATTGGGGTTGCCTTAGGGTCTCATGTAGGATGCATTAGCAGGTATGCTTTCAAGGGGTCCCATATATCTTTAGGTCTAGAGGTAGGGGAAGCAGTTCTGCATATATCATGGTTTTCTCCTGCCACATTATTAGATCTTGCTGTCAGACTTTACATTTGAGTGTCCTGCCCCTCCCCCATCTACAGGCAACTCTTCTTTTCACCAACAGAAGTCCCAGTGCAATAAACTTCTTATAGGCCATCTCTATGTCCCTGGTATATCCCTGCAGTGCTACAACTGGTGATACTGGGTTGTGGGTTCCTATCATAACTCCCAGCACCCTAAGTACTTTTTGCCAGTATGCCTGTATTGGTTCACAGTCCCAGGCTAGATGTAAGAAATCTGCATCTGTCTGTCCGCATCTATCGCAGACACTATCCTCTCGTAAGTGGAATTTATGTAGTTTAGCTGGTGTATAGTATATGAGGTGTAGGAATTTATAGTGTTTGATTCGCAGGCGGCTATTGGCTGATATGTTTCCTGTCTGGTCACAGCAGTATTGCCATTGGTGGTCTGTGAGGGGTTCTCCAAGTTCTACATCCCACGTTTGCCGCGTATCTGTGGGGACCTTCAACACAGAGGTTTGTGTCAGGTGACATATCAAGGACAGTCCATGTGCCGGGGAGTCACTTAGTAGTATAGCGTGAAGCACGGGTAGCATGGGTAGTTCCTGTGAGAATGTAGGCGCAAGGTGTTGGACACTTTGCCGTAGCCTCACATATACAAATAGTTCCAGTGTAGTACTGTCTCTTCCACGGAAAAATTGCTCCCTGTTTTATAAAAGTACCATTATCGTAAAGACTCCCCAGGTATTTATTTTAACCTTTTTCAACAGTTTGCGCCATCCTAGCTCTTGTGTCACCTTCAGGGCTGGGTGTTGTGAGAGAGTTAATCTAGGTGAATAGAGCATGGGTGTCCCTACTCTGCGACTAATCTCTCTCCAGGCCGTCGTAGTGCAGTCTACTGTAGTGGGATTGGGGTCTCTGTCTTTAGGTTTAGTTGCTATAAAACCCGTTAGTGGGACGGGGTCCATATATCCCTGCTCAATAGCCAGGTATGGCGTGTAGAGATGGGGGTGAAACAAGTATATAGCATAGTGTGCCTGTGCGCACTGGTAGTATAGTTTCATATCCGGAGCTTCGAAGCCCCCTTGCGAAAAATGCAGCATCAGAGTCTCCCACTTGAGCCTAGGCGCATTCCCTCCCCACGCCAGTCTCATCAACTGCGTCTGTAGTGCTTTAAAGAATTGTTGGCCCGGATAATATGGTATGTGGAGGGATACATATAGTAATTTTGTGAGTAACACTGTTTTCATAAGTGAGATCCGTCCCACCATCGAGAGGGGCATGGCTATCCATCTTGTCACAATGTCCGTGAAGGAGCTTAACATTTTTCCATAATTTGCACGCAGTACCTGCGTCCCATTCCTAGAGATTTTTATGCCCAAATATTTGACCTCGTCCTGACACCAAACAATAGGGTAATCTACTAAAGCATATTCCTGGGTTGCTCCTGTTAGGGGGAATGTTTGCAACTTACCCCAATTGATCTTTATAGTACCTGAGAGTCCACCAAATACTGTGATTTTGCGCAGTATGGGGTTTAGACTAATCTGCGGGTTGCGCACATAAAGGGTTATGTTGTCCGCATATAGAGATATTAGGCTTTGTCTGCTGGGGTATCGCATTGCATATTCTCGATGTAACTGCCTTAACTTAGCCGCCAATGGTTCCACCGCTAATGCGAATAACATGGGTGAGAGCGGACACCCCTGCCTAGTTTCCCGGGACACAGTAAATGGGTCTCAACATATCACATTGATCAATACCCTTGCTTGCGGCTGATGGTACAAAAGTCGCATCCACGAAAAAAAGCTGTGTGGCATTCCCATGCATCCTTATACTCCCAAGAGATATCCCCATTTCACGGAGTCAAATGCCTTGGTGGCATCTAAAAACACCGCCACCGCCTCCAGATCTGGGTCTTCAACCTGTATCAATGAGAAGAGGGTTCTCAGGTTATGAGAGGTTGACCGACCAGAAATAAACCCCGTCTGATCAGGCAGTACCAAGGCATTCATCAACAGGGACAGCCGATTTGCGAGCACCTTAGCTAATAGTTTAATGTCACAATTGATCATGGATAGTGGTCTATATTATTCACACTTATTCCCAGGCTTCCCTGGTTTCAGTACTGAAATTATTGCCACTTCTCTCATCATGACGAGGAGGATACCCTCTTCTTTAGCTTCCTCATACACCGATTTAAGTATTGGGGTCACAGTGTCCACGTAGGTCGTGTAAAATTTGGCGGGTAGGCTGTCGGTTCCGAGTGCTTTACCAGATTTTAACTGCATCACTGCGGCTTCGATTTTATCCTCCTAATTCTCGGCAGCCAGGAGCTCCCCCTGTGTGTTCCCAAGCCACCCTAGCGCCACCTCTTCCAGAAATGTGTCTAGCTGGCTAGATTGTAATTCCGTGGTGGTGTAGAGATCATTATAATATCTGGTAAATGTTTGCAGGATACCTTTGGTATCCTTATGATTGGTGTCTCCTGTCTCTTGTGTCACAAGTAGATAATTGGAGAATCGGGGTTGCCTCATTTGTTCTGCTAATGCCTTTCCTGGCCTCTCTCCTTCCCCATACCTGCGGGCCCTGAAGTATTTACTGGGGTACTTGGATTTCCTCTCGGCCACCTCTCCATACTCTGTCAATTTATCTCTATTGCTCTTTTGGATGTCCCCGGATGAGGACAGTGTCAACCTCTCCTCAAGTAGTTTCATGTCTTTCTAGGCAGGTGAGGGTGCTACATATCTCTCAGCAAGCCTCCTACTTTTGCCATGCACATTCCGCATATGGTGACTTTCAAGGCCTGCAAAAACAATGTGGACGAACTTACTAAGAGAGAAGTTAGGACTCACTGTTATAATGAATAGTGCCAAGACACCATTAGGCTTTGTTAAAAGACCCCTCACACACCAACCTGGTTAGTGTCATGCTTCATCATTTGTGTCTCAACCGGGTGGACGAATGCCCCCCGGTTGTGCTACGACGCCTGATTACAGCGGAGCTGGTGTGGTGTATTTTTGTGTGAGGTGGTGTAGTGAATGTTAAAAGTATCTCTGGGAAACCTTGCATTATGTGTTTATCAATGGCGGCCCAGGATACGGTCAAAAACATATGGTGCAACTACTGGAGTAATTTCACTCTTAGCTGTCAGAAATAAGGTCTACATGTTTCAGCCCTAAATAAAGTACTTTAAAGGCCTCTCATAGCGTTGTCGTGTAGGGGACTGAGTGGGTATTTCTTTGAAAGAAGTCTTGTATTTCCTGCTCCACCTCTTCCTAAAGGAAGGGTCTCGTAGCGTCGCTGGCTGAAGCTGCCAGGCGGCCTTAGGCATGCAATCTTCAGGCGGGATCAGCATTATGCGCACGGGGGAGTGGTCAGAAAAGGTGCATGCTAAATGTTTTGCTTGTGCCACCCATGGGCCTAGTCCCCTGGAGACCATCTAGTAATGTAGCTGGGCCCACGATGAATTCACTGCAGAGTAGTGCGTCCCTTCCTCCGCCAGGGGGTGCATGTGTCTCCACACATCAATCAGATTGTAGTCTTTGACTACTTTATATAGCTGCTCTTATGTGGCTGTATAGAGATGGGGTTGAGGGTTGTACCTGTCCTTATGAGGGTCTAATGTAGTGTTAAAATCTCCCTCCTAGATAACATATGTGGATCCTATGTCAAGTACCTTGCCCCACAGGACATTTATAAAAGAGGTATTGTCCACGTTTGGGCCACAGCAACACACTTGAGTGACAGAATAGGTAGCCATCCTCCCCCACATGATAATGTATCATCTTTGTTCGTCCTATATTGACCCCTCCACCACATACGCTACACCTCTTCTTATCAATATCGCTGTGCCCATGGAGTATGTAGAGTAATTGGACAGACATCTATGTTCCGCCCAACGATAGGCGAACCTCATCCCCACCCCCACTACAAAGTGAGTCTCTTGGAGCATAGCAATTGCAATGTGAAAGTCATGTCTGTCCAGATAAGTGTTAGAACTGGGGGTCTCTAGTTGGCTGAGGTACCTTAGTCCAAATAGGGACCCTTGCTTCTAGTTAGGGAAAGAAGGGACACACTCTTAGATAACCCCTGCTCACCCTCCGATAGCTTGGCACGAGCAGCCAGGCTTATCTCCAAGGCAATGTGTAAAGTATTTGCAACCACACTCCCAGTAACACAGTGATAACACCATAAATGGACACCACACTGATTTTATAAAAATAGCAGTATTTATCAAAAGAAATACGATGAGACCAAACGATAGAAACCCAACATATGCGTATTTGTAATATTTCACTTTGCCGGTTATTAGGCCAACAATCACTTGTAGGGTCTTGCAGTATTAATGATCAGTTCACGGCGATCTAATGCAGTCCTAATGTAATGCTATGCAGTTCATAATGTAGAAATAAGACAGTCCTTAATGCAGGTACTCATGCAGTCTGTAAAGCAGGAATAATGTAGTTTGTAATGCAAGAATAATTCACTTCTTAATGCAAGAATAATGAAGTTCTTAGTGCAAGAGTAAGGTAGTTCGTAGTGCGAGCAATAATGCAGTTCTTAGTGCAAGGAATAATGCTATAAGCAAAACTGCTCAGTCAGATCGGGCACCACTAGGCCCCAACAACAGAGACAACAGTCATAAACTTAAAGGGCAGGTACGGGCCGCTCGGGGACTCAGCGCGTCTAACACAGTGCATCGGGAGAGAGATCAGAGCACTCCTGTACTCCTCCTGCACATCTCCCAGGCCACATACGCTTGCCCCTCCTGACCGGAGTCCAAGCCTTTCCTGGGGGGTGCGCTGCCTCGCTCTCTCTCGCTCCCCGCTCATCGGACGTCCTGCTGGGCGGCCCCGATGACATTGCAGCTCCATTGCTAGGTGAACCTGTAGCCGTACGGGTTAAGGCGCTGCCTTCTTCCTCGTTGATGATCTTGGGCAGATTCCTCTTGGCGAACAACGGTCACGATACCGTTCACCTTGCCGCTTCCTTAGCTTCAAGAAATCCTTTGCGGCTGGGGCCGGCGGCTGTGATCTTCACTAACAGCCTCAGTTACGATGATGGCTCGGGCCACAAACATCAATGCAGCAGCGTGGACTATGTTTCATGCTGCGGGGGCAATGCAGTCATGGGGCACCTCGTAAACAGCACCACAGACCACAGGGCAGTCTTAGGTGTGCAAAAGCACATGCACCAAGCGTCGTTGAGACACGATTGGAAACTTTGATGTTCCTGAGTTTCCACAACAGGGGACCTGATCTCCTTGGGCCCTCGGAGACAAGTTACTTCAGGACGCAGCACACAGCAAAGTCCTTTCAACCAGGGGGACACAGCACACAGCAAAGTCCCTTGTAGGCCTGGGCCAAAATTCCGTTCCGTTCGCGGAAATTGCGATATTTTGGCATTTTCGCGTTCCGCAGAAAGCGCGAAAATGTCACAATTTCCGCATTCCGCAGCTTAGCGATAATTTGTTTCTTGCTCGCGCTGTAAAAAAAGTACATTCTCGCGTTCGCGCGATCGCCTTACCTGAAACCCCGCGTTCGCCGACAAGTTTTCTTGACCCGGTCGGGTTCTCCACGAGATGTTGGATTTTGGTAGCCATTTTGCGCTGTCTCGCGACAGTTCGCGGCTGCATTAACGTCATTTGTCACGCGATCACGTCATTTGTCACGCGATCACGTCTTTCTTCTCGCGATCATGCACCGCGCGAGTATGAGAAGATTGAGATCTCGAACATGTCATTCTACATCGCGAGCTAGAGGATGAGGACGCGGGCACATGTAATCGAACGCGAACAGGAGAAAGAGACCCCGAACACGTCATATCCAACGCAACAGGGACAAAGAAGAGAACGCGATCATGTCGTTTTCGACACGCCGGCGAAAGTAATGTGAAGCTCGAGAACTCAACAACGTAAAATTTACAATTTGGAGAGGAATATCGGCTCTAGCAGCATGAAACCATCTGCAAATGCTGATTTTGGATGAAAAGAACTCCTTACATTGACATTTGGCTTTCCTTTTTTGTGCAAGGAGTCATTTTTTTAAAAGGTGGAGAGAGGGAGGAAGTGACACAGAATCTCCAACTTCCTGTTCCTGTCCAGCAGGCTCCTCCCAGTGCTTTGTCCATCTCCTGCTCATTCTGCCTTTGGATTTGGAGCTGGAAAGATCACTCTTTTTGTCTGCTGCATCATTGCAATTGGATTTCAGGATTTTTGGAATAGGATATTTTACAAGTAAGTGGTTGTTGTGTTTGTTTGATTGTGGGCATTGCAGTTGTTGTAACTACAATTTATTTTTGATAATTAATTATCATCATTCCTTTTTTTTATTTTTTTATTTTGTGGGTAGTAGTAGTAGGCCCGAGCTAGCCATGGGCATGGCCTCATGGGTGTGTGTGTGGGCATGATGAAGCAACTGTTCCTTTTGTTGTTTATTGAATGTATTTCATTTCCAAGCACATTTAGGGCATGGATGGCATTGGATTGAGTTGGGGAAGTGTGTTTTTTGGGGGTGGCCTTTGTGATGTTGATGGGCCTGGCCATGTGGCTGGTGGCCATTTTGAGGCCTAAGCCTGCAAGCTTGCCTAGCCTTGTCTGCCAACAGGCCTGCTTTTTCATCCACTAGGATCAGAGCAGGTAGCCACAGCTTTATTAATCAAGTGTTTTCTGTGTGATCTGCTGAATTTAGACATCATTTAGGGCGTGGATAGCATTGGATTGAGTTGGGGAAGTGTGTTTTTTGGGGGTTGCCTTTGTGATGTTGTTGGGCCTGGCCATGTGGCTGGTGGCCATTTTGAGGCCTAGGCCTGCAAGCTTGCCTGGCCTTGTCTGACAACAGGCCTGCTTTTTCATCCACTAGCATCAGAGCAGGTAGCCACAGCTTTATTAATCAAGTGTTTTCTGTGTGATCTGCTGAATTTAGACATCATTTAGGGCATGGATGGCATTGGATTGAGTTGGGGAAGTGTGTTTTTTGGGGGTGGCTTTGTGATGTTGTTGGGCCTGGCCATGTGGCTGGTGGCCATTTTGAGGCCTAGGCCTGCAAGCTTGCCTGGCCTTGTCTGCCAACAGGCCTGCTTTTTCATCCACTAGGATCAGAGCAGGTAGCCACAGCTTTATTAATCAAGTGTTTTCTGTGTGATCTGCTGAATTTAGACATCATTTAGGGCATGGATGGCATTGGATTGAGTTGGGGAAGTGTGTTTTTTGGGGGTTGCCTTTGTGATGTTGTTGGGCCTGGCCATGTGGCTGGTGGCCATTTTGAGGCCTAGGCCTGCAAGCTTGCCTGGCTTTGTCTGCCAACAGGCCTGCTTTTTCATCCACTAGGATCAGGGCAGGTAGCCACAGCTTTATTAATCAAGTGTTTTCTGTGTGATCTGCTGAATTTAGACATCATTTAGGGCATGGATGGCATTGGATTAAGTTGGGGAAGTGTGTTTTTTGGGGGTGGCCTTTGTGATGTTGTTGGGCCTGGCCATGTGGCTGGTGGCCATTTTGAGGCCTAGGCCTGCAAGCTTGCCTGGCCTTGTCTGCCAACAGGCCTGCTTTTTCATCCACTAGGATCAGAGCAGGTAGCCACAGCTTCATTAATCAAGTGTTTTCTGTGTGATCTGCTGAATTTAGACATCATTTAGGGCATGGATGGCATTGGATTGAGTTGGGGAAGTGTGTTTTTTGGGCGTGGCCTTTGTGATGTTGTTGGGCCTGGCCATGTGGCTGGTGGCCATTTTGAAGCCTAGGCCTGCAAGCTTGCCTGGCCTTGTCTGCCAACAGGCCTGCTTTTTCATCCACTAGGATCAGAGCAGGTAGCCACAGCTTTATTAATCAAGTGTTTTCTGTGTGATCTGCTGAATTTAGACATCATTTAGGGCATGGATGGCATTGCATTGAGTTGGGGGAAGTGTGTTTTTTGGGGGTGGCCTTTGTGATGTTATTGGGCCTGGCCATGTGGCTGGTGGCCATTTTGAGGCCTAGGCCTGCAAGCTTGCCTGGCCTTGTCTGCCAACAGGCCTGCTTTTTCATCCACTAGGATCAGAGCAGGTAGCCACAGCTTTATTAATCAAGGGTTTTCTGTGTGATCTGCTGAATTTAGACATCATTTAGGGCATGGATGGCATTGGATTGAGTTGGGGAAGTGTGTTTTTTGGGGGTTGCCTTTGTGATGTTGTTGGGCCTGGCCATGTGGCTGGTGGCCATTTTGAGGCCTAGGCCTGCAAGCTTGCCTGGCCTTGTCTGCCAACAGGCCTGCTTTTTCATCCACTAGGATCAGGGCAGGTAGCCACAGCTTTATTAATCAAGTGTTTTCTGTGTGATCTGCTGAATTTAGACATCATATAGGGCATGGATGGCATTGCATTGAGTTGGGGAAGTGTGTTTTTTGGGGGTGGCCTTTGTGATGTTGTTGGGCCTGGCCATGTGGCTGGTGGCCATTTTGAGGCCTAGGCCTGCAAGCTTGCCTGGCCTTGTCTGCCAACAGGCCTGCTTTTTCATCCACTAGGATCAGAGCAGGTAGCCACAGCTTTATTAATCAAGTGTTTTCTGTGTGATCTGCTGAATTTAGACATCATTTAGGGCATGGATGGCATTGGATTGAGTTGGGGAAGTGTGTTTTTTGGGGGTGGCCTTTGTGATGTTGTTGGGCCTGGCCATGTGGCTGGTGGCCATTTTGAGGCCTAGGCCTGCAAGCTTGCCTGGCCTTGTCTGCCAACAGGCCTGCTTTTTCATACACTAGGATCAGAGCAGGTAGCCACAGCTTTATTAATCAAGTGTTTTCTGTGTGATCTGCTGAATTTAGACATCATTTAGGGCATGGATGGCATTGGATTGAGTTGGGGAAGTGTGTTTTTTGGGGGTTGCCTTTGTGATGTTGTTGGGCCTGGCCATGTGGCTGGTGGCCATTTTGAGGCCTAGGCCT
This sequence comes from Triturus cristatus, assembly GCF_964204655.1. NCBI lineage: Eukaryota > Metazoa > Chordata > Amphibia > Caudata > Salamandridae > Triturus > Triturus cristatus. The sequence goes on along the minus strand of NC_140595.1, from coordinate 676,692,423 downwards.
GCAAGCTTGCCTGGCCTTGTCTGCCAACAGGCCTGCTTTTTCATCCACTAGGATCAGAGCAGATAGCCACAGCTTTATTAATCAAGTGTTTTCTGTGTGATCTGCTGAATTTAGACATCATTTAGGGCATGGATGGCATTGCATTGAGTTGGGGAAGTGTGTTTTTTGGGGTGGCCTTTCTGATGTTGGTTGTCTTAAAGACATGCTTTTGTTGTATGTGTCTGGTGTGTTGGTGTGCAATGCATGCACCCTGCAGAGCTTTTTGGGGCCTGTGAATGTTCGTATTTACATTTTGTTGTATTAAAAAGGCAGAGCAGTGTGCTTTAGCAGGCATCCTTTACCTGGCTTTTATAGGCCTTTTGTCAGCTCCTGGTGGTTCCCAGGCCCCCGGCTTGTTTGTGATTTGTGTGTGTCCATGTGGGTGGTGGCCTTTTTTGGTGTTTGGACTGTGAGTTATTAGTGTCCTGCTTTTGCCATAGGCCTGCATGGTTTTCCTATTGGCTCTTTGGCTTACTGCTTCCATCCATCCACCCCCTTTGCCAGCAGCAGCTCCATGGATGCTGAGATGCTCAAATAATGCAATGGTCCACCCCACTTCCGTTAAATTTTTATTTTGTTGTTTATTATTAACTTTCCTATACTTCCTGAGAGTGTAGTGTGTGGCTGGACACAGTACTAGTAGTATAACATAGCTCTAGTTAAAAAAAAAAGTCATAAATGGCTAGACTATCTTTTGTTTGCACTAGTACAGTACTAAGTAACTGAACCACAACAACAAATGCAACATTTCACTGATGTTCTTCTCCTGTCTTATTTGCTTTTAGGTTCACAAAAGACAGAGTAGGAGGTGTCATCAGCATCACCCGGCTACCCGTTGTACTGCCCGCCAGACAGAAGTCCTGCTGCGCATCACGTCCACGTGAGACCAGAACTTGTTGTGCATCTGCATCCTGCCTGACATCTGAAGAAGATGGCCCCAAAGAAAGGTACCAGGTCCAGTACCAAGAAAGTTGCCGGTGAGAAGAAGGAACAGAAAAAGCAAGTGCCATTAACCACGACTGGTGGTGTGCCGGCCAATGTTTTTTTTGGCACCAAAGCGTTGTCCGGGAACCAAGCTGGGAGCAGCACAGCGGTCCAACCCCACCAACCTAGGCCCAAGGGCTTTAGTGTCGCAGAGGTAGCCAGTCTACTAACGAGCAGCGATGTTGAAGAAATGTCATTACCGCAAAGTAGTACACAATCAAGTTCAACGCAGGCGCAAACTCAGCAGATCAGTGTGCAGCCGCCGCAACAAGAACAGCAGCAGCCGCGGCAACAAGAACAGCAGCAGCCGCCGCAACAAGAACAGCAGCAGCCGCCGCAACAAGAACAGCAGCAGCCGCCGCAACAAGAACAGCAGCAGCAGCCGCCGCAACCAGAACAGCAGCAGCAGCCGCCGCAACAAGAACAGCAGCAGCAGCCGCCGCAACAAGAACAGCAGCAGCAGCCGCCGCAGCAAGAACAGCAGCAGCAGCCGCCGCAGCAAGAACAGCAGCAGCCGCCGCAACAAGAACAGCAGCAGCCGCCGCAACAGCCCACCATAGTAGTTGTTGCTCCTGACGTAGGGGCATTTCAGGAAATCGAGCTTCCTGCAGACAAAGTGGAGCAAAGTCAAACCACTGTTTCAGAAGATCTATTGTCTTCCAGACGACCAGCAAGGAAAAGGAGGCTTAGTCCATCATCTTCTTCTTCAAGCCCCGCTTCTGATGATCGTGATGACACTTGGGTACCACCAGCTCGGTCTGAGAGTGATATACGCCACAAGACAATGCTTCTGAAAAGGAAGGTCCCAGAAAAACTTAGAGTTATGGAGGTACATGTAGAAGAGGGGGGTGATGATGTTGATGAAGACGAGCCAGTCATCACGCACATTACTCCCGCCCCAAAGGGATTGGAGACCGACATTCTCACCCTATCCAGAAAGGCTGCTACTGAGCGGGATGTAGCACGGATCTCACCAACACAGGCTACACCACCACTACCTCCAGCTGCCATATTTTCCAAGGCCCGGCAGGGACCTACATCCAGCTCAACCATCTCAGTAGGAAGTGGTAGTAAAAGTCACAGTGTAGGTCGACAGGGTCACATATTTTCAAGCACCCCCTCAAGTTCATCTGGTGTCGAAAGTGGCACATCCAGCAGTGCCAGAAAGTTCTCCTCCCCAGTTTGGGACTTCTTTTCTGTTAGCGCCAAGGAGGAGAACGTTGCTATATGCTCAATTTGTCGGCAAGGTGTTCGGCGTGGTAAGCTTGGTACAAACTATGGTACCGGAGGACAAGCAAGTCATCTCAGAATACACCACACTATCGTGTGGGAGGATCACCTACTTAAGTTAAAAGAAAGTAAGAAAACTAAACCCATTGAAGTTGGTCAGGATTCAGAATCAGGGAGCGATATTATTGTGGTGGCAGTTGAAGAACAGGGAGGCATTTCTAGCCCTGTCTCCAGTAGTGCAGTCACTGCAGTGGTAACGCCCACATCCTCCTCAGTAACATCAGAGTGGCACCACAGTAAGAGCCATACTCAGAGTGTGGGTGAGACACCAAGGCAACCGGCGAGTACCTCAATGAGACAATCTGTGTCGTTGAGCCTTAGTGGGTTAATGAAAACAGCACCACTAAGGAAAGTAAGCCAGCCTACCATTGAGAGCATGTTTAGGTTGGAGGGGCAGTTCCAACGCAACCACCCAACGGCACGATTGTACAATGCGAAGCTGGCTAAAATGTTAGCGCTGGACCTTCTTCCTTTTTCATTTGTGGAAGGGGTCGGTTTCCTTGAATTTGTGTCTGCCATCTGCCCGAAATGGAAAGTTCCCAGCCGGTCCTATTTCGCAAGAATTGCTGTTCCGGCACTACATCATGATGTGCTGGAATTGGTTGGTCACGGTTTGCAGCAGAGTGCTGGGCACAATATCCACCTGACAACAGACATGTGGAGCAGTTGCCAAGCCACAGATTACATGTGCATCACTGCACACTGGATCTCTTTTGTGGGGGTTAGAGATAAACTATCTGCACGAGGTGTTGTTGACACAGCTGCGATTTTTGAAGGTACTCGGAAACATGCAACTGTAGCCATGTTCGCCATGGAGAAATCTCATATGGCTGAAAACATTTTAGAAGAGTTTCGCACCAAGGTTTTGGAATGGCTGCGGCCCAGAGGGCTTGGTATTGGTTTTGTTGCCACAGACAATGGCAGTAATGTACTTAAGGCCATGGAACTTGGTTCCTATTTCAGGGTTCCGTGTTTGGCACACTGCATAAACATTATAGTGCAAGACTTTCTGAAAAAAGAACCCATAGTCAGCAATTTACTGGCCATCTGCCGAAGAATATGCACTCATTTCAGCCATTCTTTTAAAGCTCGGAAGCAACTGAGGATCATCCAACGTGAATTTAGGATGCCAGTCAAGGCACTCATCCAGGAGGTGGCAACACGTTGGAACTCAACGTATTACATGCTTGATCGTCTGTACGAACAGCACAGGTCACTCCATGAATATGTCTGGTACAGAAGCAGTGATGCTAGTGTTAAAGGCATGACCCTTGAGAGGGAGCAATGGACCCTAATTAAATGCCTGACTGAGATGCTGTCTCCTTTTTGAGGTCTGCACACGTGAAGTCAGCAAGGAGGACTGTACAATGGGCCAAGCTATCCCATTGTTGCAAATGCTAGAGCATGAGCTGAATAATGTGTCTGAATCCTACAAAGGTGTGGAGGACAGAAGGCAAGCCCATGACTTGGTGGAGAGCTTATCCAGGCGCTTATCAGAAAATGTAAGGATACAAAATAAAATTTTGTCACAAGAACATTACATTTGTGCCACAATTCTGGATCCACGTGCAAAATTAGGACTATTCCTTGCTTTTTCCGACAATGATGTTGCCCGGTACAAAAGTTGTATAGCTGAAGCAGCCATTAAGTTTGAAAACGAAGGGCTGCTAATTAAAAGCCCGCCACATCAACCCACAACAAGTACTGATACTGAAGCAGGCCATGCAGAATCAAGTGCAACTTCGTCGGCTGAGGGCAGTGCGGTTGGCTCACAATCACATCACTCACCATCACTATCGACTACAGAAACAAAAACTGGATCATTAGGCCGAGTACAATCATCATCATTACAGGATTGGTATGTAAAGATGGGCTATTGTAAGCACAGTGCTGATGCACAGAAAAAACAGCACAAAAGCTTACCATCAGCAACCCTGAACATTGAGCGGATGGTCCAGGCCTATCTGGACGACCCAACAGAGGTGTACGTTGATCAAAACCCATTGCAGTATTGGTATAGGAAAAGGTCTGAATAGCCACAGCTCAGCAGGCTGGCGGTAAGCTATCTGGCTTGCCCTGTCGCAAGTGTCTCTTCCGAACGTGTTTTCAGTGCTGCTGGTTCCATTGTAACATTGAGAAGGACCAGTCTATCTCCAAAAAACGTGGAGAGGTTAACAATGATCAAAATGAATCAGCACTTCATACCACCGAATTACACCATGCATGAATCAACAGAGGAAGATGAGGACAGCGGCTCAGGTGACGGAAGTATTGTGTCAGATGATTACCTACTACTGGAAGAACCCCCAGAGTTTGAGGACGAGCTATACTTCCCTGACAATTAGGCTCGCACTTACTGTCTTCCCCCCTTTTTTCCCCCTTTGTTTCTGTGTCTGTCGTTCCGGTTATACACTTGTAAATCGCCACAAATCCATTATCACTGTCTTCTACTCTTCTAATTTAATATACAAGTTTCAGGTGTCTGCCATTTGACAGTACAGTCCTCCGCATCCAGCTCCTCCGCTCGATCATACTGAATCTCCTGCTCAATTCCATTTCCCTCATGAATGATGATTGGATGATGGTAACAACAAATTCAAACTTTCCTCGTCCTTCCAAAACAAGTGGACCGTGAATCAGATGACCACTATAGCTATCCTCCTTTCAGAGCCGAGAGAGACTGGCCATTAACTGAAAATAAGATGGAACAGGTAATGATTGATGCCATGCATTGGACGCAGAGTCGCAGACTGAATGATTTAGATTTTGTTGTGTTTGTTGCGCATGAATTTATGTAATTGTGCACTGCCACTAATCAACTTTCTACAGAACACACTAATGTTCCCCTTCTTGCAAATAAGAAATGTGGACTTCTCCTGCATCTTGGTGATAGATTGCTTTTAATTCAATACAGGAAGGGGACTCACTCAATCTGCGCAATGCAAATAACTGTGACACAACAGCACCGTCTATGATGATGATGGCGAAATAGACGGCCCGTTAACAAGATGAGATGGAACAGGTAATGATTGATGGCTGCCATGCATTGGCCGCAGAATCGCAGACTGAATGATGTCGATTTTGTTGTGTTTGTTGCGCATGAATTTATGTAATTGTGCACTGCCACTAATCAGCTTTCTACAGAACACACTAATTTTCCCCTTCTTGCAAATAAGAAATGTGGACTTCTCCTGCATCTTGGTGATACATTGCTTTTAATTCAATACAGGAAGGGGACTCACTCAATCTGCGCAATGCAAATGACTGTGACACAACAGCACCGTCTATGATGATGATGGCGAAATAGACGGCCCGTTAACAAGATGAGATGGAACAGGTAATGATTGATGGCTGCCATGCATTGGCCGCAGAATCGCAGACTGAATGATGTAGATTTTGTTGTGTTTGTTGCGCATGAATTTATGTAATTGTGCACTGCCACTAATCAACTTTCTACAGAACACACTAATTTTCCCCTTCTTGCAAATAAGAAATGTGGACTTCTCCTGCATCTTGGTGATACATTGCTTTTAATTCAATACAGGAAGGGGACTCACTCAATCTGCGCAATGCAAAGGACTGTGACACAACAGCACTGTCCATCATGATGATGGCGAAAGAGATGGCCCGTTAACTTAAGATGAGAAGGAACAGGTAATGAATGATGACAATTAATGGCATGCATTGGACACCTGACTCTGAGCTATTGGTCTTTGTGTTTGCGTTATCCATCTTTCTGTACACAATAAAGAATGACTCAAGTCAGTAATATTTATATTTCTACTCTTGTTGTGTCATAAAAATTATACTTATACTGCAAGCCGATCTTCAGTCAGTCAGTAAAAGTATCAGAGATGATGATGAAGTCAGGAGGATGTTTCAGGAGTGGCATAAAACGGAAAAGCCTAAAGGTAAACACGTCAACAACAACCACAGCAGACCCAAATGTCTGTGTAGAAGTTGAATAGAGTGTAGCGGTGGGATGACTGCAGTGCATTGATTTTACTAACTTAAACTGTAAAATGCTATGTTTGGAATGGATAATGTGCTTTGCATTTGTCCAACTCTTTGAGAGAAAAAAAAGGACTAGTCTAAAGTGTTAACGTAGGATGTGCTAATGCTAAGCACTGTGGCCCTGCTCTCTCCTGTTACTGTTGAAGGTCAATGCTGGAAAAAATCTAGAGTAGAGATGATGCATATGCATACATGCCCCCTTGGAAAGTGTTCTTGTTGCACTACACCATCACTTGTGCATTTGTTTTTACTTTCTTTCTCAATATACCCATTGATTTTCCATCTAAAATTACAGGCCGGTATTGCCCAAAACTTTGTAAAACATTACAATGCATATTAATTACCTTACCAATCAATCACCTTTTTTTTCCAGCCGGGCAGTGGCGAGTGGCGAGGCGACACACCCAAGATTGAAGGACGAGACGAGAGGAGCAAGAGGACTGCCGAGATGCAAAAATCCAGTCCACATTTTTGACCAGGATAAGACAGTAACAGTATCCACTTTTAACTTCTTTTAAATAATTTGATTAATATCTTGTATACAATCTTTACAACAGTGTGTTCTTGGAGTTGTTATTAACAATCATCATTATGTTTGCTCTTTGTTTACGATTCTTCCCTACCAATATTTAAAATTTCTATTTGCTATCTGTTAAAGTATTAAGACCGGAACAACAGAACAAGAACTAGTAGTGTATGTAATCCGGGTCTCTCATCATCATGCATGCATTGCCTTTTTCTCCCTTAACATATGGATATGGTAGTCTTCAATGATTGTCGTTTGTTTGTCTATGTATGCAAACTGTTTTTCTATGTCAAACCTTTCCCAAAAACCCCCTTCCCATCCATTCAACAAACCCTAACCCTCTTCCCCCGGGCTGTGTGACTTATTGTCGAGGTGTAACTAAATTAAATGTACACCAATACTTAATCACACACTAGCTGGGGCGGATGTGGTGAAAGCAACACTACTTCAATTTGAAGGCAGAGCGATGATCTTCTTCTGCTTGGCCACCCATGAGTAGGATATTTCAGAGGTTATTTAATTTTATTTAACAAAGGAACATATACCTCAGCATGAATTGCCGGCATTGATTGGATTTGTTTGTTGTCATTCCTCATATACAGCACTAACTGTTAGACTGTAGGCATAGTCAAGTGACTCAACACAACTATAGTTTGTAACTCTGTCTAGTAGGCTATCCTCCTAACCACCATTCAGTTTTTTTGTCAAATATTTGAGCATATTATTGTTGCTCGGTAAGTTCTGTACTGTACTTCATTCAACTACTCCTCTAACAGTCTCTCAAAGGCGATTGAATGTCTCCTTTTCTTTTTTTGGAAATGCTGCCGCCCTGCCAGTGTCTACTACTACTACTATACTACCACCACCACCACCCCAATCATGGCATGTATGAAAAAGGAAACCATCTTCACCATGCAGCCAGTGCTGTGCCACAGTTGGACATAAACATCAAGCACCGGTAAGAGAGAAGTTTGGGGGAGGCAGAATTAATAATGGACATGTTGTCAATGATTTCATTTTCACACACCACTCCAAAGAATGCATAGACTAGAGGACAGACTGAAAGTACTAGAAGGACCAGTCAATGAGTGAGGTGTGTCGCATCTATCTGTTTGTGTCTTATACAGTCAGCAAATTATTGAAATCAAACACAGGCTATGGGCGGCCATGCACCAGCAAGGAAACAGTGTGATGTAAAACAGTGACCCCATCTACAAAACATTAACAACATTGCATGTAACATAGAAAAATATATTTAATGTACCCTAACAAAAATAAACTAAACCCACAAAAGCTGACCCACCCCCCTCCCTAACCCCAACCACTGTCCATAGTAGAAAAAAGTCTAACGCCCAAACGAACAAGAATTAAAAAAGGGGCAGTGACAGGGACTAACTGGTGGGGCGGGACTGGAGGAGGACACGCATCTGGCGCATCTCGTCCTCTAAATGGGTGACGCGGCGTCTAAGGCCGCGGCAGTTGCAGCCACAGTGGGGGGGGGGCACCGGAGATGGCACGGTGGTGGCGGGCAGCCGCCAGACGGTGGCGCCATACCGCTGGAGGGCGGTGGCTGGGGCCCGGGGCACTGGAGGAGGCTTGAACAATTGATGCTGCAGTCTCCTCCTCCTCCTTGGCTAGGACCACCAGCCGCCGGTATTCCCGCTGGATTGCCTCCAGCTTCCGGCGCCGTGCCTTGGCGGCCAACTCCTTCCGGTTGAGTTTCGGAGTAGCTGAGTATCAAAAAGAAAAAAACAAGACAATTGTAAAATATAGTCTTAATAAAACAGTAGGACAAGGTAATTATTTATACACATAGTGGCATGGTAGAGTAGCACTATAAAATAAAGCACAGTAGTACATAACATTTTAAATGTCGCCCGTCCTTCTTCCTTCCACCTGTCTTCAACTAAAAAGTGTAACAGTGCACCAGGTGCTCTTCTCCATAAAACTTTCAAAGCGGAGTTGAAATCAGATAGATGAGGCCATTGGTTACTCAATACTCCGGCTCCTAGTCCTATACCAACTAAAGGGAATTCTAGTCTTCTAGTTCACTCTTCAAACGTCCCCAACAACTGATACTTACTTACGACATCCGACTGCTAAAAAGGGTGGGGGTCCCGTGGGGACAATTAATTAGCATGATGCGCCCGGCACAGTGGCGGGCGCACCCTGTTTTTTTTTTTTTACATTCTGGTTGGCTTTGCTGAAATGCTAAAATGTTGTGCTGCTTTTCCAAGCACAACATGACGGGCCCCGCACGGAGCCTGTCACGTTTTGCTTTGAAAGGCGGGGGGTACCATAGCATAGGTAGGTACCCTCCATGGGGGCCCCCAAGCATACTCTGCAATGTCTTCATGCCTTTCCGTGGCGGACGGCAATGCCACCACGCAAAGTGTTATATCCTACTTAATTGAATAACATTGTAGTCCAGCCCTGCTGCCACTAGCTGCTCAGCCAGCGCGTGAGATGGTCATAGAATGTTGGTGTGCCTGTGATGCATGGAATGCCTGGGTGTCTGAGTGGATGAGTGTTGGCAGTTGAAGATGGGCAGAGCAGCTAGGGAGGCTGCTCCTGGTGGGGCTGGTACCACACTAGGCTGGCTGGAGTAGAGACAAATGTAACCTGAACTGGAGACTGAATAAAGATGGCTTAAGAATACCTCCTGGCTCCAGGTGTCTTTCTACAGAGATCATAACATTTATTTTGGCGACGAACGGACTTGGACCCTAGAGACTCTTGGTACAGCACAGAAACTAAGGAACTACAAAGAAATTAAAAGAGAAACCAAGAGATCCTACAAGCTACTACATCTACACAAAGAATTCCCAGGCAAGCCAGCGCCAGCCCCACCAGTGTCCTCATCAACGGACAGCCCCACAGAGAAGTGTCATCACCAAAGGACACTACAGCCTGGGAATACTACAGTCATCTAAAGGACTACAGTGAGTTGGAGGAGTAGCTAAGCTACAGCCACATCTGGTGTTCCAGCCACATCATACCTAAAGGATTACAGTGAGTTGGAGGAGTAGTTCAATTACAACCGCATGGAGTGTTCCAGCCACAAAGAGGATGAAAAAGTCAATTTGGGATTTGTGCATTGGTTGCACAGGTGGAGAATTTGTTTAATGGTGCTTAATTGACAGTTGCAGCCATCAAATGTGCCTCCAAAATTACAGTGACCCACATCGTCCCACGAGGATCCCAGTGATATCAAGGAAAAGGCATTAATGGTGGTACTTTGTACATGCTGTATCAAGGATAAGTTGTCAACGCATTCTGCATCCAGTTGATGCACGGATGGGAAAAAAAAAAATATTTGTTCAGCACACTGTTGCCACTTTTGTGTCTTCCTGCTACATCGTGTGCAGAGAGGAGGTGGACAAATATTGCGTTTGCCCTGGATTGGGATGGTTTGGAGTCTGTTGTTTGAGGATATGAGGGTCTACCTCTTTATTTGGGTACTTAGAGGAAGGTGTCATGATTCCTGTCTGCACTGTTCAAACGCAAGGGCCAGTTTGTGTGATTCTCAAGCACAGGGTTAGCAGTGGACCTTTTCTACATGTTATGCAGTAAGATGCGGAGGCAATTGCACATGAAGACTTTTAAGCGCTTTTGAGGGAGCCATCATTTTGTTTTAAACCGTTCAGGCTGCGCTTTATTTTTGCCACCTTAACCGCTCTCTTCACGTTCAAATTTTTAAAAGTGCCTGCTCGTGCCACTCACCTTTGTTCGGCGTTGCGCGAGGCTGCTGTGGAACTTTGATGATGCCTCATCCAGTTTGCTGCTCGAACGCCTTCTATGGGCGTTTTGGTGCACGGACGCACCGTGAGCCACTCTGCAGCGACGTCGACGGCGTTCCGCCATTTTGAGGTTGGCGGCCGCTATTGTCTTTTCCCGGTTGGTGGTTCATGTTGGCTGAAGAGTTGCAAACCACGCAAATTCCTTTTTGCCAACCACGGTGTTCGTGCTTTATCGAGTAAAGTTTTGTTGATGTCATTATGAGGGACGGGGTCAATGCAGTGTCTACATATGCAGTGTCTTCATTTCAACATCGTTGAATCGTCTCCTTCCAAATCCTCTGTTCCATGTATGTCAGAGGTAGGAGGTCGCTTCTCGCTATTTCCGTATGGTCATATTTTATAACCACGATATTATATGTGGAGCTAGTTACTTTTCTGCCATCAGTTCCGGTGCAGCGTTTTCGTTGGATGTTGACCCGTGTTGTTTGAGTTAGGCAGCGACATCAAAATGCGCATAATGTGACGTGTGTAGACTCAGACTGGCTGTCTATGTGTATTCTGAGCCGTGTATCTGGCAAGTTATTTCATCTGTCTATTTTGAGTTTGTGATAAGGAATTTGTGGGATCTTTCACAAACAAGAACATGCTCAATTGATTTATGTTACGGGGTGAAATATTACTTATGACTAAGGTATTTATAAACAACAGTATTGCACTACTTACCTTTGTAAATGTTTACAATGTTGTTATATGTCAGTATGCCACAACTTGGGCTAGAGTGCGGTGGTTAAGCTATAGCTATCTCTTTGGTAAGTTAGGGTAATTTTCTTCTACTGCACATCTTTTGTCGTGATGCCACAGATTTTCGTTTTATGGGTGGGGCGTCCTTAAGTCCTGTGGGTGGTCATCACATTGTTCCCATACACGAGGGTAGGTTGGGGGTAACAGCCCTGTGATTAGTTGTGTTTGTTACTCCCATATGGGGTACGTAACCTCCACAAGGGGGTCAAGTGCTCTTTTCGTATTTAAGTTTGGTTACTCCTACATGGGGGTATGTAACCTCTACAAGGGGTTTGGAGTACCTAGGTTAACCCTCACACTGGGTTGGGTTATGGTTTAGTCCATAAATAGTTTGTACCTAGGTTAACCCTCACACTGGGTTGGGTTATGGTTTAGTCCATAAATAGTTGCGCACAGTACTGATGTCCATCCCTTCACGGGATTTGTTATGGGTGACGATCCATATACATGTTTGTTTCCCTTTCTCTTGGGATTGTAGTTGTAGGGTATGCTATCTTTAGAGCTACTTTGAGTTATACTTTTGGGCATTGGTTTTGTGGGGTCTTTTACCCTTTTTCGTTGTAGTGCATCACGTCACAGTGGTTGATGCAAAATGCTTCAAATGTATTTCTGGGAATGTTATGCTTGCTTCAAAATGTTTTTTAATTCTTTTTAGGGAGGGATGGGAGATATTGCTGTTCAAATGTATGTATCTTATCCGTTCTTTCTTGCTTTAATGGTTCTTGCTCCTGCGATGTTTGATTTAAGTTTGCATCCGTGGGACTTGTACTATTATTCATTTTTCTTGTTGATGCTCCTGCGATGTTTGTTTTATGTTTGCATCCGTGGGACTTGTACTATTATTTATTTTTCTTGTTGATAGTTCTTCCTTCATGTTTTATCATTTGCAAGTTTCGTTTTCGTTGAAGAAAAAGGGATAATGTTATATCCTACTTAATTGAATAACATTGTAGTCCAGCCCTGCTGCCACTAGCTGCTCAGCCAGCGCGTGAGATGGTCATAGAATGTTGGTGTGCCTGTGATGCATGGAATGCCTGGGTGTCTGAGTGGATGAGTGTTGGCAGTTGAAGATGGGCTGAGCAGCTAGGGAGGCTGCTCCTGGTGGGGCTGGTACCACACTAGGCTGGCTGGAGTAGAGACAAATGTAACCTGAACTGGAGACTGAATAAAGATGGCTTAAGAATACCTCCTGGCTCCAGGTGTCTTTCTACAGAGATCATAACACAAAGGCATTCCAAAATGCAGATTATATGGCTGGCGGTGTGGTGAGAGAGACACCACCGCCATATTGAACCCTTTTCCGCCTGGTCGACATGTCTGAATATTTTCTACAGGGATGGAGGGAGGTTTGCCCCTACGGTGTCGGCAGTGAATTCCAGCCGGCCCGGCGGGGACAATACGCGTCGCCCACCATCCTAATGGGGCCATAAGTCACAACTGTACAGTATACATATATACATACAGTACACTCCAGTGAGTGTACTGTCAAGTTCAACAATAGTTAAGGATTATGAATCTAACTTACCACCGCCCGCCACTGGTGCTGCCACTCCCTCTACTGCTCCGTTGCTATCTGCAGCAACTGCCGCATCCTCGCCCTCCGCGTCGCCTTCGCTGGCCCCGGCAATGGTGGTCGGTAGTGCGCCTAGAAAACATTACACATTTATTAGGCGTCATATACACCTCCCCCTATTGATCAGTAGCAAGGTTGAAAAATGAGTTAATACTAACATACACATCACTAGTACAAATCAGGTAGTAGTAGAGTAGACACTAATAGTTATATATGATCATTGTAGCCTTTGCTTAATTAGCCCTAGCCATGCTACCATTTTACCTTTGTGGCTTTTATTTTTGCACATGTGACGTTACCTTTACCTTGCAGCTTCTTAAGACACCTTTGAGCCCACATGACCTGCCTCACACTCCTACTGTCTAGTCTACGCGCTGCGTACAAGCGGTCCACAAACATTAACAAGCCACTTTTTTAGGAAGTACTGCTGTACTACTGTTACTGTTAGTCCATATTGCTTATCCATAGATGCTACACTTTTTGGCACGGCTAAGAAATGCTTGCAAGTTGCAATATACTAACGCACACCATTTCTTTTTTCGCATTACAGACGCAAGATTCCCTTCTACGAACCAGAGCTTCTGAATGATGCAACAACTACCAGTACTAGGTTCTTCTAAGGTGAGGGGTCCCTTCACTCACATCTTCTTTTATAAATTTATATAAACTAAATTGATATGGGATGGTGGTGCTGCCTTCCACCACTGTTCAGTTATCATGATTTAATTCCAAACTGTATAAGTGTAACAACAATGTATATTGTTTTAATGTTATTGATTTTCCGGTTGGTGCTGCTAAGAAAACAGTGTACAGAGAGACCTTCTCAAATTGAAATAAACATTTTGAACTTACATAGACTTGGTGGTATTTTGGTGTGGACTAACTTACACGAATGAGCAAATTAAAGTAAGGGTGTGCATGTGAATTGCTTCCACGACTGAGAGGTTGGGTGTGTTATGTTCTGGGTTATCTACTTGTTGGGTATCTTGGGGGGGGGGGTTCCGAGACCTAATAGTTATGACAAGACAGTACTATAGTCAAGCAGTGGAATTGTGGTGGGTGCGGAATTTCTGATTGAGGTGTGCAAGGAAGGTCCAACCTACCATCACCAACATCCTATTTTCTGGTGCAAATGTATGTGCAAGATCCCTACAACAGTAGTATGTCCTATAGGGTATCATATCAAAATAGTTATAAATTTGGTAGGGCTGTTGTTGCTGTGAATTTTCAAAGCCTCAAGATCAATAAGAGTAAAAGTAGTACAAGACGACGACCCAACGGATTGGACTCAATGGCTCGAGCTACTGGTGAATATGAGTTTTACATTACAACCTTTCACAAAGAGTGGCACTGGCCAACTGGGCAAGACTAGCTACTACAGTACAGACAGACTGATAGTATGTAGTAGTAGTAGTACTCAGAATCATCATAGCGGAGGCAGGGATAAGATTTTTGAAACCGTACAGATCGAAGGATAATTGGTGGTAAAAAAATAGCATTTGGAAACCAACAATATTTCAGGAAAAATATGGGGCAGTAAAAGTTATGGAATAAGAAATATTATTAAAAACAAGAAGACTTACTGGGGCCAGCAGAGGAGCCCTCAGCGGTGTCCTCCTGGTGGTGTGTTCCTGTCCCGCCGACTGCCCAGTCCCTGTCGGTCGGCCCCTGGGTGCTGATGAACAGGAAAGATATAAGAAAGAGACAAACATTGATGGATGGTGTCAAACAAATACAATATTTTTCAACAACGGTCAAAAAACACTTATGTAAACAACAATTGCAATAACTACATTGACCGATCTCATCTGGTCAACATGTAATATCGGGGGATTCGCAGTTCGACTACTTAAGTTACTATTTATCAACAGTAATCCAGTCTTCCATTCTGATTCCAGAAAACTAAGTTACAACTAAGCCTAAGTACAACGTACCAACCAACCTAGCCCACCTATTCCAGGCATGCCAATTGTACATTAAGTATGCATTTCCACTGTATTCCTCAACAATGCGTATGGTCAAATCATGGAGGACACATGAACATGACTACATTTTTTGTATACACCAAATTTTGGCTTGATTGATGCTGATCTGCTACTGCTAAGTAACTGCTAAGCCTACCACCACTCATTGAACAAACTAGAAAAGGTTCTAAAGACTGCCGTACTAGCAGCACGTCACGTAACTGAGTGAGGGGGCATCACGCATACCACTAACAAATAAGAAGCTCATACAAAGAAGTGTACCTAAACATCAAAACGCCCCTATCTATTAGTGACGGTCACGGGACAAAGTAAGGAGTGGACTAGAGTCACTGTAGCATTACGTAACTTAATTTCTCTAAAATAAACTCGTAAAGAATCACGCTAAACAAGCGCAAACGCAAAGCTGCAAACAAGTAAGATTAGTAGTAGCGCAGAAGAGCACCATAATCACAGAAGACTTTTAAACGTTATTAACCTGGAATGTATTGTAAGCAGCAACATTCTAGCTGGTTGGAAGGAAAAAAAATATTCGCAATATATAACACAGAGCAGAAGAACAGACACAAAGTTGTAGTAATTAAATATGTACTCACCAAGCCCCGGGACCTCCACTCCTAGCAGGTCCAGCAGGTGCGTCAGCTGTGCCTGGGTGCGCCGGACCCCAGAGATGCGCGACACTGCCCGGCGTACCTTCCCCCATCGCTGCCGACGCTCCCGGAGGCCGTACCCGGACCCAGGCCTGCCACCTGCTGCCAGGGTTGAGGGGAGGTGGCGCTGCACAAAGAAAATTAGTGCAGCCAACTCCTCCTCCCCAAATAAGGCCCGTGCCTGCACCCCTTGTGGGCGCCGCCTTCCGCAAGGAAGGCGTTCGCGGCTCTGGCTGCGCCGGCGAACAGCCCTACCCTCGGACATGGTTCTGGGGACGGGGCGGGAAAGAAAAGGTAAAATAAATAAAGGAGTAAAGGAAATAAATAGGGAATAGAAAGAGGCAAAAGTAGCTAAAAAACAAACAAAAAAATAGACAAAAACCAAAAATATAGAAGCAGGAATATAGTTAGAGAAATAATAAGTAATAAAGATCCAAAAAAAGTGGCTATAAACAAAGGATTGAAAGGATTTTGGGAGGATTGAAAATCAGGCCCCAGAACCATGCAATAGAGTGAAAAACAAGATGGCCGTGCCCATTGCGACCACGTGCGCAAGTTTGCGCGATATTTTCTCCCCGAGCAAGCAAAAAGCAACGCGATCAAGTAAAAGCGGTCGCGAACAGGAAATTTCGACCGCGAACAGGCGCGAACATGCATTGCGCGACCCGGAACAGGAAGTAAGCATCGCGAGAGGGCGGGACAAGTGAAAACAAGATGGCCGCGCCCTTGAGCAACCGCATGGGTAAGTTGGCGACCCGCGATCACGCAAAAAATACCGCGAACAGGCGGGAAAAAAACTTCCGCGTCTTCGCGATATTTCCGGCGTGTTTGCGGAGATTTTTAGCATTTTCGCGATAATTTGCGAAAGTTAATTTCGCAAATTCCGCCCACCCCTAGTCCCTTGTCCTCTCCTTAGTCAAATCAGCAAACTGCAGGCCAGCTCCAGAACACACAGCAAGGGCAGTCCTTCTCTTCAGTCTCTTCAGCTGTTCTTCTTTGGCAGAGGTTCCTCTTGATCACAAAGTAGTTTCAATCCTTTTTCAGTCTTGAGTTCAGTCTTCAGCTCTCACATTTGTACCCCTAAATGCCTTTGAACTCTGTGTTCAGGGAGCTCTGAGCCTGGTCCAAACCAGTTCTGGGTGTCTTCCAGCCAGTGCACACCCTCATCCTTTGATAGTGAGGGTCTGGGCCTCAGACTCTCCGCAGGAGATGGAGCCATCTTTTTGTGGCAGCAACACAGCCCACTTCACATCCAAGGGGCTACTCCTTCCACCACACCAAATGCAGGCCCGCCTGTTGCTGTCTCATCTACCCCTCCCTGGTATCAGGACACCTCCCCAGACCCTGTCACATCCAATCCCAGATAGTCAATACACAACCAGGCAGAGGCACGCAGGATGGTTAGGAAAAGAAACCAGCCACTTCTAAAAGCATGGTTTCCAAACAACCAATTTAAAAATCATCTTCACAAAAAGATGTGTTATTAAATTCTGAGTTCAGGCACACTAAACTCCATCTCTCCATCTTATGCCGATGGGAAAATATGCTGCAAACATGTTACACAGCCTTCCCCATTTTGTCTCATGGGCAAGATGGCCTTACAACAGTAAAAATCAAAATTGGCAGTATTTCACTTTCAGGAATTGGTACACACCTCAGTGCATGTCCTACCTTTCACATACTTCTGCACCTTGCCCAGGGGGGTAGCTTGGGACTACTATAGGGGTGTCTGGTGTGCATAAAAAAGGGAAGGGTAAGGCCTGGCAAGTGGGTGCACTTGTCAGGACAACAAGGCAGTTAACAAACTGCGTGCAGGCACTGCAGTGGCAGGCCTGAGATCTCTTTTTAGGACTACTTATGTGGGTGGCACAAGTAGTGCTGCAGGCCCACTAGTAGCATTTGCATTACCAGCCCTGGCACACATAGTACACTTTACTAGCGACTTTATTAGTAAGACAAGCATACCAATTATGGACAACCAATTACCATAACACTTTACACAGAGATTATATGCACTTTAGCACTGATCAGCAGTAGTAAAGTGCCCAGAGTCCTAAAACCAACAAAAACAGGTCAGAAACAATACAGGAGGACGGCAAAAAGTTCAGGGATGACCCTGCAAAAAGGGCCAAGTTCAACAATAAGCAATAATTTGTCTCCGCTAGTCCTCTGATGTTCTATGTTAAGAGATTAAAGCCCTTCACTCCCCGCTGAATTGTCATTCGCCCTGTATTGGGCCTCCATGTAGCTTGGCTGTAGGCATCTCCCCAAAGGCCCATGTCTGTGCCACTATTTGTGTTTACGTGTAATGTCGTGTAGTGTGCGATATTGAGGATGTACCCTTCCCCCTCACCCTCTCTGACTCCCCCAACTGGTTGAATAACCAACTTCCTTCCCCCCACAAATTAGTGCCTCTAAATGGCATGCTAACAAGTGTACCCCCAATCCCACTCACTCCCACAACGACCTCCCCAACTTGTCGGAGAAATCAATCCCTCTCACCCCAAAATATCATAACTCTAGTGCCCGCGAATTAGAGTCAAATATTAAACTTCTTGAAAGAAAAATAGAGAGGAAATGTACAAACAATAAAAAAGGGGAAAAGAAAAGAAGGGAAAATGTTTTGATCTATTCCTGTAGGGATCTCCTTCCTGAGCGTTGTCTCCAGGGGGCATTGTAACCATCCCCCTTCCATCTTTCTTGAGAAGGGGGGGTTGCCCGAGTGATGTCACCAGTCTTTTCCCATTTAAACTCAATACTGTATGGTAAATGCGGGAAGCTGGCCTTTTGAGCAGCCTAATATCCCAATCCATGGCTGAGTCTAGCCAATTCCCTCAATGTTCCGCGTTGAGCTGGCCACGGGGGGCATTCTCCCCATGTGTGTTCTGTATGATCTATTCAGTGTCTGTGAGTTTCCCTGGGGACTTGCTTCAATGCTGGTCCTAGTCCTGTTCTGACATGGGAGATCGGAAACGCCTCGAAGAACTTCCATTATCAACAGCCTCTGCAACCTGGTTAGCCCGTTTCAAAAACTCCTCCACCTGCTGTGGATTGGTGCAGAAGTGCTGTTTCCCCTGGTGGGTAATCCAGAGGAGTGCAGGATATAGCATTGCATAATCTATTTGAGCCTGTCTCCATTTTTCTTAACAGGTAGGAACTTTTTCCTGGCTTCCTGCACCGCTGCTGTGAAATCTGGGTAGAGAGCGATGCTGTTCCCTTCAAAATTCAATTACTGCTTCTCCCTAGATAATCTAAGGGCCACATTGCGGTCCCGATAGTTCAGAATGCGGGCCACAATCAGACATTGAGGAGCTCCCAGAGGTGGCCGGGGCCCCACTGTGTGGTGTGCCGTTTCAACTATCAGCTGGGTGGAGAAGGCTGTGGCTCCGAACAGGGTTATAAGTAGGGGTGGGCGGAATTTGCGTAATCGCGTTACGCAAATCTCCGCGAAACGGTAAAAAATCTCTGCGAACATGCAGAAATTCTGCCAACACGCGGAATTGCTTGTTTGCAATGCTTTTTTCCTGTTCACAGTTGCTGTTTGCATGCTCGGGGAGAAATATCTCGTGAACACGCATTTTGAGAACGCAAACAAGAGAAAATTTTGCGAAGTCGCGGAAAGCAGAATTTTGGCCAATTTCACGTTCTCCGCGGAACGCAAAATTACCGAAATTCCGCAAATTCCGCGAGCGGAACGGAATTTACCGCCCAGGCCTAGTTATAAGCATTTGCTCGACATAGTCCTCCATCCTTCCTGTGTTTGTGCTCTCGGGTACTCCTATGATGCGTACATTATTGCGCCATGAGCATGCCTACAAATCCTCATTCTTAGCTGCAATAACCTTTAGGAGGCCTTCCATTTGTGACAGTTGTTCCTTCCTCCCATCTGATGTGTCCTCCAGTTCCGAGATTTGATGCTCTGCCTCCTGTATCCTGTTATTGTGTTTCCCTAACTTTTGCGCTAGTAGGTCTATCCGCGTGCACACTGAATCCATCTTGTTTTCAATGGACGTCAAGCTCTGCTTCATCGTTAGCAAGAGGGCTTTCAATTCCTCACACCTGCTGTTTGAAGTGACCAATGTTCTCTCTGAAGTCTTCCCTTCTGTTTCCCCGGATTGGGATCCTGTAATTTTGCGAGACTCAAAGGAGAGTTTAGATTGCCTGTCGTCTTTTCTGCCCATCCCCCTATTGGCTCAAGCGGCCATTGGCCCTGTTATCCCAACCCCAAGTCGGAGCCTGTGGCCCTTCTGTTCTGTATATTTTCTGTTCAATAGGATCGCTCTCGCTGAGAATGATGGCCTTTTGGGGTCTTTGTCACCTCGCACACCATTGTCTCCACGGTGAGCCTTATTCCTTTAGGGTCACCCCTGTGACTGGTCTTTTGCTTTATCCAGTACAGAGTAGGTTTTTTGTGTATGCTGCGGGCTAGATCTATTCCTGCTTTCCTTGGTTGGGGCTTGGTATGAAGTTCTGTAGTTTTTAGTTATTCCTCCCAGTGATGCCCTTGGGATACTGCTCAGTCTTTATTAGGCCCCCTCTCTGACCGGGGGGTCCTGTTTTTTCTCTCCTCCTCCCCTGCTGTGCGATTCACAGCGTGTACTCTCTTGTCAGTGTGAGGTCTCCAGGAACTTTGTTTGCCCCAACATTGGTAGCTGCTGAGACCGGCGCCTGTTGCTTTCCCACATCACTATCCCATTATGGCCGGGGAGTGTGATTACCTTGATGCGTGAGTGCAACGCCTAGCACCCAAGTCTCCTCCCACCACCATCCGGCCACGGTAGCGTTTTTCCAGTCCTCAGGCATTCTCACTTCTATATGGCCCCGCACTCACTTGTTTGCATTGGGCCGCAGTGCTGCATACTGTCTGGCCATCCCCTCACCTCTCTCCTCATGGCAACCGGTGATAAGGGATCGGCCACCACCTCTGCTCTTCCCTGGCCTGGCCACAGGAGGCCCCGCCCCACGGTCACAACGCGGCTCCCCACCGACGGGCGGCTTTAAACTGTGAGCTTCGTCCTGTCCAGATGCTCTTCTACCGCATCAGAATTTACTGTCTCCCCAAGTCTGGGGTTTTGATGGCAGCACCTGTCTCACAGCACTCACACTGTGAGTGGTCCCTGCTCCGGAGTATGTCTCGGCAGGCAAGGCCGCACTTGCTCCGTCAGGCTTCCTTCGTGGTTCTCTTGATATTTCTTGGCAGTGGGGGGCACTTACAGTTTCTTGCCTACCCAGGCGAGAGGGTCCATCTTTACACTCACCCCCTCTTTCTTCATGTTCCATCATGTGGTTATGGGCAGGATACTGCAGGATTGTTCACGCAGGCTGCGAGAGCCTCCCAGGATTGCAGCAATTTTGCTTGTGTGCCCCCTAGCTCCCCCAACCCTTTTGTGCTTTTAAGGAAACATGCCTAACATCTGCTAGTATCTAACAGCCACACTAACCATCCCTCATGATTGGAACGTGAAGAGTTATATGTACTATGGGCATGCTTGTTTTATTAAGATCCTTTATCTCGGCAAAGCCAAACAGGAAGTCTGCTGCACAGTTTTATTCAGGAAAATCAATTGGTGTAGTGTAAGGCATGCTCTAAATAAAGGCTCATTCCCCTGAACCTGCCAATCTCTAGTTCCTCATATAGATTTTAAATCAACATTGGCCTTTCAAAAGTCAAACCCTTGTATCACCAACTGGGAAGTGAAAGATGCAGAATAAATCAATTTGGTTTCAGTGAGCATAGTTTTATTTGCCCGTGAAGGTGTGAGTTTATAATGGTAGGACTCTGGTCAACTGGATTGTGACCAGAAAAGTATGCATACTTCTGTGCAAATATTTTTGAGGTACCAAGTGGTAGGGTAGGGCAGCGTTCCCATTGTGTGTTATTAAAAACTGCACGTGGAGTATTTTTCTTTATGTAAATAATTGTACCCATATGGTGAAAACAGAACATTTCATCATAATTAGATGTATCATCATACATTTCTTCAGTATTACTGTAGATCAGCAAGCATTTCATGCACTGTGTTAAAGTCTCAATCGTCAGAGATAGTACCAGGAGTGATAAAATCATTCAAAGAAATATGAAATACATAAGGTATTTGTAGAGTTTCAGTTGGACCAAATATATCATAGGATACCCTATCCCAAACAATTCCATCAGGATTCGGAACAACTGAAATGTTCACTTTGTGTGATGAAGAATGAGGTTTCAAAACCTCATCTACCAGTTCAACACCAGAGTGTTCTGGGAAAAAGTGTCCATTCAGAAGCAGAAAAAGGAAAAGTAATGAAATGGTAATCCAAATTTCTATCCAGGGAGTAATAATGTAGAATTCATGTGGTCCCCTTTCTGGAGGTGGATCCTGGTCTTACAAATCAAAGCCTGAGGCTGCTGGAACAAAGTTGGGAGGCTTGTGGAACTGTATAGAACTGGGAGATGACTCTAATGGTGGTACATTCTGGTAGACAATATAATTGTTTGTACATGATGATTGTATGGTATTTGCTGATGTAACAGGAAAAAGTGATTGTTCAGTGTTAGCTGTCCAGAAATGGGGAGAGCAAGCTTCATCGTCGGTCAAAGCTTCCAACTGGACATCCTGTAGGACAGTGAGAGGAGACAGGTAACTACACAGGATCCCTTTTGGCCTATTGTGTAGAACCATCCACATGATATGTTTTGATCAGATCAATAGACACAAATATCTTGTGTTTGCTTCTAGCAAGGGGAGGTAAATGCACAGTTCTGGTACCTTCAACAGCCAGGACAGGTGTAGGCGCTCTGTAGGATGGCCCAAATTCCTTCTGATAATTATTTTCTCCCAGATCACAGACCTTTGGAATCCAACCAGGAGCTGCTCAAACTTCTTTCACTTTACAAGTGGCATCTTGGAAACCGTCCAGTTTCTGTAATACATGCAAACATTCACTGATATCAAAAGATGTTTCCACCACCACTGTACTGGGACTGTCAAGGTCTGGAACCCACATCTTAACCCCAAGCAGGATCTCATAGGGAGTCCGACTACCCAGGGATTTTCTAGGTAGATTATTGAGGGCCCTCTTTACTCCATATATGTGATGGACCCAACTGCGACTTGAGCTTAACACCCTAGCTGCTAAGGACTGCTTCAAGTCCTGGTTCCTTGAGATTATAGGAGGAGGAGTACTGCACAGTCACACCCAATGTTCCTATTGTGTCTCTGTAAGCCTTAGAGGCAAATGCCAGACTCTGGTTTGAATGGAATGTGGCTACTGCATATGTCCGAATAATATCTATGGGAATAGAGAGCAGGAATCCACTGCTACCATGATGCACTTGTAAGACCCATAAGTGTTTAAGAGTCTGCAGTGGTCCAAATAAACTCAAGCCAGAAACTTGCTAGAGATCAATAGAGGTGTCTGCAACAGAAGAGCTATAGTGGAAACATTAATCTGCTAACAGATGTCATATTTGAGCACAAAGTCCTTTGTCTGCTTGTATAGATCTGGCCCCTAAAATGGTTTCAATCATTTCTTGCGGATAGAAAACAGTCAGTTTGGCTCTCTCCGTACAAATCGGGCACAGTAAATCTGAAGTGTGAAGTGCCACAGGGCTCATCCCTATCCCCACATCTTTTCAATATATATATATCTGTCCTCTTATCGTTGCATTCCGACAGATGGGAGTGCAAATCTACAACTATGCTGACGATATGCAGCTAGTCTTCCCCATCAATGAATCTACAGAGTCCCAGAAATTTCTTTAAAAATCCATGCTGTTCATCATGAAATGGATAACAAAAATCAACTAAAACTAAATGCCAAAAAAACAGAAATCATCATCCCCAACAATAAACTCCAGCATTGGACCTCCGCCCACTGGCCTTCCGAGTTAGGCCCGCCTCCGGCATTAAAAAACTCGATAAAAAGCCTAGGCATACACATTGACTCGGACGTAAACATGAACACGCAGATTGGAGCAGTTACCTCCGCTTGCTTCCTCCGATTGCGGAAACTGAGGAAAATCAGAAGATTCTTCAGTAGAGAGGCATGTATCCAAATTGTCATCTCTAT
Source organism: Triturus cristatus (assembly GCF_964204655.1). Taxonomy (NCBI): domain Eukaryota; kingdom Metazoa; phylum Chordata; class Amphibia; order Caudata; family Salamandridae; genus Triturus; species Triturus cristatus. Next base: position 676,668,772 of record NC_140595.1, on the reverse strand, counting down.
GATTATGTAAAGAATTGATTATGCTAACTCTATATACCTAGGTCTTCAGCGCAATCAGATACATAGTCTACAGCTAATACAAAATCAGGCAGCCAGAATTATATTCCAACAAGGCAGACAATGTCACATCAAGCCGCTGCTAAAAGAGTTGCACTAGCTTCCAGTGGAGAAACGCTCCAAGTTTAAAGTCGGCTGTATTCTTTTTAAAGCCTTGCATGGGACCAGCCCTAAGTACATTTCATCAAAAATTCATAACTACATCCCCCACCGTACTTAGATCTATGCACATGAACTACTTAGAGGTCCCAGTTTGTAGACGCAAAAGACCAGGAGGCTCACGTTTCTCAATATTATGACCCAAAACTCTGGAACGCCCCCATTGAGACTTGAGTCAGACCTCTTTCATTTTAGGAAGATGTTGAAGACCTGGCTCTTCACCCAAGCTTACAGTTAGACCAGGACCATCCTTCACAGTAACTCTTTCTGGAAAGTAACTCCTCCAGCGCTAAGAAACCGTTGGTGAACGAGCGCTATAAAAGTTCCTATTAACATAACATAACTTAACATAAGAGCAGAGAAGGAGTCTAGGAAGAAGACAATGCAAACAGTAGTTCAGAAAGCTGTAGCTTATGATAGAGAACAAACCAAAAAGGGTATTGAGTGTGCAGATAGGAAGTTTCGATTACAATGTAATAAGTCTTATGTTGTTCGAGAGGATGAGGATCTTTTTGTGGAGGATCTGCTGGAAACATGTTATCCACCTCTCTATGCCCTGCAGAAAATATATTTCTGTGTGATCCTGTGTATGCACCTGCCTCCATATATCCACCGGCATCAACAGCCCAAAAAACATCTCAATATCTGCTAGGGTCTTAACTGTTCTGTCATTTCAGTCCTCCATTGCTCCTCCACCCTCCTCTGGTCTTTCTGCAGACTCAAGAGCTTCGGCTCCAGCCCTATCTGTCTCCCCTCCGGTTTCGCAATTTGCGAGTGTGGTGACTGTAGGTACCCCCGCAGTGTCTGCTGTTTCCGCTCATGTTTCTCCTCCTTCTCTTACACCTACCACACAGCCATTGCTGACACTGCCACCTGCGTCTGTATCTCTTGCGTCTTCCCCAGATATCTCATCTGCCGTGTTGTATAGTGTTGGGACACCTGTGCAAGGGTTGGATGGAGGGAATTGAGTGGCAGCAGGGGAGCAAATGTAGCGCGTATTGATACGATCTGATATGGGCGAAGAGGAGAAAAGGATGGTTGCAAATCAGGCAGCACAATAAGATCGGAGTCCGATTTATAGTGTGGAGGATATATGGAGTGTGATGAAAGATTTTGATCCATTTGTACAACTGCATGCCCTTCAGCATATGTTGACTACATTGATTGGTTTGTGGGAACAGTGTATTTGAGGCACAGCTCCTCAAATTATTTATGACATTCGAGATCATGTATATTCAGCTGGTATGGCCCCTGCAGAAGTTTTTAGTAGTGTTGGGACGCTACTCCGTTATCGAGAAAGGTTACATCACCATACTCAGACTAGTGTGTCCCAATTTCTGATGAGGGAGGTGCATCCTATTTTTCATCCTGAGATTCCAGAGCAGCGTAACCAGAGAGGAGATGTGGTTCACCAACAGGTAGCGGCCCTTTTTCAGGGACAGTGGGTCTATACCCCGTGGAAGAGAAGTGAGGTGCTAGCTCTTAAGAGTCAGTTACCGGATCCTAGGAAAAACCTTATGACATATTCTAAAGAGTTAACAGAGGCCGCCTCCTCGTCAGTTAAGACCCTAGCATATATTGAGATGTTTTTTGGGCTGTTGATGCCGGTGGATATATGGAGGCAGGTGCATACATAGGATCACAGGGTGACACTGGGTGGCACATGGGATGAGATTAAGGCATGGGATAAGGAGTGAAAGCCCGGTGAAAAACCTAGGGATGAGATCACTTATGTGCATTCTTTTATCCCACCCAGAAGAGTAGATTGGGATAAGCTGACAGCATGTCGTCAAAAGAGAGAGGAGAGTGTGTCTGATTTTTTCACTTGGTTTTAAGGGGTGTTCTTGGATTTCAGTGGGCAGGATTTGTCAGATGAAGGTGCTGTTCTTTTGTTTGTTAACAGGTTTGTCACAAATTTGCTTCAGGCTATTGCGGCTCGGTTGAAAGTTTCGGAGAGCACTTGGACTGCCTCCTCCCCTTCGGTGATATTGAGAATGGCCCAGTACAATGAGCATCAAGAAAATTAGGAAAAGGACAAGGTGGTAAAGAAGAGTAAGGATTTGAAAACGAGAGTGTTGCTGCAGCAGGTAGCAAGAGGGTCCAGAAGGGGATGAGGTACTGGTCCGGCTCAGAGGTCGCGGGGTACCGGTAGAAGTGGTACACCCATAAGGCCGAATCAGTGTGCGTATTGCAAAAAGGAAGGACATTGGCAAAGCGAGTGTCCAGATTTCGTACAGAAAATTACAGTACCTTGAGAGCGGGATTCGAGTGGAAGGGGCGTGGTGAGGTTGGTTGGGATGAGGATCAAGCAGGTGCATCCTCGGGGGGGTCGTTCTGATCAGAATTATTTTGATGACCCCCGGGGAAGGCAGCACTATCATGCTGATTATGATATGAATGAAGCTGCAGGGATGTCCTATGGTTAGGACAGCCAGGGCCAGGGAAAGGGACCGATCCAAATTCCTGTAGATCAGCGTGGTCCTCATGTCACAGCAGATTGTTTGGTCGATACAGGTGCAATGATTAGCTATGTTTCTCGTTCGCTGGTCCCCGGAGCAGCCCTGTCTGGCCGTAATAAAATTTTGTAGGTTTTTTAGGCATACCGGTTGTGAGCCCGATTTTCAAACCTCTTGCTTTGACTATTGGTCCTTTTACTGTGGACGCCCCATTTTTGTTGACGGAGAATTGTGGGGAAAATGTATTTGGTTTGGATTTGTTGAAAAAGCTGCATGCTACGATTTATTGTTCCCTGGGTAATGTTTACATGACTCTTGGACCTAATGTGGTTAGTGCAAAACAGTGTTTGGCAAAGGATGCGCCACTTGTTGAATTTAAGGATGTGCCGTCCTCATTGTGGGCCACAGGGGATACGGATGTGGGGTTTTTGCAGATACTGTTATGAGTGTGCTCTCTCATGCCCGCCTTGTCCAGCATCCCCCAGGTTAGTATGGAACTGGCACATCTTGTTTATAGTAGGGCCTAACTTGGATCATATAAATGTTTTTACTAAAATGTCTTGTCTGATGTATCAAGGGCTTCCTGTGTTGTTATGCAGCAGAATTCTGAAGACTAGCAACAGGACTTACATGTGAGGAGAGCAGCCTGATAGATATACAGGAAAATGTGCTTATACAATGTGTAAAACTCAACTGCCAAAAGTAATGAATAAACGTGTATGTTAAGGCTTTTTTCTGGAATATGCAAAAGAGGCTCACGCGCCAACTGCCAGAATGAACTCCTGAAAAACTGTCCTCATTAATATGCAAAAGGAAATCATATGCGCTAATGGTCAAGCGGCATAAGTGTGTATGTAAATTGTTTTCACGTGGATGAGAGGGTATTTAAACTGCTCTCATCCACACTCGCTACTTGGCCTCGTTTTTTCCCCTAACACATAGCTGGCTCCAGCTCCTGTTACCGGACCGTCTTTCCTTCTCTTCGGGCCTCCCCTCAGGGATTCCTGGAGTTCCTGCTCCTACAGACGTCTTCCGTTGGATGCCTCTCCTCTGCAGCTTCCTGATTTTTGGCTACCATAGTCCCTGAAAGAAAAAAGAAACAAGAAAAGTATTAATCTAGTTATATTTTCAACAAAGAAGGCTGCGGTGAGTTTTTTCTCAGTATTAAAGTACGATTGTGCATAATTTAACAAAAACAATTAAGGCAAGACTTTAAAGAAACATAAGTTATGATCTTCAGAGAAGATCAAGTTCATCAGCATAACCAAGAGGATTTACCGTATTTCCTGACATAGAGTGACACGGAGAAACAAAGACATACAAAACATTTATTTGGTAGTGTTTTTTGACACTGTGTCTGTTCATGCAAGGAGCTCGAGGTGAAGATTATCTTCAAGGACTCAAAGAGACTAGAGATATCATTATAAGTCTGTCATTATTTACCTTTTGTTGCTGATTTTAATGTTATTCTTATTTCCTGGTGGGAGTAACTTTGTGACATTGTGAAAAGAAACCTGACAAGAATCACAGGCAGCATAGAATTCAGATTGTTCAGCAGATATGTTGATTGCAAATCTGTCAGTAATTCCGCACCCAACCTAAGAAGTTATTAGGGATGTTGTGGAAGGTTCACGATATTCAGGCGCTCAGTCACATATCTGTTCCTTGTAACCTGTACCCTGTCTAATCCTGGTGAATTCCTGCCCATAGCGAAGTCAACTGAAATCTTCGTTTCTCTCTTGTTTTTTTTCTCATCCCTACCCCCTTTACCCCCGGAGACTTTCACAGTGACCATAAAGTTATCTATCCTTGTTGTCACACTGCTAGTTTCTGGAGGGACTGGGGGAATTATCATCATCAAGGAGAAACAACCTGGAGCACAGGTGAGTGTCTTTAACAGAAGGCCAAGCCGCACCACTTGTTCCACCTTGATAACGGTATAGGCATGGATGCCTCTGATCAGACATCACAGCTCACGGACATCATTAAAACCTGCAGTTAGAAATGCAGCAAATCAAACAGGAAAACCATGCCTTGAGGGAGGAATTATTTAAAAGCAGGTCAGAATTCACACATTGGAGAGAACCAAAAAATACCGCCCCTCACCCCTTTTTAGTTCCCCCAAAATTTGGTCAAAGTCCTTTTGCAGCTGCCGCTTCCAGTCCTCAACGTTCAGACCAAAATTTACAGGTAAAAGTGGTAGCTCCCACCCTTGTTCCTCTGGCAACCCAGAACACTTTTTATGTGATAGTTTGGTAATCTACCATTACTACGCACCCACTTGTACGAGTTTACATTTCTACGCATATTTTACTTCTCATGAACTGTTATATCGCATGCTTTTACTTTGCAGCTACTGTTATTTAGCATCCTTTTACTTCGCATACCGTTACTTTGCAAATACATTGCGAGTAACAAGTTATTGAGTATTATGCAGAAATATACTTAGGTATTATTTGAGATGGCGCAAATACATTGGCCTGCTAAAATGTATGATGATCATGAACTTAGTATTTATTACACACTACAGGTACAGGGGTTGCGCCATACCCGGACAGGACAGTACAGCAGGGGTGCGAAGTAAAATGATTCGGCCCTCGGCGAGCGAAGGAAAGTGAAACTAAGAATGGGAGAAACAAAGCGCATGCGCGAAATCAACAATCAGCTTCAGAGGGCACGGGAAATACATTGTGCAAATACATTGCGATAAACAAGTTATGGAGTATTATGCAGAAAAAGACTTAGGTATTATTTGAGATGGCGCAAATACATTGAGAACATCAAGTAATAGAGTATTATGAATATAAATACTTAGGTATTAATTCAGATGGAGGATGATGCGGAGACAATTGTGTGAATCCGGAAGGACGAACCCAGTGACTGCTGACGGGTGCCTGTGCAGAGACCTCCGGGTTTGACTGGTCGTGCTAGCAGAACATGCGAGAAAATACTAAACCCTGCTGTCGGATTTTGGATGCGATGAGATTACCACTATGTGTGAGCAATAATTTTTTTACACAGTTGTACATTTGTATCAATTGAAAGAATTGTCCGGTTTAAATTTCCATGTAAGATACAAACGTACACGCATCAACGCCCCAAACCGCTATTTAATTAAAACAAACAAAAAACAAGTTGCAGTGGTGTGCGTATTAATTTTATGCGTACTAAAAGCATTTTAAATAGATTGCTATGCATTTGGGAAGTAAAAGCATTCTCACTAACAACATGCGAAGTAATGGTATTTTCGATGTAAAAACATCGTACTAAAAACATGCAAAGTAATGGCTTGCTTAGTAATGACATACATTTGATAGTTCCCGGTTTGTTTCTTTCATGTGTCAGTTGCATTTTTTATGCAAACCCCAGGTCTTCGCTACTGACACCGATAAAATAGCATTTACCATTTCGTATCTAGGAGGAGTGACCGCAAACTGGGCGATACCATTAATTGAAATGATGACCCTCTTTTTCATAATTACACTCCGTTTAAAGATGCTATGTCCGGTTTGTTTGCGTGTCATACGTTTATGCAAGCTAGTGATAGTGAACTTTTAAACCTAAGACAGGGTTCCAAGGATCTTAATACATACATGACCACCTTTAACCGCCTTTTATCCGAGACTCAATGGCCAAAAGAAAAGCGTTTTTCTATCTTTTATAGAGGTCTTAAAGATGATTTAAAGGATGCATTAGCTCACATTGTAGACTTACCTGATGATTATTCTGAATTCCTTAACCTGGTTGTTAAGCTAGATCATAGACTTGGTGAGAGGAAGCAAGATAAACCAAGATTAAACACCAGAATCATTACAGTTAGGTCAGAGAAAAAAGATAGTGAAGACAAGTCTGAACCTATGCAAATAGGAGGACTTAAAGGCCCATTGACTTCTGAAGAAAAAGACAGATGGAGGAAAGGAAATCTGTGCCTTTATTGTGGCAAGGCTGGACATTTTGCTTGAGATTGTCCTATCAAACCTAAGAAGAAAAAGGCAATAGCCAGTGCCACCTCAAATCTAACTGAATAGGAAAACTAAGCATCTCAAAGGATGTAGAGATTGTTCCTTTGAGAACAAAAGACCTCAAGATTTCTCAATATGTCACTAACACCATAAACCGCATTCCACGACACATGCCCATCCGAATTACATTTATCATCTCAGACCAACAAAGATATAGTTTATCCGTACTAATTGATTCAGGAGCTACAGGCAACTTTTTTTACATAACGCAAGCTAAAAAATGTACGATTACTCACATACCTAAAGAAGAACCAGAACCTGTCAGGGCAGTAGATCGTTCTGCCTTATTATCAGGTGTTATTCATTTTCACACCTCACTCTTAACACTTGTGTGTGAAAATGGTCACACCAAACAAACCATGTTTGACCTCATTGACACTCCTACATTTGTAGTGATTCTAGGGGTTCCCTGGCTAGAACTACATAATCTGAAGGTAGACTGGGTTCAAAGAACAGTGACATTGGATTCTGCATTCTGTAGAACACATTGTTATAAGGAAACTGAAGACCCTATTCACCCGTTGAATTGTGCTTCTACACATCCAAAGACAACCACTGCATTACCTGTGCACTATCAAGACTTTTCTGCCGTATTTGATCCAGTACAAGCCACGCAATTGCCGCCCCATAAGGTGTACGATTGCAGAATTGATCTGGTACCTGGAGCAATACTGCCCTGTAGTAGAATATATGCACTTACAGATCCTGAGACACAATACTTAAAACAATATCTAGACAAATTACTACAGTTAGGTTTGATTTGGGATTCCACCTCGCCCGTCTCCTCTCCGCTCTTCATTGAAGCTAAACTACAAAATCTGGAGACCTTCGCGAGTGTATTGATTATTGCGCAGTTAACAAATTGAGGATTAACAATCGTTATCCATTACCTTTGAGCCCTGTGTTATTACAGCAAATCAAGGGATCAACTCTTTATAGAAAATTAGACTTGCGAGGCGCTTATCACCTCATTCGCGTCAAAGAAGGCGGCAAATGGAAAACCGCCTTACGCACTAAATTCGGCCTTTTCGAGTATACTGTGATGCCGTTCGGTTTGTGCAATGCTCTGGGGGTTTTTCAATATTTTATTAATGAAGTATTACACGATTTTCTTGATGTCAGTGCTATCGTCTACATAAACAATATATTGATTTTTTCCAAAAATGAACAAGAACATGTTCAACATGTTCTTGACATCCTCCAAAGACTGAAAGAACATTCCTTATTTGCAAAATTAGAAAAGTGCATATTTCATACTACGTCAGTAGAATTTCTAGGTTATTTTTTGTCCCCAGAGGGTATTACAATGGATCTCAAGAAAGTGGAAGCAATTCTTAATTGGCCATCCCCTAAATCAGTAAAAGACATCCAGCGAGTGGTGGGATTCGCTAATTTTTACAGAAGGTTCATTGCCAAATTCTCGGAAACTATCTCTCCCATAACACATTTGTTGAAAAAAGGAAAAACTTTGCACTGGACAGAGGATGCTGAAAAGACCTTCCAAAAATTAAAACAGGCCGTTACCACAGCTCCTATTTTGTGTCACCCTGATAACCCATTTTTTGTAGAAGTGGACGCTTCTCATACTGCGTTAGGAGGAGTTCTATTACAAAAAAATCCTAGTACTGGTCATTTAAACCCAATAGCATATTTTTCAAGAAAATTATTACAAGCAGAGCATAATTTCACGATGGTGAATTGTTGGCTATAAAGGCAGTTTTTAGTGAATGGAGAAACCATTTATTAGGGGCTAAACACACAATCATGATTTTTACTGACCATAAAAATCTTCAGTTTTTTATGTCAAAAAAGCATTAATTCCCAGAAAGAGGCGGTGGCTCTTGTTCTTCAGTGAATTTGATTTCATAATAACATATCGTCCTGGTAAACAACAATTATTATCAGATACCATCCCTAGAATTATTGAGAAAGAAAGTAGGAAACAGCCGACAACTGCACCTAGTATAATACCTCAAAACAAGGTAATTGCAGTAACTCAAGTTGACTCATTCTTCCAAAAGATCAAATCCACATCTCAAGTGGTTGATACTCAAACATGGCTGCAAAACACAAAAAATTCAAAAGAAAATACTTTTTTATTTCATAATAAATTATTTGTTCCGCAAAAAGAGCTAAGACAACAAATCATAGCATGACATCACGACTCTGGTTTAGCATGTCACCCAGGAGCACATAAAACCTTAGATTTATGTACAAGAAATTTCTGGTGGGAAAACATGCAAACTAATGTTCGAGAATTCGTTAAGTCATGTCCAACTTGTGCGCGTAATAATGCCCAGCGTATAGCACCAGCTGTGTTATTATAGCCCTTACCCATCCCTCCCACACCCTGGCACAACATTAGTGTAGATTTTATTACCGATTTACCTAAAAATAAGAAATGCACATCTATTCTCATAGTCGTGGATTTGCTTTCCAAAATGAGGCATTTCATTCCACTACCTAAGTTGCCTACTGCAGTAGAATTTAGCAACATTTTCTTAAATCACATTGTCAAATTGCATTGCTTACCTAGCAAAATAGTCTCCTACCAGGGCCCTCAATTTTATTCTAAATTCTGGAAGACTTTATGTAACCAATTAGGCATAAATGTGCCATTAAGTTCCGCTTCCCACTCTCAAATTGATGGACAGACTGAGAAAGTCAATCAGTATTTGGAACAGAGCTTGCGTTGTTTGGTTTCCACCCTGATCTCAAATTGGGAGGAAGCTCTCCCCTTAGCCGAGTTTGCCTACAATAATAGTATACATTCTGCACTAGGATGTTCACCATTCTATTTTCTCACTGGTTACCATCCGCGCTCACTCCCTACTTTACCCTTATCCCCCATGACATGCCTACCATCTGCTACCGAACCCTTCAGCCAGTTACAAGACATGCAGGAAAAAGCTAGATTAAGTCTTGCAAAACACAAAACTCAGGACAAAATACAAGCAGATAAGCATAGATCACCAGAGCCTAAGTATAATGTTGGAGACCTAGTTTGGTTATCTACACGAAATATCCAATTAGAAGAGCCCAGCAAATTACAGCCTAAGTTTATTGGTCTTTTCCCAATAAAACTGATTTTAAATCAAGTCACTGTGCAATTATTGTTGCACGAGGAATACTCCATACATCCTACCTTTCATGTGTCTCTTGTGAAGCCATATTATTCCATGACTCGAAAAGATGCCCCTTCTCCTCCAGTTATGGTCAATAATCACCTCGAATATGAAATTCGACGCATCCTTGATTCCAAACGAATACAGGGTAAATTACATTATCTTCTTGACTGGAATGGTTATGATGCTTGTGAGCAATCTTGGGAACCAGCGTCCAATGTACATGCTGCTCGATTAATCAGACCATTTCATGCTCTTCATCCTGAGAAACGGCGTCCTGTAAGGGGGTCCTTGCGGGGGAAACATGTTATGAGTGTGCTCTCTCATACCCGCCTCATCCAGCATCCCCCAGGTTAATATGGCACTGGCACATCTTGTTTATAGTAGGGCCTAACTTGGATCATATAAATGTTTTTACTAAAATGTCTTGTCACATGTATCGAGGCCTACCTGTGCTGTTATGCAGCAGAATGCTAAAGACCAGAAAACAGGACTTACACATGAGGAGAGCAGCCTATTAGATATACAGGAAAATGTTCCTAAACAATGTGCAGAACTCAACTGCCAAAAGTATTAAATAAACGTGTATGTTAAGGCTTGTTTCTGAAATATGCAAAAGAGGCTCACGTGCCAACTGTCAGCACGAACTCCTGAAAACCTGTCCTCATGAATATGCAAAAGGAAATCACAAGCGCTAACTGTCAACCGACATACGTGTGTATGTAAATTGTTTTCACATGGATGAGAGGGTATTTAAACCGCTCTCATCCACACTCGCTGCTTGGCCTCATTTTTTCCCCTAACACTTACCTGGCTCCAGCTCCTATTACCGGACCAGCTTTCCTTCTCTTCGGGCCTCGCCTCAGGGATTCCTGGAGTTCCTGCTCCTACAGACGTCTTCCGTCGGATGCCTGTCCTCTGCAGCTTCCTGATTTTTGGCTACTGTAGTACCTGAAAGAAAGGAGAAATAAGAAAAGGATTAATCTAGGTATATTTACAACAAAGGCTGCAGTGAGTTTTTTTTTACAGTATTGAAGTACGATTGCACATAACTTTAACAAAAACAATTAAGGCAGAGACTTTAAAGAGACATAAGTTTTGATCTTGTGAGAGGATCAAGTTCAACAGCATAACCAAGAGGATTTACAGCATTTCCTGACATAGAGTGACACGGAGAAACAAAGACATACAAAAACTTTATTTGGTAGAGTGTTTTTCGACACTGTGTCTGTTCATGCAGGTAGCTCGAAGTGAAGATTATCTTCAAGGACTCAAGGAGACTAGAGATATCATTATAATTCTGTCATTATTTACCTTTTGTTGCTTATTTTAATGTTATTCTTATTTCCTGGGGGGTGTAACGTTGTGACATTGTGGAAAGAAACCTGAGAAGAATCGCAGCATAGAATTCAGATTGCTCAGCAGATATTTAGATTGCATATCTTTCAGTAATTCCGCACCCAACCTAAGAAGTTATTAGGAATATTGTGGAAGGCTCAAGATATTTAGACAATCAGTTGCATATCTGCTCCCTGTATCCTGTACCCTATCTAATCCTGGTGATCTCCTGCCCATAGCAAAGTCAACTCGAATCTTCGTTTCTCTCTTTTTTGTTTTCTCATCCATACCCCCTTTTCCCCCGGAGACTTTCAGAGTGACGGTAAAGTTATCTATCCTTGTTGTCACACAGCTAGTTTCTGGAGGGACTGGGGGAATTATCATCATCAAGGTGAAACAACCGGGAGCACAGGTGAATGCCTTTAACAGATGCCACCAGTTTCTATAAAAGTCAAGGATAACGCCGTGCTCCCTTGTATTCCCCAGTACAATATATCACAAGCTGGGGAACAGGCTTTGATGCAGATTATACAGGACCTGATCAAATTGGGGGTGGTTGAGGAGACAGTAGCGAATGTATACAATAGCCCTATTCTTAAGAAGGCTCCTTTGGATTCCCCTGATGCACATCCTGATATCTATCGCTTTGTAATTGATCTGCGGGAGATTAATCAAGTAGTAGTCCCCCAGTTTGCAGTGGTTCCAGACATTACTGTTCTCTTGATGATGAGTCCTTCCACAGCCAAATTGTTTTCTGTGATTGATTGTAAAAATGCTTCCTTTAGTATTCCGAATCATCGAGGCAGTAGGTATCATTTTGGATTTGCTCTAGCTGGTAGGAGCTTCCAATTCTGTCAAGCTCCTCAGGGGTATACTGAAAGTTCCAGTATTTATAGCCAGGCTTTGAAAAGTCAATTGGACTCTTTCTCTCTTCCTGCAGGTAATGTATTATTGCTGTATGTGGATGACATTTTGATAGCCTCCAATACCGAAGAGGGTTGTCCGGATGCTACGGTTAGGTTACTAATGCATTTGGCAAACAAAGGACATAAATTGTCCCTTTCTAAACTCCAATATTGTCAACAACAGGTCACCTATTTAGGTCACCTGCTGTTGAAGGAGGGTCAGACGCTGACACCTGAACGAGTTGATGCCATTGTTAAGATGCCTGGCCCTGTGACTCAGAGGGATGTGCGTGCTTTCATAGGCATCACCTCGTATTGTCGACATTGGATACCCACTTATTCTTTATTAATACAGCCCTTCTTTCGCATAACAACTAAAGATGTGCACAAACTCTTGCACTGGAAGCATTAATGTCAGCATGCTTTCAAGCAATTACATGTTGCGCTGCTCTTCACCTGTGCTTGGTATGCCTGATTATAAGAAGCCTTTCGTGCTATATGTACATGAAATGGCTGGGTGTGTGCTTTCGGTGTTAACACAAGCCTTTGGAGGTAAGCAGAGGCCGTGTGCTTACTTTTCTGCTATGCTTGACCCTGTCGCCAGAGCCCTTCCAATCGGCAGGGCTCGTTCTTAATCATGATCTCACAGTAATGGTACCCCATACTCTGGATGTACTTTTGAACCAGTGCTCGTCTGACCGGTTATGAATTGACTCTATCTGCACCTCATATTACTATCAAAAGATGCGCTATTCTGAACCCAGCCATGTTACTACCCCTCCCTTCGGAAAATGAAGACACATATGTCTATGATTGTTTGTTTAGTACTGAAGAAGAGATGAAGGGACGGGTAGACTTGACTGATGTTTCCTTATCTGATCCACAAGGGGACAATACATCGATGGTTCTTGTTTCAAATTGTCAGATGGCACCACTACAGCAGCATATGCTATTACCACGCTGCGCACTGTAGTTGAAACATTACGTATTCCTTACCAATCTGCACATCCTGCAGAGCTGATAGCCCTTTTGCGAGCATGTGAATTGAGTGAAGGACTGACTCTCAATATTTACATTGACAGCCATTATGCCTTTGGGGTGACCCATAATTTTGGACGCCTCTGGACAGAGAGAGGATTCCTAACTTCACGATTCAGAATGGTCCATTGATAGAGAGGCTTTTGACAGCCTTGACCCTTCCCAAACGATTGGCAATAGTAAAGTGTAGTGTCCATAATGCAATTACTGATGAAGTGGTGAGAGGAAATCTCTTTGCAGATCAGATAGCAAAAGAGACAGCCAAGTCGAAAGTGACTAAAATGTTTGTGGCAGGACCTGCTAGATGGGTACCAGATGTAACTATGTTTGAAAATTCGCTGGAGAGTGTTAGGGAAATACATAGTGAGGCAACAGTTGAGGAGTTGGCAGTGTGGTAGGAGAGTACAGGGTGTTTAGATGACGAAGGGTGCTGGACTGATAAGTCCGAGAAGCAGAGATGGATGTTACCCGATGCACATGTATTTCCTGTAGTTACAATGGCACATGGTCTGGCTCATATTAGCGCAAGGGGAATTTGTAGGTTATTGGATCCTGTGTGGCACAATTACAATATCCCAAAGGTTGCTGTCCATTTGGTGAAACACTGTATGATTTGTTTAAAGCACAATCCTGGAAAAGGTAACTCTATACCTTCTGGTAATTTTGCGCCACCTTCCCTCTCCTTCTAGGTACTCCAGATGGATAATATTGAGATGCAACAAGTTAATAATTTGAAATATGTGCTAGTGGTTGTTTTTGCATTTAGTAAATGGATTGAGGCCTACCCAATGAAAGAAAATACAGCCATGGTGACGGCAAAGGCTCTTATTAAGGAGTTTTTCCTGCACTATGGCTTGCCCCGTTTGATTTGGAGCAACAACGGAAGTCACTTTAATGCAAAGGTGATCCAAGTGGTGTGCGATGGTCTGCACATCAGCAAAAATGTCATGCTGCAAATCATCCTCAGTCAGCAGGTTTAGTTGAGAAGTACAATGGTACTCTCCAGCGAAAATTGGCAAAGATTAAGGAAAGTACTGGGTTGCAATGGCCTGATGCTTTACCCATTGCTCTATTGTCCACCAGAATGACAGCCTATTCTAGAACTGGATTATCGCAGTATGAGGTTGTCTTTGGCCATCCCGCAAATGTGTGGGGCGTCCCTAGACCGAAAAAGGTTTTCTAAAATTGATTATTCTCTGCTTGTCGAATATTTATATGATCTTACTAAAAGTTTACATTCTATTAATCAACAGATACATGAAGCTTTGCCTACAGCAACAGAGGGGCCCAGGCACACCATACAGCCTTGTGATTTCGTCCTCATTAAGAATTACCAGAGGCGAGACAGCTTGGAACCCTGATGAAAAGGACCATATTTGGTCCTCATCACAATAAGTTCGGCAGTGACAGTGGACAGCCGGAAGTATTGGATCCATACCTCTCATTGTCGGCGAGTGCCGCTTCCCCTACCCTATGATGGTTGGGTTCGCGAGGAGATAGGGGACCACGAGACGGAGAAGGTTCCACGTTTTGGTCCCTTTTCTCACACCCAACTGACTTGGGCGCAGACGGAGGAAGAGAGTGAGGTAGTTCCGAAAGCGGCAGTTCCCCCAGAAATTGGGGCTGTCCAGGCTTCTTCGTCATCTGATCCGCAGGAGCCTGAGTCTCGGTCTCCGAAACCCCTGAATTTCAGATTCTTCTCCTTGATTAGACAGTGCCTGGAGTAGCAAGGTACCATTTGCATCCTCGACGGAAGGATAGTGCACCAAAAGAGAAGTGAGTGTGGCAGGGATGGACTTTGTAGATAAGATTAGTGGAAATGCCCCTTGTTTCTGCTTTTTCCTATTAGACTAGGGATTAATAGATTGGTGCAATGCCTGTGACACAGTACAGGATAAGCTGAGGGTATTTTCCAAGGAGGGAGAGTGACCTATCCTGAGAACGTGAACATTTGCAGATGGCTGCAACAGAGTGGCTCCACCGTGAAGTGCTCAATAGCACCACCAAGGATCAAACAATAGAAGACTGCCAGGGAGGCTTGTGATGAAACCAGATCTTTTGAATTTTTTAATTCTTTCCTTTTTGTGTGTCCTTTCCATCATTGGTTCCATTACATGAAGTCTCTTTCTCTGGTGATTCTATTTGTAAATCTATAGTAAAAATGTATCTGTTTGGTCATCCCATTGTAGAAGATGAACATCCTTTTTTTGCCCAGCGACCAGGGCAGCTCCATTTCGATTGGTTGCTCAGAAAGAAGGTGTTCTGTTTTGTTTTCATATTACTGTTCTTATTGGTGGGAGGGGGGATGTTTTGGGTCTTGGAGTGTTCTGGTCATACCCCATCATGTGCTTTATATTGGATTGTCTCTTCAGATCGTAGTAAAAGAGCTATGCAAAGTCATTTTTTCTTAGATACGCACAGGAAGTTTTTCGGAGATAACACAGCTTGTTATTAGGCCTGGGCAGTAAATTCCGTTCCGTTCGCGGAATTTGCGGAATTTGGGTAATTTCGCGTTCCGCGGAGAACGCGAAATTGCCCAAAAATCTGCGTTCCGCGACTTCGCGAAATTTTTTGCTTGTTCGCGTTCTCAATATGCGTGTTCGTGAGATATTTCACCCCGAGCACGCAAACAGCGAACGCGAACAGGAAAAAAGTACCGCGAACAAGCAATTCCGCGTGTTCGCGGAATTTCTGCGTGTTCGCGGAGATTTTTTACCGTTTCGCGGAGATTTGCGTAACGCGATTACGCAAATTCCGCCCACCCCTACTTGTTATCCCACTGATTCTGTTACAGGTTTATGGACTGCTTACCCATTATCGTTGGTGAATTATACATATGTTCATCCTCCCCATTTCTTAATGGCAAAGGGTGAATTTGGTATGGGATATCCTGGCCCTTATTTGTATTATGGAAAACCCAGAGGGACAGGGTACCCAGGTTGCATACCTGAAATGTATTGTGATAATCTGTATATTGATAAACGAAATGTCACTCTAACAGGTTGGCATTATCGACATCTGACAGTCACTTAAGAGGCAGGTTTTTATCCATCGTGTTGCCCAATAATAAATAGTATGGATGCTTATTTGTATCTAAATTGCTCTGGATCAATAGTGTACAAAAATAAATTGCATTTAGGAAAAAAGGATAACCTTCGTAGAATGAATGGAATGAAAACTAGATATGTCCATTGGATTATCAGGGTCCTCTTTATGCACACCCAGGTTTTTATTTTTTATCGAATGATACATATTCTAATATGTACAACGGCACAGAGGATGTGGCCTTGGAAATGGTGTTACTTCTTGGGGTACCTTGGAAGTATAGTAAACCAAATGCAAGATGGGTAAAAAGAAAATTGACCAAGGAATTTTGTGAGAGTGTCACAGATTTGGAAGTCAACAATTACAGTAACAGTATCACTTTTGGATATATACTTTCTTCTATTATCACATTTGGTGGCACTGCCATGGCGGGGGGTGAATGAACTAGAGAGTATTTTGGTTGCAAACTGCAGATTCTGTCTAATTCTACAGTGGCAGCTTTACGTGACATCACCACCCAGTTAGAAATTATGCACATATACTAAAAGCAAACGAGATATGCCGTTAATTTTATCTTAGCTAAGAGCGGTGGTGCACACGCAATAATAGGAGAGCAGTGTGTGGTCGGTATCACGAATATGGAAAGGAATATCACTCAGCCTATTTTAGACATTTGGGAAAATGTTCGAGGAATGGAGAGTGGTAACTTGAGTTAGTTTTTATTTGTGGTTGGGGTTGGATTCTGGAAAAGGTGATATAGTTCATTGTTCTTTTAACTTGTTGCTGTGTTTTGATTCAGTTTCTTCCCTTATGCTGCTGGTACTGTGCTACTTATCTCTCTCTCAAAAGGATTTCAGTTCATGATACTAATTCAACTATAATGCATCAAAAGGAGCTTGGTACTATTATGCAAATAGATGAGGGTGTTTTTGGTTCAACTACTACTCTTGCAGGTTCTGTTCCTGATGTTCCTTGTTCTGCTAATGTTTAGTGTCATTTTCTTCCATACGTTTGCTATGCATATATACATATATATCCGTACTTGACATGTTATTGCCTGTATTTCTATATTGTCTCTACCTTTAGAATTGTAAAGACCTTTACCTGATAGCAAGAATAAAGGTGTCCGTATTAGCTAATAAATGCTAAAAAGAGGGTCTGTCAAAATTGAAATGTATTACTGCCATATTACTCGTATTTTACCTGATGTTATGTTAGCATTTATGTAGCTATTTCATAATATATTCTTGCTGTGTGCATTCGCAACTAATAAGTGCAGATGTTACGTAAGGTAGGTTGACATCTGTGCCACCATTTTACCTCTCAAAGACGCCATTTTGTATTAAAATCGAAACTGTTACTTGATAATTTACGAGAAATGGTCCTTGGTAAGTTTTGTTTCTCAAATGCTGAATCTTGCTCATTAACGCATGCCTTTTCGGTTACATAGAGGTCTTCTCCCACTTATCGAGTGGGGAGGATAAACCAGATGACCTTGGGCAGTAGATAGCTTGTGCCAGGCTGCGGAATCAAAACTTATGTTCTGTACCCCCATTGTATTACGACAGCTACCAGTGTTTTTACATAGTAGGCAGGTCTTTGTGAGCTCCACAACATACTTTATGCTTGTTAGAGTCTGTATCTCGTCAGCCCTCATAGGAGGCTGGTCAGATTGGACTCCACCGCAGTGTACTTTGTGAATAAACTAGTTTGTTTGTATTCCCTACTGCGTCATCAACTCTTCATTTCTTGGAAGGCTAGAGGAGGTCGAGAATGACCCGGGTGGCCCTAGTTAGGTCACTACCTTCACACTACCTTCACACTCAGGGTCTGATTTAGATTTTGACGGGTGTTCCTCTGTTGATGGATATCTGGTCCTCAGAAAAATAAATCCCCTAGAGTATTCTAGGGTTTATATTTTGGCAGAAGGAATATCTGTCACTGTTGTAACGGAGTAACCCATCTGCCGAAATGTAAATCAGGCCCTCAGTCCCTTGTGCGGTGTTTCCATCAGGACATAGTCGCTCCTTTCTACTACTGCCAGAAACTCCATAAGATTGCGGCAAACTATCCTAACTTCTGCTGCACTGTGCAGCATGGCAGAGCCTACTGCCTGTTCAGAAGCAGTGTCCTCAATATCCGCGCCATGTTTGACTTTGATTCACAATTGTCTATAGTGCACTCTTTGTTCTTTTTCTAAAGCTTTAACTTTTCCTCAATGCTCAGTATGTTTTCGTGTGCTATGTTGTAACGTGTCCTGTCGATAACATGTGTACGTTCAACTATAAGAAAGCCCATGCAATAATGATTGTGTGGTGCAGAATGCACTACTAGAGAATGTATCAAATCACATTTTTACAAATCTTTCCAAGTCCTCAATGTATACATTTAATTCCTATTCAAAATAAAATTACTTTATATAATCTTTTAACAAAAATACAACTTGGTGGTCCTATCGCTTTCTATACATGATCAATGGGTTAATCACAATAAAAATTATATATTTTTCAATTGATTGAAGCCCAATGCATTTCAAATGTAGTAATACCTTCTTCAGGGGAAACTGGAAACAAAGTCAAATGACAGTATACATTTTTAGTAAACGTAATCATAATAGTTGCTATAATATGTGTGGGTGACCTCTCCCGCCTATAGCCCCACACAGAGGGTGTAGGGTGCCCTGGGAATCTGCTCACCAATCCATGCCAATCATCGAGTTAAATACTTATACACAGATACCAAAAAGCTATAGTGTACCAGTGCTGTCATGTGTGATTCACTGTTTCCCACATGTGCTCGCTGGTTCATGCTGTTCAGAGTGTTTATAAAATACATGACAATCACATTGCGAACAATAATGCGAAGTACAACCAAATGGAGCGATCTATTTTTGAAGAAGAATTGAGATGTTTGATAAAAAAATATGGATTTTCATGCAGGTAAATGTTTTCATTAGAGGAAGCATATCAATATTGAAGAAAAGAGGTGGTAAGGATGACCCTTGTGGTGGATGATGCAGACGATTCTGTCGGTTTTACTTATGGAGAAATGAGGAACTCTAATCTATAAACATCACTGACACTCTTCTCAATCCTTGAGTCTCTGTCATAGGCTGCTGAGAAAACCAGGAGATCAAGGCTGCTTTTTAAATTAATTGAGGGTGAAATAAGGTCTTCTTCATTGTCTGCCAGAAGTATTTATGTGTTTGTAAGTGTATATGGAAGAGTGGTGGTTATTCAGTATGAATTTCCCATACATTACACGTACTTCTGAAGTAGGATATTGGATAGTAATTAGAAAGCATGTGATGGTCTGCCTCCTTTGTTCAAGATGGAGGTGATGATTTCATGTTTTAAGCAGCCTGGAGTGGTGTCAAGTACATCAAAGCCATCATTACACCTGTTATAGGTGCTGTGAGGGTTAAGAATATTTGTTTCATGCATGTTGCTGGGCATAGTTTTGTGGATGGGTTGGATTATTTTATTTTCATACTTTTTTTGTAAATATCACCTCCACCACAGGCTTTATGAATGGTGGTTGATATGGGTGGGGTGGAATGGGGCAGAAAAGTGATTGACATGCTGATAGTACTATGCTATTAGCCATGACTTACCTAACATTTAGGATTTTTGTTTCAAAGAATTTCAAAAGATCTTCCATGTGTTGTTGAGATGTATTAGGTGAATTTCGCAATAATCAAGATCTACACTCCAAACTAAAGAGTACAAACGCAGACTTGCAGAGTCTAATCTGGGGTAAAAAATATCAAGCAAACCAAGTATTCTGGGCAAAAGCACTATATACCAGTAAAAAAGAAAAATTCAAGAGGCTTCTGGAAAATGACCAACAGCTTGAATAGAGCTAACACGAAAATTACAGCATCTACACTAACGGAAGCCAACTGGTCAGGGTTTTTAACAACACTATTGAATCACAACCCAGAAGTTAACCAATGTGTCATATCAACCAGCTACAAAAGAACGAAAGACTAAACGAGTTTTGAGACTGAACTAAATGTAACAGAAGTTCAAGTATGCAAACTCATTAGAAAACAGAGAGACGATGGAGCTCCTATCCCAAATAGAATTCCATTTGCCCTGTATAAAGATGACCCTATTGTTCTGGCAGGATACCTGACAAGAGTTTTCAATATAGTGGTTCAGTCATTAACTATACCAGAGTCATAGAAAGACTCTTACATTTTTCACAGATCTATAAAAATGGCAACTGGGCACAACCAGCCAAATATTGTTTAATTACATTACAAGATACAGAGGCTAAACTCTTTTTAGGAATTCTCCTGAAAGAACTATCAAAATGGGCAACTGAGAAGCAGATAATTACACCAAATCAACCAGGCTTTATGCAAGGGCTGGGAATGGTTACTCATTTCTTAGCACTTTCAATACTAGTAGACAAATATAAATCTGGGAAGCAACCACTATACCCATGCTTTGTGGAATTTAAATCCGTCTTTGACTGTGTACACCGGCCAACTCTTTGGGAAAAGTTGGATAAAAAAGGAAATCCAGCTAGCCTCCTAAAATCAATTCAAATACTGCACTCCAACACATAGATTAGAGTGTGAATAGGTGACTGTTCACACCTATCAAGAAAAATTGATACCTCTTTGTGGCTCCATATCTATTTTACTTGTTTTTAATGGATCTAACACATGGCCTGGACACTGAGTATGCTCATCCCCCGAAGTTAGCAGAAACACATACATCAAATGTACGATATGCTGATGATGTCATTCTGATAAGCCAAACAAAGATAGGATCACAACGCCTTATGAACAAAATATCAAATTACTCCCTGGCAAATGGCATGGTAATAAATGAGACAAAAACAAAAGTGATTGAAGTCAATAATAAGACAGAGAAAATACAAATGGTTTCTACAAAACCATAAACTGGAGCAAGTAAAAATTTACAGGTACCTGGGAGCACTATTTGATTATGAAGGTTCATTTCAGCAACACAAGATTGACCTTCAAAGGAGAGCTAACACCTTACTTGTCGCATTCCATACCTTGCAGAGGTCCATGGGAGGACCTAAATATCTCCCCCTGTTAAATGTAATAAACCCAAAATGAATGCCTACTATTACCTACGGAAGTGAGGCACTTTGTTGTAGGGATTCAAGAACCTTAAACAATGTTACAAAAATATTTAAGTTTCTTCACCGTCTCCCTTGCAATGCATCGTCAGCCTAAATTGGGTTAGAATTTGGGACACTCAATCAGCTCATTGTATGGAAAGGTCAAGATATAAAGGTATGGAAAAGAATAAAAACAAATATTTCCAGCCCAATGTGTCAATCGCTAGTAAATCAAAATTCACATTTCTGGAAGTACCTACGAATAGCCCTAGAAGAGTTCGCAGCACATTCAATGTGGGACATGTCTGTTAAGCCAGCATCTTTCAAAAAAGCCATCAATAAAATGATCTTCAATGCTGAAAGACTAAGTCGCCTTTTGAAAAAGAGCGCACGCATGGATGGTGTTGAACGAGAACAAAACATCTAAATCATAGTCTTACTCAGAAACAACTTGGTCTCTAAATTTAAAAATGCTTTTATTTAAGCACTATTTGGCCTTCTTCCGGGATCACCTTATGTGGAGCCATGGCTGTACACAACAAAACCCATGTTATTTCGACTATGTAAAAAAGGAGAAGAAAACATTATCCATCTGATCTGTGTATGTCTAGAACTGATGAAAGAAAGAAGGGACCTATTAAGGAGGAAACATTTTAATATTCGGGGATGCGCTCCTGCAGACACTCACTTATATTTGTACTAGTTTGGGTCATGGAGAATTTGGAGTAGAGCACCTATGCACAGACTAGAAGGAACCTTTGGTCCTACCCAGCGTGTAAAAAAATCTCAGAAAAGGATTCCAGATTTCACTTGATGGCTTGGTTCATAATAGTGCTGTTGAATTAGATGTTGGTATTGTGCTTCATGTGGAGAGAAACGTTTCCAAAAGAAACAGGTTTACAGCCCCAATGGATTACTGCATTCTTTGAGGTGCTAGGTTTAAATGTCTCTTGCACATCTCAGGATTGTGAGTGAAAAAAATCTTTCACAATGATGTTTTTTTAGTTTGCCCATTTATCTGCGACAAGGGTCTTTGCAAATGATTTCATTGTGGTGTATATGAAATATTTCTTTACATTCATCAAAGAAGGGGGTGCCTTGAAGATGAGTGATACACAATCAAGAGTGTTTCTAAGCCCTTATTTGGCTGACTTGTGCATCCATTATGAGATGGTTTGTGTTAACAACAAGGATGATAGCGACTAATATGAGAACTTGAATCAGATTAATGGATGTTTTAGCCTTGTAATGAATATGAGGACCTAGGACTTGGATTCTGTGCTTGGTTGTCCCATTGATAAGCCCTTGCTGGTCAGCAAATGATCAAACATTCCCAGTGCATGAATTCTAGGTTATTTTTTTAACTATTTCTTAGACTCTTGAGATCCTTAGGTTTCGCTCCACAAGTATTTCAACGCATAACATTTCTTGGATTTTTTTTTAGAAACACGACCTTCAACAGGCCACAACGACAAGTATAATAATTTAAAATTAATGTTATCTGTAAATTACAGTTCCCCTCAAAGCATTTTAAGCAACTTTAATGAAAATGTCATAGAAGCAATTTTCAAAAAGGTTGCTTTGTTAGAAATGTCAAAGATTTTAAAAGAGACCCCCTGTCGTCGGGCTAGCAGAATACAGTGACCTGCTCTATGCTTAATGTATAATGTGTAGACTGTGTTCTGTGGCATTAGTCCATACTGGCTGATGGAAACTCAACCTTTTGCTACCTTACAAGAAATCACTGTCCTTAAAACTGGAGGTTATAATGTATGTAATGAATAGGCAGAAATGATATATAATTGAAAATAAAAAATAAGCACATGCCTGTAATATCACGGAACAAACTCAAGCCGATAATTCCAAACATTTGAATTATGAAAATGAATGAATATGTATTTGTGTTTTATACTGCTAGAACGGGTATAGCAGATGTAATTTTAGTGCTGTAGAAATTGTAGAATTTTGCAATATCAATATTACATCACAGAAAAACTCTTTTAAGTTAACATAAGTGCCAGAAACTGGGTTATTTAATTTGGGCATGGGTAACCCTATTAACATAATAAACACAATTTAACTATATAAAAACCCATCTCTAGGAGCCTCAACCCCTGGTAGCTATGGCAAAAAAAGATTATCACCATAGAGGTTTGCATTAAGTAGTACAATTCAATTCAAAAGCATTTCTTAAGCTCATGGTTACCTGGTGGTCTTCCCAGAGATAAAAGATCTGCCAGACTCCTAGGAAATTATGATTACACAAACAAGTATGTTTGACGCTGTTTGCTGAAATTGAGTGAATTGTCATTATGCCTGGGCACTAGGGGAAGGGAATTCCATAATTTGGAAACCAAGTGTGCAAACTAGTGCTGCCACTTTTGACTTTATTCGCCCTTGGGACGACCAGTAAATTTAGGTTCCTGGATCCTAAATCTCTCGTGGGACGGAAGGGGAGAATCAAATGATTTAGAATTTGCAGCCACTTCCTATAAAAAGCATGGTGAGCAAGGCACAACGCTTTAAACTGAATAATTTTTCTATTTGCATTCAATGTAGCAGGGCTGGTACAGGCAAAGCTTTCTGATGCTTTGGGATTCCCAAGGGACTCTGGGCAGCAGCATTTTGGATCACTTAGAGTTTCTTAATCACAGATTTTGGACAGCCTAAATATAGGGAGTTTCCATAGTCCAACATGATAGTATCGAGCCCTGAACAACTACTCTTCATACAGGACTTGGCAACCACGAGATCAGCTTCCTGAGGGTTCTCAGAAGACCAAAGCAGGCTGATGACAACTTTCTAGTCTGGGCTTCCATGTTAAGTTTGCTGTCAATGATGATGGTCAGACTTTTGATTTCCTTCGTGGAAGACAGGGAATCTCCTAAGGACTTGGGCCAGCTGAGGTCGCCCTCCCAAGGAGAGATTATTCCCAACTATTAGTACCTTTTCTTATCGCATTTAAGTTTTGGGCAACTGGCAGCCATCCAATCTGCACCTTCAGTTAGAAAGGAATTGAGTTGGTGTGATGTTGCCTTGGAATTGGGAGAGAAGAAAATAATGATCTGTGTGTCATATGCATATGACACCATTGAGAAACCATGGGAGCATATAATGTCTGCAAGTGGGCGGGTATAAAGATTAAAAAGTGTGGGACACAGTGAAGATCCCTGTGGAACCCCACATTTTAGGTGATGGGAGGCTGAATAAAAAGGTGCTTTAATGACTTGAAAACGTCTGGTGCTAAGTAAGGAGATGAGCCATTTGTGTGCTACACCAACAATTCCCACTTCTTCTAGTCTTTTAAGCAAAATTGGATGGGAAATCGTATCAAATGCTGCACTCAAGTCGATCAAATGATAGCAGCTGATCCCATTTGGTCGAGAATCCCTTTTAACTCCTCTGTGACCGTTAAAAGAACTGTTTCTGTGCTGCATCCAGGCCAAAAGCCTGTTTGAGTAGGGTGCAGTAGGTTGTGGGTTTCCATGAAACCGGAGAGAGGTTTATTAATACATTTCTCCAAAAATATACTGATGCCAGGAAGTAGTGATATTGGCCAGTAGTTCTCTGCAAACCCTAGGTCCATGGAAAGTTTCTTTAGCAGAGGTCTACTAATGGCATGTTTCCAGGCCTCCAGAACCATTCTACTCTCCAGGGCAGGGTTGTAAATATCAGTCAGCACTGGAAATATTATATCTCCTCCTTTCAATAGGACATCAGGAGGTGCCAGGTCAAGCGGGAAGCCTGATTTCACAAATTTAGCAAGGACAATTATGTCTTCCCTTCCTATTGGAGGGAACAAGGCTAATTCTGCTTTTGTCGGGACCGCCTGTGAGGATCTGCTGAGTGTGCCCCGGTGGCTTGGCTCCCATGCCAAGGGATCGTAGATGCTGCTAACCTTACCAAGAAAGTAGCCGACAAGCTATTGCAGCGGGACTCAGAAGGAGGAGGGCCAGAGCCCATGTTGGCTGGTTTCATAAAAGAGTTGACTATATTGTAAACCTCCTTATATTAACTGAATAAATTATCAATCCTCAAACTGAAGTCTTGGCATTTTTTAATTCCTTTCTTTTAAAATACTGTGCCACTAGTGTAATAGCTTTACATTGAAAAGTAGAGAAAAAGTACATGTGCAAAATGCCACCAAGGTCATCAAAATATGATAAGGGGAAAAGAGATATGAATTTTGTATGTTTCAAGGCAAAACGAGCTTAGAAAAATGTAAAGAGCTGTTGAAAAACACAAATTTGTGGTTGACTGAGACATTTGCAAGAGTTCACACCAACCATGATGGAATGGAGGTCAGACACAGCAAGCAGGTTGCAATGGATAACCTTTTAGCTCCTGACTCAGTCTTGAAATGAAAGTAAAAATCTTGCAGCTGGGCAATGTCCAAAGCTGTGGCCTGAGAAGGATATATTGCTATTGAATTGCTGCTGAATCTGTTGGTTTTGATGCCAGTAGCTCAGAGCAGGACTTTGTTGGATTTTATGTGGAGTGTGCAAAATTCGCATAATTTTCTTTTGTGGAATTACATGAATTAATAACACATTTATGTGTAACTACATAAAATGCAAATCCCTCAATTTGTGTTGTTATATTTTAGCACAAAATGGATTGCTGTGTCAATTTTTACTGTGAAGCTGGATTGAAACAAGAGCCTTACGAATAAAAGCCACTGGCGTTCTTTTATTCCAGTGTGTTTGCAGTAAATCTTTAATGTGACTTACCATGAATTGCACCATTTACTGTAAACTTTTACAGCAAATGGTAAATGTTTTCACAAAGTTGTGAAATGACTTAATTTTGGGAATTTCGCTTGACAAACATAACACAAAATTCCTGGAATTGTGCAATTAGAAACCACACAAATTGTACTTCACTCAAGTCTAATTTCATGGCTGCTGGGGGTGCTTTGTGTGTTGGACAGATTTTCTGTTAAATCCTCCAGTGGGGCAAGGCTGGAAGTTGTGGTCAAGCAGGGCTCTACCAAGCCAGGTATCTTTACAACAAGGTTCTGTTGAAACTCTTTTCTGCACACCGAAACACTCTGCATCTGGTTTTGTTGCCACCTTGGGTGTAACTTTTCTAGGCAAAACTCAGCACCCAGACTCCGTTTTCTAGAACTGGAAAAATTACTATGTGTGCCTTTTCTCAAACTGCTGGTGAGTCCTGCAGGCCTTAGCTCCTCAGGGGAGGCTTCAAAGCATCAGGTTTCTCTCCAGCCAGGTCTCCTGCAGGGCCTAGTCCTCTGTGGTCAGCTGTAGCCAGGGATCCCCTTACTTTGTGTGCCCCTCAAAGCAGGCACATTATATTGTATCCATTGACCCTTGTGTAGCAGTTCCAACACCTGCATGGCAGCAGGTGTAACAAGTCTTTGAGTCAATGACTCATCTTCCAGGAGGATTCTGGAGCCTTATTTCAGCAGGGCCTTTTTCTTCGGGTGAAGTCTTCCCAGGAATGTTCTGAGGAGTGGATGGTTGAGGTGCAAGATTTGCCCTGTGCAATAGCCAGTGATTGGAGAAATTCAGTCCCCCACTTGCAGCACTTCCTCTTTGTCTTAATTGTATCAATATGGCAGAACCTTTTGGTCATCAAGAAGGTCTATCTTCAGCTCCTTAGGCACTCCCCTATTTAGAGGATCTCTCCACCCACGTGACAGGTTCCAAACTAGTTCTCTTCCCCTCTGTATTCAGGCTTGGCTGTCTAGGAAGATTCTGAGAATGTATAGGAAAAGCCCTCCCTCACATTTACAAGTCAAAAATAGTTATTGCTAAGGTTGTCTTTCCTTTCTGTCAGCTCTTCTTATCTACTTCAAAATACCTAATTCCTGCTAAATTAGCACCGCTTCACCCTTCTTGATTTCAGAGTTAAGCAACTGTCTTCTGAGTCAGTGTTGTTATCTCTCCCAGCCAATGATGTGTATTCCCACTCTAGTCATGCAATGAGTGTTGGAACTGTTTTTAAGTTAGTTCTGACTCAGGTAGTCTAAAGTACATTTTTGTAAAGTTACTTTCCACTCATGTTACAAAAATTCTGATTTCACCATCAAATCAGATTTTGAGAGGTAAGTGGCAAATAAGTTTGAACTACTTTTCTAGCATTTTTCTAGGTAGAGTTGTTGAATGGAATATTCAAATCTCACCTATGCCTGTTCCACGGAAACTGTAGTTTAAACTAGAAATTGAAATAGCTTTTAGGCTTTTAGTCACGTTGATGGCATACTTTTAAAATATATGGTATGCCAATTTTTTATATACTAGGGTACCCGCCTTGTCAGTTTATAAGACACACTTAATAAATGGTTTTTTTTAAAATCACTTTATTGATTTTAATCAGCATATAGTCACCTTCCTTTTTCCCTTTCAAATCCCCAATTCATAAGCATACCTAACATTTGTCTAGTACTTTTTGTAACTTATTAGAACTTCAACAAGTCACCTTCTGTCCCCACTTATCATCATCCATGTTATGTTCCAGTGATTATTCATTATTTACCACTTTCACCTCACTGATCATATTGCTCATCCACGTCTGAAATTTTGTGTTATAAACTCTACTAATGTTGATTCGCAATCCAGCATACCTCCTGACATCCAATTTGGTATTGCATTCCCTTTTGCACTCCGAACTCTGCAGTGACCCATTTAATCATCTCCACTTCCCAATGCCTGACCATCAGATCCACATTCTCAATTGCAATACATTTTTTACTACTGCCAGGACAAACTCTACTCCTTTAGACTTTGTTCCATGTTCTCACTTTTTGGACCAATCCCAGCAACCAGATTTGTATGATTAGTTGTAAAGCTAGTGCCGTTGGCTTCTGCAACATACCCACTGCATAACTATATGTGTGTCTACACACAGCAATTTAAAATTTAGGGCATGCATCATTATACCTCGGATTTATTCTATAAAAAATTTGAGGAGTCATATATACTCTGTATATGCATTTGTAGTTGATCAACTTTAATCTAGCATTTCGGGTAATTGTTCTACAATTCCAAAATATCACAGCCGGATTGCTCCCCAAGCTCCTCCCCAATATCTCTACCCCATCATATTTTCATCTTTGCCAGTCTTTTATATTATTGTGGTAGTACTTACATCTGAATTCTGGAAATCAACTTCCCACCTTCCTGAAATCCCAATAAGGTGTAATTAACCATGTGCATCTAGAGTTTGTGGGGAACATCGGGCCAATTGTTCCGAACGATCACAGCCATACCAGAATAAGTGAGAACATTTGTGGTCTTAACCATCCACTTTTTACAGAATGCATTAAAACTCATCATCCTACCTTCTACATATAGGACCACAATGATTTGGTTTTCGTATCAGGTGGCCCCTCTTTCAAGAACACAGGATAGGTTGGTCACAGTGCTGCATGCCACTGTATTAATTGTGACATATAAATATATGTATATACCTATTGTTGGCTTGCAGCATGCTACACTACCACTATAGTCTATATGTGCAAAGGCATATTTTTTAGTGATTTCTGAGATAACAATGGTACCAATATCAGTTCAATAGGTTGTATCAGTTGCTGGAGAGTTTTGGTCACTGTGTTTCTCATCTCTCTGTCCAAACAAGGGATGATATACAGCTGCGTGGCTTGATAATATGCTCTAAAAATTTGAACCACTATTTCATCTTCCTCCAGTAGCAGTTTCAGTATATCCAGTGCCGTTCTTGGCTTTCCTTTTACCCAGCATAATAACCAAAGCAACTCATCCAGTTTACGGAAACGTGACTCTGGAATACATAGGCATGTGTGGATCACTTATAGTACTCTATGAATAATCATCCTTTTGCTTGGAGCATTGTGCCCACTCAGGGGCACTTGGTATTTCAACCACTTCTTTACGCTATGAGCATTGCCTCTAAAAAATACTTATATACTGTCCCCCAATTTTCACTCATTAGAATGAAATGGCTTGCATTTGCAGACGCACATCAAATTGATTCTCCAAATAAGCGCCAGTGTAGATAAACAATTGACTTGTCTAGATTCCGTTTAAAGCCTGACAGCCGTCAATATTCCGATAGTGTCTTCTTTATTTTGCCCCATGTTTCCTACTTGGTCCCTTATTGTTAATAATATGGCAGCAGCATATAATATTATCATCCTTTTAGTTCTAAGAAAGAGCCCATCTCCATATGCCTGGATTGGATTATGTGCATAATGGGTCAATTATCAACGCAAATGTCAGCAGGGAAAGGGGATCCCCTGCCTAGTTCTTCTCTGAACCCCTAATTTACCAGAAAGCCGTTTCCTGGTTTGCACATGGCCTGTGCTTATTTTGCATAGGAGGGTCACCCATCATAAGCTTCCCTTTTCTAATGCATTTTTCTCAAGCATTCTATGCATACATTTCCAGTCCACCATATCAAATGCTTTATGAGCATCTAAGATGGCCTCTGCACATCTCTTCCCTTTCTACTGTGCATTTTCTATAAACACAAATCCCTTCCTAATTTTAGTTGTGGCATTACGCCTCTCGCAAACCCCGCCTGGTCCGTATGAATCAGCATCACGGCTGCCCTAGCCAAGCACCTATCGCAGATAGTCTCAAATATTTTATTATCCCCATTATTCAGCTACAATGGCCGATATGACTCACATTCCAAAGGCTCTTACCTTGTCTTGGGTAGGACCAATATCAATGCTTTTCTTAGTGTTTCTGCAAGCATCTTTTGGACTATGGCCTTGTTGTACATTTCTAGTAGCAAGGATCCTGAATGTCCATGCATTCATGATAAAATCCAGGGTAGAGATTGTCATTTTCCAGTGTGTTGCTTGCCCTCATATCTCAGATCACTCCTTTTCTGTGTTCAATATATAATGGCATTAAATATATCTCTCATCTGTTAACGTAGAAAGGTGTGATTCCTTGAGAATTGCCACCAGTAATTTATAGTGACTATGAGTATGTCTAGAATATAATGTGGCATAAAACTCCTAAAATGCTAATTTATAGGTTCTTGACCAATAAGAAGATGCCCCATGTCATTTCTCACACTTACCACTGTTTTATTCCCTCATCTCCTAATTGGCAGGCAGGCCAAAGCAGACAGCCTTTTCTCCATACTCATGCTGCAAATCCATATGGACTCTGTAATCATGCTTGCCAAGTCACTCTCTGACCTGCTATAATGTCTGTCTGTCTGTCTGTCTGTCTGTCTGTCTGTCTGTCTGTCTGTCTGTCTGTCTGTCTGTCTGTCTGTCTGTCTGTCTGTCTGTCTGTCTGTCTGTCTGTCTGTCTGACAGACTGACAGACAGACAGACAGACAGACAGACAGACAGACAGACAGTCCGTCTGTCCGTCTGTCCGTCTGTCCGTCTGTCCGTCCGTCTGTCCGTCCGTCCGTCCGTCCGTCCGTCCGTCCGTCCGTCCGTCCGTCCGTCCGTCCGTCCGTCCGTCCGCCCATCTATCTATCTATCTATCTATCTATCTATCTATCTATCTATCTATCTATCTTATTCTCCTTTCAGCTTACTTATCATAGCCATGAGCATTATCCTGATTCTATATGTAGCAATCTTGCATGTCCCTCTGATCGCAATTTTTAAAACTTCCCAAAGCATCCTTGCTGATGTCACCACGCCTGTATTTGTACTTGAATGAAAATATTTTCTTATAGCTTCCCTGGTTTCCATGGGTGATCTTGGAGCGCCCTGCCATGCAGTCTCACTGGGGTTTCGGCGAGGAGTAGGTTTCACCAATCCCCTTAGCACGAAGTAGTGCATAAGCTGATAAGGTATCATCTCAATATTAAGCTACTCCAAATCACACTATTTGTTACAGATGAACTAGGGCAAAATCTATTTGGTGCATATCTACTCAGCAAAACTATTGGTTTCCCATTCAATGCTTCTGCTGCCCCTACAAATCAACCATTGACATCATGGAATGTTGCCTTTACATTAAATAGGACTGATGGCCCACAACGTCACACAACTTGAGGTTAACCCACTATGCCAAAGTGTTCCACTGAAGCCTGCCTGAAGCTTTTCATGCTCACCCATTATCAGATGAGCTGACTGCACCATTGTTATTTGACCTTTCTTGTGTTTCAAATAAGACAATTTTCTCTGTCTTTTAATGACACCATTCATCTCTGGACATTTTATGATATCAAGGCCATATCCTGTATGGTGGTTACCTCAAATTCCACACAGCCCTACTACGCATTCATCCAAGACCCAAGCGCTCCCATCCAAACAATGCTAGGGGTCCCACTTGTATAGCTGTCTGTTAATTTACCAATATCAGTCATGAACTCCCTCTGCTTCACAGTCATAGGGCATCCTCAGCACCAACTCTATACATCCACAACAAACTATTGACAACTCAGAAGTTCTGTTCTCTCAATGTCCAGAGTAATTCACAAGCTCTGCATTTGCACTCAATACTACAGCCTATATATACAGGCAATGCCTATCCCCACAACCATGTTGCACATCATAATTAGTGCCATCTTCGCTTCTCATTCAGTTATTTAGCAGTTGCTTGCCTCATTTTCAGGGGCTACTGAAGTAGTCAAATCACTCTGCACTCATGGGCGATTATCAGTAGGCGCACTGCAAGTCGACTCAATAACAGTAGAGAGGAGGTCACGAGTGCCTGGGCCTGTCGCCTTAATCGACCAGTTTCATCTGCACTTCCACAGATCTGTCTGGTAAGTACTACCAGCCTCTCATTTGCCTGGCTTGTGACATCAGGTTCACTTGTTGGGAGGATCCTTGCTCAGCGCACAGACACTGCCTCACACAAGGGCACAGCCTCCTTCTGGCCCCACCTCATCCTTGTAGTTGACAGAAGCCGGTAGTGGTGGGTCAGGGAAAATTGTCGCCACAGAAGAGAAACACACTGACCACCTACCCTGCCAGAAATGCACAGTATCAGCCCTGCACTCCCGCAGCTGATTGTCAGTTATTGGGAGCTGCCGGTCACCACCCCTCCCTTTCCCGTTTCTCCTTTTCTTCACAGGAGGAGCACAACAGATGCCAGCTAAGGGCCCAGGGCCTGGGGAGGCACATTTTGGGGATAAGGCATTCACTCCAGTAGAGACCAGCAGGCCCTATGCAGGTCCCTTTGCAGGTCCAGTGCAGCAGGTCAGATGGGCAGTTACAGGGAGGACTATGAAACTTGTTGTGTCCCTGCAGCTCTGAACAGGAGGTCAGGCACCTGACACTTGCAGTCATTCTGCCTGGGTTGAAGTGAACAGTTCCAGTCTTCCGTCTCAGAGATCAGGACAGCCCTCAAGCAGCAGAACAGTCCTCTGTCAGCATGGCAGTCTTTCTTCAAAAGTATCCACAGGTTCTGGAGTGCACTGAAAAGTGGGTCTGAGGGTCCTATTTTTATACCTGATGCCTGCTTTGATGTGGACGAAAGTTCTGAAGTGTTCCCCCCACAGATGGTCCCGGAATATCCTTCCTCACTGCCCTGGTTCCCATGATGTCGGGGGTGACAACGGGCTAGAGTAAAGTCCTTTGTGAATGTGCTGATGCTGCTCCTTTGAGATGTAAGTGGGGCTGTGCACAGCACCATCTTTCCCATCCTGGGCCATCCTGCCAACAATTAGTCCCCCTTTGTGTCACTGTCTGGGAGGAATGCACAGAGGCTCACTGCCAACACTACACCTAGCCATGTGTCCCAGGATACAGGCTGCAGGCACCAAATGGTTAGGATAAGAAAAGCGTCATTTTCAGAATTGTGGCTTAAAGTCCAAGTTTACCATTAAAGAAGGTTCAAAATTGCAGTTCATTGAAGTGTAAACATGAAATTTCTACCTGTTCCCATCCAAAGTTATCACTTATTAAATGTTATAACATTACCCAATGTTATCATATGGGAGAGTTAGGCCTTGGAGAAGTGAAAAATGGATTTGGAAGCTTTTTACTGCCCTGATGTATTAAACTTAAAATTACATGTCCAATATTTTAAATACACTGCACTCTGCCAGTAGGTTCTGTTGAGGGCCTACCCTAGGGGTGACTAATATGTATTAAAAAGGAGGTTAATGTCTGGCAAAAAGTTTATTTGCCAGGTCGAAATGGAAGTTTAAAACTGCACACAGGCTGTTATGGCTGACCTGAGACATGTTTTAAAAGAGGCTACTTATGTGGGTGGCACAATAATTGCTGCAGGCTCACTAGTTGTATTTATTTTTATTGGCTTAGGGTACATATAGTGCCACTTTATAAGGATCTTATAAATAAACTAAATGTGCCAAATGGGTGTAAGCCAGCTGTACCACGTTTAAAGTGAGCACAAGCACTTTAGCACTGATTAACAGTGGTAAAGTGCACAGGGTCCTAAAGCCAACAAAAAATATTTTTGGCAAAACAGGAGGGGAGAAGGAAAACATTTTGTGGTAAGACCACCCTAAGGCTGTACAGGCTAACACATACTTAGTAGTCAGACCCCTCAAATCCTAGACAACACTTCATATCCAAAAAAGTATTCTTTTTGCATACAAAATCTTCAAGATCTTCGTTTTACCCAATGTGCATGTGTTGACCATTTTGAGACTAGGATTCTGCACACTCACATTGCCTACTCCCGATTGCCTGAAAATTAGCAGGCACTCAACCCACTCCCGTTGTACCCTTTTCCCTGACATTTGCCAATTTTTAAATGTATATTACCTTCTATTCTGGTGTGCCTGTTTACAGGTGCAGTATTTTAAAATAATTTTTACATTGCATTTAAGTTACTTTTACAGTTTTTTTTTGTTTTCCACCCCCACATCCATTCCTCATGGCTGGCAAAGCAGAGTGCTCCAGCTCATTCCTCCTGGTAGTATCCATGTGAATCAGAAAGAACAATGTTTGCTCAATACAAAAATTGCTTTCACAAAATGTCTGACTAAAACTAGGCCTGGGCGGAGCTGGCGTAGTGCCTCTATGCATAGCTCCACGGAGTTTGAAAAAAAACTCTGTGGAGCTACGCGTAATTCCGCTCCCTCCATTTCCGCTCCCTCCCCACTCCCAAAAGCTTTAAAAGGATATAAAGAAGGCACTTACCTGTGATTCTGCCGCCTCCCCTGCCTGGCGGCTCTCCTTCCTGCTCCTCTCGCGTCCAAGAGGTCCTTCATAAAAAGAAACACTACTTTGGAAGTCTTGCGCTTGCACCAATATGGAGGGCTAAATTAAGGGATGCAATGAAGCTGTTACCCTATCAAGTTTGTCGACATGATTCAGCCCCAAAAATAAGGCCTATAAAGGTCTAGCGCTTTCATCAGGACAAAAAAGTATACTGTCAAAAATATTTCTATTGTCTTGTTACTTGTCCAGGTACGCTAATGGGGGGACAAACACACATGCAGCACACAAATCCATGCCTGTAAAGGCTTACTAGCCCACTTGATAAAGCAATGTTCAACCTTGATTCCTGCAAGAAAAAAAAAAACATAAATTCTTTCATCAAATACATACAATACTTAGAAACGCCTAATCTTACCCATAACATTTACTACATGATCATACCTACATGATTTTGTCTATACCAGAAATACCGTACCAAATCTATAGAGTGATCTACCTGAAAGCACCTGTCCTGAAAAGTACTAGATTCACCTGTTCTGATAAATAGCTGCTCTCACCTGTACCTAGTAAAGTTTGACTTTATCTGTATTGAGAATCTCCTGCATTCACCTACACTTAGCAATACCTGATGCCACCCAATCCTAGAAACATCAGGTCTAACCTAAACTGGAAAATATTTGATCCCACCTATACCTCAAAACCCCTGATCACATACATGCTGAAAAATATCTATCACCTATACCTAGAAATACCTGCTTTCGCCTATACCTACTAGTACCTGATCTCACCGACTCTGAGGAATACCTGATCGTATCTATAACTAGAAATGCTGGCACTCGCCTTTGCCTATAAATTCCTGATCTCCTCTATACTGAAAAATAGCCGCTCTCACCTATATCTAAAAATACTAGATCTCAATTATACTCAGAAATACCTGATCCCAACTATAATCATACATACCAGACCACAGCCACAGTGAGAGCTGTCTGTTCTGACACCCATGCTGAGTGATACCACCTTAAACTGAGAGTGAGAATCAAACTTCCCCTAACATAAAACTAATATTCTCCCCAGTCTGAACATACCGCTAACCCGCATGCTGATGCCAGCTTGCTGCACTGTAACACAAACCCGTGATTGCTCATTAACAGCACCATCATCGTTCATCAATTAGGCAATTGATCTGATTAACAATAAGACCAGATGCTGCTCACCATTACCTGTTCAGTGGAACCTTGACTTTGCTTTTGTGTCTTGGAGGTTGTCTTTTTTCCCACCCATGCAGGAGACAGACACCAATGTTTCAGAGCAGGCATTGAAATTTGAGTTTCCAAGATGCACCTGCGCTTAGAGTCATTAACCTTGTGAATGCTTCCAGCACCTAATCAGTAGAGTGATTTTTAGCACTGCTGGGAGCTGCCAGCGTTCCTGCCAAGTGCAGCAGGGAACTAAACTGTATCTTACAAACACAGCACCTGGGCTCAAGTTTGAGCAGACTTTCAAAGTTGCAATGAGCTTGTGACGTTTATTTAAGGCAAAGCTAAATTGTGTACGTGTCTCTGTATCCCTCTCCCATATGTGGCACTATTTAATGGGGAAAGCAGCTATACTACTTTTTGCGATTTTTTACAAAAAATACCACATTATCACAGTACATTGACTGGCGTATGATTATTTCGTACTTTTAGCTTTATTTCTGTTTCACCTTCGCTTTGGCAGCCTCCCTGGCTGAATCACATCAATGGGGCATTACTTGAAATACCCTACTTTTGATTGATGTTGCAGTCTAAAAAGCTGGGACCAAGGCTAGATGTTAAAAGCCCTTTCTCTGGTTGCAAACCCCGCAAATTCCAAATGCAGAGGGCTTGCAACAACAAAGGGCTTTTCTTAAGGTACAGAAGCCCTTTTATGAGTCAGAAAATTATTTTCAGCTTGTTATGCTGCTTTCCGGATCACAAATAGGAGATGGAATGAAAACGGTGTCAATTTCTATTTCTGATTGAGGAAGGAATGTATCAATTGTGTCTAGTTGCAAATATGGTTGCAACTCTTTAATGGGTTGTGGACCTCCGATATTGGGGGGAACTGAATCCCCAAGGGGAAGGAGTTCTTTTGGGACACCTTACCCGTGGTGAGTCATGCCATCAGCCTCATGGTAATCATCTCAGCAACCTTGGGGTAAGCAGGCAGGATGCCGACCAGAGGATCACTGACTGCTCACTCAGATTTTTTTAAAGCATCAATCGTGCCTTAAATGGTCACAGGCTGTTTAAAACAGACTTCCCATATGTTAGACCTGGCATCTTTTGGCATGTTTCCCCTGTCTTTTTGCTTTCTGGCCTCCTCGTTTTGACTCTGTTTACACTGGTTTAGTGTCGCTGCGCACTTTCTCACTGCTGTTCAGTGTTAAGGTGCAAATCCTCCCATTGTAAATTGTATTATGGGTTGGTGTTTCCATGATTGGCATATTTGAAATACTGGTAAGTCCCTCTTAAAGTTCACTGAGTGTGGCAGGGCCTATAAATCAAATGCTACATGTGGGCCTACAGCACTGATTATGCCACCCACACGAGCAGCCTTTCAAAAGGTTCTCAGACCTGTCACTGCAGTGTCTGCATGCAGTTTTTACTGCCATGTCGACTTGGCAAGTGCACCAACTTGCCATGCCCTAACCTTCCCTTTTAATACATGTGAGTCATCCCTAAGGTAGGCCCAAGGTACCTCTATGGGCAGGGTCCAGTGTATGTGAAAGGTAGGACATGTCCTGGTGTGTGTGCCATGTCAAGATAGTGAACTACAGTGTAATTTGCTTTTCACTGTTGAACGGCTATCTGTCCCATACGATAGAAAGGAGAATACGAATACTCTGCAACATTTTCCAAGTATATCTTCCCATTGGGACCAGATAGAGAAATGGAGTTTAGTATGCCTGAACTCAGAATGTAGAAATGCATCTTTTAGTAAAGATGATTTTTATGTTCTGTGTTGGGAAATACCACTTTTAGAAAGAAGATATTTTCTTGCTTAGCCACCCTGTGTGCCTCTGCTTGGTTGTGGATTGACTGTCTGGCTTTGGAGTGACAGGGGCTGGGTTGTGCATTCTCTTCAGACAGCCACTGGGGAGTCGAGGTGTGTTCTAACTTTCCTGGATGAGTCAGGGCTGGGCTGAATAGACCTGGGCTGCATTTAGAGTAGTGGGAGGAGATTTACTTGCACCTGAATGGGCCTGGTCTGCCTTGGACAATGCTGTCTCCACCACCTGCCAGGAAGCTTGGTCAGAGAGGACCAAACTGGTTTGGACTGAACACAGACACTCTCTGCCCAAGAGATCAAAGAGAAATGCAGTATCAATATTTGGGCCCAGACCCCTGAATTTTAGAATTCGCTTGGATCAAGGAACCTGCCTAGAAGAACTGCCAGGTGTAGAACTGCCCCTATGCTGTGTTGTTGCTTTGTTGGTTTGGCCTGAAGTTGCTGATTCTGCCTCGGGCAGTGAAAGGACTGGACTGAGCTTTCTCTACTTGTTGCTGAGTATCTCCAAGGGCTTGAAATAGAGCTTGCCTCCTGTTCACAAAGTTTCAGGGACAGCAAAGACTTCACGTACCTCTGGGTACCACCTCTGGAACTGTGGGTTTCAGTTGCTACAAAGGTGGAAGCAGCCGACACCATCACCGACACCTCTGCTGGCTCCGTGTCCTGAAGGCACCACAGAGGGCACCGCTGCACTTCGCCAGCTCCCATCAACCAGCACTGTCGCTTGCACCGTGACCTGTCAGCACCGCCACAAGCACCACCTCACTCCTCAGTACAGCCCTGGTCTCACCGATGCCACTGTACAACAGTCACCAAGCCGCTGCTGCAGCACAACTTGACTGTTCCCATGAGGCACAGGGTAAAGACTGATTTGCATATGGCCATGTCTAAACTGGGGTGGTGTAGTGGGCAAAAGAACGATGGACTTAACCCAGATCTCTTGACTGGGGGAGAATGTATGCATTGTCAGCATTCCGTCCATCATTTGTTTGTTGTAACGCTTTTCGCCCTAAGTGGGATGGGTATTCCCAGACGTGGGACCCGTGCTCACTACGCCACTGGAGTCAAGCTATCTTGGCTGATGACGGCTGATAGCCAGAAACCGGTCCTAGGATGCTTGATTCCGGTCCAGGGAAGACATGGTTTGGCAGTTCGGGCTGGACTGTTCCCATGAGGCACAGGGTCAAGACTGATTTGCATATGGCCATGTCTAAACTGGGGTGGTGTAGTGGGCAAAAGAACGATGGATTTAACCCAGATCTCTTGACTGCGGGAGAATGTATGCATTGTCAGCATTCCGTCCATCATTTGTTTGTTGTAACGCACAACTTGAAGGCACCGCATGCCGCACTGCTACGCTTCACATCGCAACCACGACGGTTACACGAACGTCCTGCACCGACGCGGTCAGCCGTAACTAAGGGTACTGTTTACGGATTTGCTGACACTACACCCGGTCCGC
Source organism: Triturus cristatus (assembly GCF_964204655.1). NCBI lineage: Eukaryota > Metazoa > Chordata > Amphibia > Caudata > Salamandridae > Triturus > Triturus cristatus. Next base: position 676,629,969 of record NC_140595.1, on the reverse strand, counting down.
ACCGATTCTGTTATTTTCAGCAACACGGTAGCTCCCCACGGAGTTACTGGCTTCAAGAAACTGCATATTAAAGTGATTTCTGCAAAGTGCCTATATTTGACAACTGCATGTTAGTCTCTTATCGTTTTGGTCTTGTTTGTACAGATAACTATTAGTTATTTTTCTAAAACTGGTGTGGTATCCTTTCGTAGTGTCTTCAGTTCACTCTATTACTGTTAGTTATGTGCAAATGCTTTTCACACTGCCTCTGAGATAAGGCTGACTGCTTGTGCCAAGGGGGTGAGCAGGGATTATTTCAGTAGTGTATCTCCCTTATGCTGACTAGAAGGATGGGTCCCTACTTGTACAAAGGTGCAAGCCATTGCCAACTATAGACCCCCATTTCTGACATTGGTGGCAGCGGTGGGATAGGAGTTGTGTTTTAACTTGACCTACAGTGATTGGTATACAATACTGCCATATTGCAGACCACTATGTACCACATAATGGTTCTTTTTGGGCTATTTTTGATCTTTTAAAAAAGAAAGATTGATGGATAGATTCTAGAACAACGTCATACATTCAACCCAGTACAGTTGTGTGTCTTTTGCTTGAGCCAGGTATGCCCAGATGTGGTTCCCGGGCTCACTGTGCCACTGGATTCAAGCTGTCCTGGCTGATGAGGGGTAAAACCCCAAAACTGGTCCTAGGATGCTTGTTTCTGGTCCAAGGAGGACCTGGCTTCGCAGTTCGGGCTGGACTGTTCCCATGAGGCACAGGGTCAAGACTGATTTGCATATGGCCAGGTCTAAACTGGGGTGGCATGGTGAGCAAAAGAATGCTGGATTTAACCCAGAACTCTTGACTGAGGGTGAATGTTGTGATTTGTTCTGCATTCCGTTCATCAATTGTGTGTCTTTTGCTTTCTCACCCTAAGTGTGCAGGGTATGCCCAGACGTGGGTCCCGGTCTCACTGTGAAACTGGATTCAAGCTATACTGGCTAATGAGGGGTGAAACCCTGAAACTGGCCCTAGGACGCTTGTTTCTGGTCCAGGGAGGACCTGGTTTGGCAGTTTGGGCTGGACTGTTCCCATGAGGCGCAGGGCCACGACTGATTTGCATATAGCCATGTCTAAACTGGGTTGTTTAAAAGAATAATGGATTTAACCTAGATCTCTTGACTGGGGGTGAATGTTTTTATTTGTTCTGCATTCCATCCATCAATTGAGTATCTTTTGCTATTTTTGATCTTGCCATTTGTTGAGAACTTGAACTTGCTATTGCATCATGCCTGAATCAAGAGCATCATCCTTTGCATGTTTGGAAGTGACCTTTGAGGAGGAGAGGTTGGAAACCTACAATGTGAAGGAGATGAAGGCTATCTGCAAGAACCTCAAAGTCCAAATCAGGGGCCTCATCAGGAAAGAGTGGCTCCAAAAGGTGCTGAGGGCCTGGGTAGCAGCCGGACATGCCAGAGGGCAGTCTAGACATCTCAGTGTGGAGGCAAAGGATCCTCTTCCTAGGATGGAGGTGCTTTTTGAAAGGGGGGAACCCTCCAGGCCAGGCAGCAGTGGCTTGTCCTCAGAGGAGCTGGAGGACAGGCGGGAGGCAAATAAATTTTAACTGGAAAAACTCTGGCTGGAGAATGAGTGGGAAGACAAAAGAATAGCCATGGAAGAAAGGAAGATGATCTTGGATCATTAGCGTGGTATTAAGGCGCTCGAGCTAAGAAGTTGGTTCAGCACAGATGGTGACAGCAACTGCTCAGTGTAAGCAGATAGAATTGTGTATATCCACAAGAATGTAGGCAAGTAATTCAAGAAGGGGAATGACATACAAAGGTGGTTTCATGGTTATGAGGCATCTATACACATGAATGGGGCCCCTGAGAAGCATTAGGGAGCAGGATTGTGGCCTCTTTTCCCAAAAGAGGGGAAGGACACTTTAGTGGCTGCGCCTAAGGGGTAGAGCCTCACCTAAACAGAGATGAAGGAAACCCTTCTCACCAGGTATGGTCTCGCTCCTGACAGGTTTAGGTCCAGTAGGAAGACTGATGCAAACACTTGGTTTGAATGTGTTAATTTTTTTTGCAGGTCACTGGATGGTTGGGTGAAGGGCAGGAATGTAACAGATATTCAGGGGCTCTATAATTTCATTGCATGGGAGCACTTGTCTATCTATGTTTTGCAGAGATGCGCCAGCACTTGACTGATAGTAAGCTGACTGACCCCAGGAAGCTTGCTATGGAGGCGGACCGGTGGGTGAGTACCGAGGTCCACAAGAAGGTGTATGGGCGAGACTCCACCATAGGTATGCAGGGTCCCCAGCAGAAGAGTGGGGGGACAAGGGTAAAGTACAGAAGTTCTCTAAGGAGCCCCAAACTAATACCCAGGTTAAAGGTTCCCACCCCCCAGGAGATATGAAACAAGGGGTCTTTTCAGGAAAGCCAGCGGAGACTGGCCTCCACAAGTGCTATGCCTGTGAGCAGGTGGGCCACTTGAAGGGGGACCCCAAGTGTCCCAAGAGGGCACAGCCACCCACCGGTGGGCAGTCCAAGGTGTTGGCTAGTGTACAGCTTGGGAAGGAGGGGTACCCACAGGATGGTGTGGATCCTGCAGAAATGACCCTCGTCCTACTAGTGGACAGTGAGATGGTCCCAGGAAAGAAGGTGCCTGCTAACATTAAGAAATACAGCACCTGGATTACCATTAATGGAGAATGGTAGAGGCTCACAGAGATACTAGAAACAGTGTTTCCTCAGTCCGGTATCACCTGGTCTCTGAGGAGCAAGGAGCCTCTGAGGCATTCCACCAAGTAGGTGCTGTGGGCAACTCAGGGTGCCAGTGTAAGGTGGCACAGGTTTCCTTTGAGTAGGGTGGGTCTCAGGTCCCTTGAGGGCGGTTGTGAGCCCTATCACACCAGTAGATTGTCTGCTAGGTAACGACCTGGAGCAGTCCTTGTGGAAGGATTTTGAGCTCAGGTCTAACTTGAAGATGTTTGGGTTGCCAGAGTGGGCATGCTTGACCACTCCGTCAATCGCAGCCGGAAAGAGTGATCAGAAGGACATGGAGCCCAAAATAGTGGCCCAGGTTCCTGCCAAGAGAAAGGGCAGGGTGCAGGAAACCTGCCCCTGAGGTTCCCACGGTCCGGGAGGAAACTGACCTTGAGGAAGACACCCCGGTACCTACAGGGGAGCAGGTAGCTGAACTGGGGGAACCTGTCTGAGCTGACCTATTGGCAGCAAGAGGGTGTTCTTACCAGGGAGGAATTCGGTAAGGACCAGAAGGAATGCCCTTTCCTGAAGGGTTTGCGGCAGCAAGCTGCAAACCGGGCAGTTGGTGATCAGTCTGGATCACACTGGATCTACTGGAAGAATGGTCTCCTAAACAACATGCCTAAGGTCACTGAGCATGGGTCAGCATGTGTGCTGGTTGTACCCCAGTGCTCCAAGACCTACCACTGGATCCAGCTCATGACGTGCCTTTAGCAGGACATTTGGGGCAGGAAAAAACCTTGGACAGGATTGTCACCCACTTCTTTTGGCCCCCAAATAAGATGGCAGTCAGATGGACATTGTAGGTCTTGCCAGACTTGCCAGGCAAGTAATAAGAGTTGGAAAAAGGGCAAGGCTCCTCTGCAAACTTTCCAGTTGCAGGATCCCCATTTGAAAGGGTTGGGATGGACATTGTGGGGCCACTGGATCCCAAGACAGCCATGGGCATCAGGTACATCCTGGTCTTGGTGGACCATGCCACCCGGTACCCGGAGTCTATCCCTTCCATGACAATGATGGCACCAGTGGTGGGCTGGGCATTAATGGGAATCTTTTCCCACGTGGGTTTCCCCAGAGAGGTGGTATTTGACTGTGAGACCAATTTTGTATCCAAGTATGTGACATCCCTGTAGAAGGAGTGCAGTCTAATCTACAAGTTCACTACTCCTTACCACCCACAAGGGAATGATTTTGTGGAGAGATTCAACCAAACCTTAAAAGGCATGATCAAGGGTCTAACAGAACCCATTAGGCGTAAGTGGGAGGTCCTCTTACTATGCCTTCTCTTTGCATACAGGGAGGTACTACAGAAGTCCTTAGGGTTCAGTCCCTTTGAGCTTTTGTATGGGCACCCTGTGAGAGGACCTCTCAGTTTGGTCAAGGAAGGCTGGGAGAGAGATCCCAGGAAAACTCCCCAGGATGTATGTAGCTACATGCTGGCCTTCAGGAACCAAACTTCATGCTTCACGAAACTCGCTCAGGTGAACCTGGAAGCAAGCCAGAAGGAGATGAAACACTGGTATGACCAGAATTCCCCTCTGGTGGTTTCAGCCTGGCCAGAAAGTGTGGGTCATGGCTCCAGTTGAACCTTGTGCCTTACAGCACAAGTGGACTGGGCCTTTTGAGGTGGTGGAGTGTAAAACTAATGTTACCTACCTGGTGAATTTGCAGACTCCCAGGAACCCTTTGAGGGCCCTACATGTGAACCGCCTCACTTTGAGAGGTCTGAAGTGAGCATGCTCTAGTCAAAAGATGATGGGGCGGAAGTGGAGAGTAAACCTCTGCCTGACCTTCGTCTACCAAGGAGCATGATGGATCAGTGAAAGGTGTGATCCTCTCCTCTACACTGACGCCAGAGCAGCTGGGTGACTTTCACCAGTTGTTGGGGCAGTTCGCCACATTGTTCTTTCTGACCCCAGGTGTTAAGGTGTCACTCAATAGTATACTCATGATGTGGACACAAGTGACAGCCCTCCTGTGAAACACAGGTTTTACAGGTTGCCTGACCAGGTCAGGGCCAGCATCAAAGAGTAAGTCTCTAAGATGTTGGCGTTAGGGGTGATAGAGCCATTCAACAGTCCTTGGGCCAGCCCAGTGGTCTTGTACAATTTATGCCCCAGTATTAGAAGACCCCAGTGTGTTTAACCTCCTGGCGGCTGAGCTCCCATTATGTCCAGGGCCTCTTGTCATTTGTGGGGATTTTAATTCAAATGGCTCAAGGGGAGGGCTATGTCATAATGTAGAAAGCTATGTGGGGCGCAAGCTGCTATTCTTTAAATCCTTGGGTCACCTATGGAAAGAATTGGGGTTGATTGACGTCTGGGCGTCGTTGAAAGCACCGGACCCAGGATATACTTACTATTCGGCTCCCCATGGCAGCTTAGCCAGGTTGGATTATTTTTACTTGTCACCCATATTGGTCAAGGGGGCACTGGTTGAATTATTCCCTAGAACTGTGTCCGATCATAACCCGGTTATTTTAGAGTTTGCCATTAAAGGACTGGCTCGTACACCTAGAAAGTGGACATTTGAGAGGGAGTTGCTGCTGGCTCCTGACGATGTCAAACATATGAAGTCCTGGATTGTGTTTTTTTTTAGTTAAATAAATGAAGTGCAGATGCAAGAATAGTCTGGGATTCATTTAACCAGGGGTAAGGGCTGAAACTCTGAGCTTTAGTATTTCTAAACAGAAGAATGAGTGTGAACGCAGTAGAGAGCTTTATCAAACGCTAAGCAGTCTGGAAACAGAATTAATTAAAGCTGTTGAAAGCAGGAAAGACTCAGCCTTGGTTTTAAACCTCATAGCTATCATTAATACATGCTTAAATTAACACTTTGCAGAGAAAACAACTGGGAAGCACCTGTCTAAAGAGCAGGACCGTTATGAGTACAATGAGGGCATGGGGCGGTTTTTGTCAGTATGGGCACATCAACAGAGCATGGTTGGCTGTATTAATAAAATTAAGAATCTGTGTGGAAATCTAGTTGCAGACCCCATCGAAAATACAGAGGCTTTTAGGGGTTTTTATGCTGATCTGTATAAAGGTCCTTCCAATCATGGACCCATGTTCTCAGAAAATGGTGTGGTAAATCAGGCCGGTAAAATTACAGACGAGGAGAGGCTGAGGCTAGGGGGAGTAATATTACCTGAGGAGTTACAGATGGCTTTGTTTACCATACCATTGGGGAAGGCTGTTGGGGTAGACTACATTCCTCTGGAATTTTACAGGATATTCTTTACAGAGATACAGCAGGAAATGGTATGTCTTATAAATAAAGTTAAAACCGGCGGGGGGTACAAGATGTCGAAGTGAGCGGTCGAGCTTACAACTCGCTCCGCCGTGACCGCCGAATTATCCTGTGACCAGCCACCGAAGATCTGCTATAGCTTACGGCTACTCTGGAGTTGTCCCGCTTGTTTGCAAATACCGTATTCGGAGCGATAGGACCCGCGGGAAGGCCGCGCACCGCAGTGAGGACTGGAGTTCGTGCTCGCGGCCCTCCCGCACTGGACCCTCGCTGGTGAAGTGCCAGATTGTAGAGGTTGGCCTTGTTCCCGGTGGGCTCTCCCTTGGCGGTACGTGTTGCTTGTGGGTCGTGCTGCCGAGGCGGGGACAGGTTGTGACAGGCCGCAGTCATATTGAGCCCCCCGTGTGCCAGACATCATCGGAGGAGCGCTGCAGTAACAAGTTGTAGGTGGGCTTGGCCGTGGCCATAGATCGGCTATCTGCGCTCCATTTTCACTGGGACTGCCATGCACCGCGTGGCCAGCAATAGACAGAATGGCTGGAAAACAGGTAGGCTGCCGAGCCCCCACCTAAACAAGCACCCAGCACATCTCCAATCACTGAGGGAGCACCAATACCACATATTGGACAGTGCAGGGCCGGGGACCCAGATAAGCCGCCTGTGTTGCGCATACAGTGGTTACACTCTGCCCACAATAGCGTGCACTGGCATATGGGGGCCCCAGAGCTTAAGACTGGGTTCCCTCGTTCGCCATATACGTGCAACGGAGGCCTGAGACGACATAGGACATATTGTGGGCCCAGCGCGGCTCAGTGGGACTACGCATGGATGGGCGCCCTCCGGCCCTGCTTCGGCCAGCCCCCCAGGAACCATACTGGGGGCTGCACAGTTGCAGGTCACTTTAATGTGGACGCCCCCACCCCAGGGTGCATACAGGCGCAGGACTTGATAATCTGAATCCGCCACATCAGTCTCCCCATTAACCTGCTGTGGTAAGTTGTACTTTTGGGGAGGGGGTTCCGCAAAGATTTAAACAGCCTTGGAGTGTGAATGCTATTCCTTTATGCAAGAATATTTGTACATAAAATGAAAGTAACAGTTTCTTGATGGATTTATCCTTCTCTTAGTCTCTTTGTCTCTCTTCCTTTCAGGGTCTTCTATGGTGCTCTCCTGGATGACGTCTTCCTGGCCAACAACCTCCCTCAGAAGGAAGAAAGGCTCAGGTAAGTGTTTCTGGTTGTTTCTTATCAGTTATCATGTAGGGAAGGGCGTTGGGGGCCACCAACACCAAACTCATATATATTCCAGAAAGAAATAAAGTTAGCCAACAAAAAAATATAAACAGTGAGAAGGGAGGGAAAAGTGACAGGAACCAAAAGTGGAAGGTGTAGTCACGCACAGGCACGAAAATGAACGTTTACGTATGCTTTCATGACCGTTCTGTTTCTACTCTGCACACTTCCCCCTTGCTCTCCCTGTCTTTCCCGACCTCTCCCCCACTTGCCAGTAACCTCATGGGCATCCACGCACCTGTGAGAGCCACGACCCTCCGGGCCATGGCAGGGCTCTTTGGCTCGGCTCTGTGATGACTAAAGTTCATCTGCTTCACTCGGTACAACGCTCGCTCTCCTCCTGCCGTCTTCTTTTCTCCACGTCGGAATATCGCCTCCTGTAGAAATCACCTCTCCGTCGTTTCCTCGACCCACCGGCGTTTTTAGTCCCGCCTCTCGTCTCTCCTTTCGTTGTTCACCTTCTGGTAGTAGTGCCCCCTCCTTCCCCATGTGACCTCTCCTGTGGGCGGTGATAGCGTTACTCTTAAAGGGTCCGCAGTCTTCGCTCTTGTCTCTCATGCCGCCTGAAGGGACGTTAGTCATTCCACTCCATATGGCTGCAAATAAAGGAGGGTGGAAATGGGAGGCGGAATACAGTCTTTTCCGTCTATTTCTGGACTCCCCTCATCCTGGCTAGTGTCTTCCTGACACCTGATTACTAGCCTGGGAGTGTTCACTGCAAGGGAAGAGAGATCTGAAGATTGACCCTCATTGCCCAGGTGTGCTATCAGTGCAGAGCAGGCACTGTTTCTCCTTCTCCTAGATCTCAGGAGCACTGCCGCAGAAATGGGCAAGACAAAGCCGAAGAAGTAGCCGCCACTGACCACGGATCCGAAGGGTCAACTGCTTGGGGCTGCAGAGCCCGACAAACAATCAACAGCCCAATCAATGCCACAAGGAGATGTTTCTCACCGCCTTGACGAACTTATGGCGGCGGTAATAGACATCAAATCCACCCTGGCCCCAAAACTAGATACGTTATGAGCAAAGTTCAGCCTCCTGCAAGATGACCATCAGAAGCTGAAGGACAAGATGTTGGTGGTGGAATTCACAATCACTGCAGTGAAGCCCTCTGTATCCTCCACGGAAGCCCAAATTAAGACACTGAAAGAAGAAGTGAATTATCTCCGAGACCGTGTTGATGTGCTGGCCTGGTATGGGATAGGCCCTAAATTTCTACATTGAGTGCAAATACTGTATACCAACCCATGGCTCAGAGGAAATAGGTCGAGCTATTTCGCCCCCCTTTAATATTGAACGTGGAACAAGGCAAGGGTGTCCACTCTCGCCTCTGCTGTTTGCCCTGGCCATGGAACCCTTGGCTTGTATGCTACGCAGCCATGTTATAGACTGAGGCATCCAAGTACAAACGCAGTGGCATTTGGTCTCCCTTTACGCGGACAATGCACTAATCTATCTCTGTAACCAGGAGGGGGCACTCCGAGGACTAATGGAATTCTTAGACACCCATACACAGTTGTAGGGCCTGAAAGTTAATTGGGATAAATCTGTTTTGTTCCCGATGATGCCTATCCCAGTTGAGCACAGGCAGAGGCAGCCTCATGCTTTACTTACTAGAGCGTATGACTCATTTAAATACTTGGGTGTCCAGGTCTACCATTCTAAGTCTGATCTGATGGACGGCAATCTGGGGGAGCGATTGCCAGGGTCAGAGCGAGTCTCCTGTTTTGGATTGCTCTCTCGTGGTCCCCTATGGGTTGGATAGCCATATCCAAGATGTTCCTTCTTCCTAGGCTCCTCTATTTTTTCGCCGTTCTCCCTTATAGACCGTCTCAAAAAATGATCCATGACTTACGCTCACTTTTAGTATCCCTGATCTGGGGTAATTTCAGGGCGAGAGTAACACTTTCAAAGCTCCAACTCCCTATATCAGAGGGGTGATTAGGGGCGCCCAACTACAAACTATACTATGCAGCCACCCAGCTCCAGTGGCCCATGCGATGGCTCGCAAAGCATAACCTAGTTGAACTAGACACCTGGGCAGTATCAATAGGGCGACCTGACCTGATTAAGTGGTTATCAGGCACCAGAACTCTGCTCCAAAGGATGGAGGGTTGCGCTTTACTACGGGCAGCCCGTAGCGCTTGGTCACATTACGTAATGCTTAAGTGCTGCCCTAACCTATAAGCCCTAGACCTCCCCATTGAAACGCTCCCAGGTTTGTACACCCACCTCAAGCGTCCAGAACTGGCTAACTGGCAGGCAGTGGGATTGTCAACGTGGGGAGATTTATTCGTAGACTCTGTTTTATCTGACTTTGACACCTTGAGGGACGACTACGGGGTGGCACACAGAACATTTCTTCTATATGCGACTCTGACACAACAGACAACACTTTCTTGGGGGGACATAAGCTCGGTTCCACTGACTGCTGAGGCTTCACAGATACTGCTGGCTGTCCCACGGATCAGGTGAAAGGCCATCACAGCTATATATACCTCACTCAGAATGGACATGACCCCCACTTAGTCCCCACTGCGCGAATACTGGTCAGCAGCGCTCTCCACTGACATCACTTACAAGCAGCGGCAACAATGCATCGGAAACCCCAAGACCTAATCAAAGAATGCCCGCTTGAAGTTCAGGCGATTCAATTATTTGCATCACACATGCCTATCTCCACACAGACTGGCACAAATGTATCTGACATCTATCGATATTTGCCCCAGGTGCCATGACACAAACGCTGATTTCCTGCATATGGTCTGCACGTGCTCCCATATTGCAGCATACTGGGGAGGATCTCCGACATACTAGCGGTGGCAACAGGAACCATATCTCCAATCCAGGGGCGCACTATCTGCTAGGTATCACCAACAGAAATGCGCGACAGAAGAACCTGAATAAATGTATTGATCTTGCACTGGTACTAGCCAAATGCTCTGTAGCTATGGCCTAGATTCCCCGACTGGCCCTTCCATTAGACACTGGCTGATGGCCCTTCAGCGCTCACTAGTGGCGAACATGTCACATTGTCAACGCAACTCCCACGCCCATCGGCCAGGATCCAACCCGTGGATTAGCAACATTATGTGACTGTTATAGAAACAAGACTTAGGAACACGAATGACCCTGGTTGATAAGCCATAAACACTACTTGCCCCTGCCTAAAGCAACTACGCGACACCTCGAGCACCCACATCCGGGGATGCTCATAACAGGGAAACGGGGACATATGCACATATATGCAGATACGACACCTCGGGACGATTGCCTCATGACTCCAACATGACTTGATCGCACCCACATATAATGCAACACTTGGGCAGCGTACTCTCCTCATTACTTTGCTCCCATAACCTTATCCAATATGACAGGGCCTCACCAGTCAGCACTCTACACGAGCAACATATTATGCAGATATATACATACAACATATATGGAATAGGCACACTTGCACGGTGGTATCAAGTTTGAAGGTTTTCTATGTTTCTTCTCTTTTCTTTTTCTCTTTTGGCATTGAGTTTCCAAATAGCTAAGTACAGTACTATTTGTTGCTAATCTTTGCTAATCTTTGAAGTTACTTAATGCTTCCAAAGTTTGGGAGAAAAATTGAATGTAGCAATTTCCCCCCCCACGTAGAGGGCACAACCATGCAAATGAAGATGTATTATGTTTTGCACTTCATAATGACGTATATACAGCTGCATGATGTGCTGAATAGAAAACGGATAAAGATTCTTAAAACAAAAAATGAAGTTAAAACCGGCAACCTTCCCCTCCCCCAGGTCACGGGGTGTTGCTAATATAATTATCTTTTTAAAGTAAGGTAAAGACTCCATAGGTATGTGTTGGACTTGGCCCTTCTGGCAGGTTCACCCCTGAACTTTTTTGATTTTTACTGGTGACTTGGTGTGGTGATTGTTTGGTTTCTGCGCACTTTCCCTGTGTCCCAGGGTAAAGTGCGTGCGTGCTCTGAGTGCATGTGGTGAGATAGGCCTGCCCTCCCATAGGAATGCATGGGGAATGTATGTGTCCCTAGTAGTTCCTGATGCGTGGGGTGTGCAGGCCCGAGTTTGGTATGTGCGGACTCGTGGGAGTGAATGCTGCGCGATGATGTGTGCGGCGTGTATGTACCTAGTGTGGAAGTGCCACTTCTAGAAGTGGGCACTTCTGTGTGCAGTGTGTCTGTCGCGTGATTGGCTGGTCATGTCATGTGACGGGCTAGGGATTCCCCAGTGTCAGGATGAGTCACCCAGTGGTGAATGGGGAGATCAGCAGCTAGATGGGTGGGAGGAGTCCACCTGGGTCCTGAATAGGACAGGGTTTTCCAAACACAATGCTGGCCCCGCCCCCTGTGGTGCGACTGACGACCCTAGCCCTTCCTGTGAATAGAGTGAGGGGCTGAGCACATCAAGGGTGCTCCCCAACCAGCTGCGACTGGTTTTCCCCCTCACCCTGAACCCAGAACAAAGGGTTTGCCTGTATAAAAATGGGGCTGTGTCCCCACAGAAACTGTTCTCTGCCAGGATCTTACCTGAGGGGGGCTGCTGCTGCTGCTGGACCAGAGGACCGCCACCTGGATTACCTCCCTGCCTGGAGGCCCAGTGAGCTGGCTCTGGGTCCAGCCTTGCCCCCCCCCACCCCTGCCTTGCTGCCTGCAAGGGAGAACTGTCCTGGACTTTGCTGTTATCCGCTTACTTAGGTGGTTGTTTTCTCCCTAGTACAGGTGGTGCTAGTGAGGTCCTGATTCCCTGCGCAATATTGTCCTAAGGTGGTTAGGGTTGCGTAGGTGGTACTGACCTGATACCAGTAGTTACTGGTTGTGTGCTACATATGTTATTTTATACTACAGTATTATTCCTATGTTCTAAAAAGTGCTAATTCCGGACAGCGGTCCATGTGGCCCTGTCCCCTGTACATATAATCCCTTGTAAATTCTGCCCGTGCCTGTTGGCACATTGTAGAGTGTGTGTTTTTATCTAATGTGTTGTGTATAATACAAAGGCTATTTTTATAGAATACCTTGTGTGGAGTTTCCTTTGTGGTGGGCCTTGGGTGTTGTTGCTGGGTGCGCGCGCAAACGCTTTACACATCGCCTCAGAGATAAGCCTGACTGCTCGTGCCAAGCTACCAAGGGGGTGAGCAGGGGTTATCTTTGGCGTGTAACTTCCTTGCCCTGACTAGAGTGGTGGTTTCTGCCTGACTTTGGCGCAAGCCTTAGCCAACCAGAAATCCCATTTCTAACAGTATGGTATCATATAGACCAATCACATTGCTTAACAGTGATGTGAAGGTATATTCTAAAATCTTTGCCACCCGATTAGCCGGTGTTATACACCGGCTGGTGTCTGAGCAGCCACATGGGTTCATCTCGAGCAGAGGGACCACTGATCACGTTCAGAGGGTCTTATCCCTATTTGACAGAACGGAAGTTCTGGCAAAACCAATGGGGGTGGCCTTACTGGATGCTGAAAAGGTCTTCGACCGTGTGTCGTGGGCCTTTTTGTGGAACATTTTGGAAGACAATGGTCTGGGATGTAACTTCCTTGGTGCAATTCGACCAATGTATTACAAGCCTATAGCCTATGTGCAAATAAGCATCTGAGCCCTTTTCTATAGAGAGGGGTATGAGACAGGGTGGTCCCATTTACCCTTTGCTATTCGCTTTATTTATTGACCCCTTTCTCAGGACGTTAGAGGCTTCACCGGATATTGTAGGCGTTAATTTACATAGTCACTAGTGAACCAGATAGGGCTCTGTGGGCGGTTAAGGAGTGTGCAGAGAACTTTGGGAGCAGATCTGGGATTCTGCTAAATAAGGTCAAAACCCAAGTCTTGATAAACAGTCACACATTCGCCTCGGACAGCCGGATAACGAGTGAAGGTACCTACCTAGGTATATGCATTACTCCTGAGGTGGGGCATATAATTGATTTGAACTTGGTTCCCGTTCTTGAGAAAGCCAAGGAGGATTTTAAAAGGTGGGACAATTTGAGATTATGTATAACGAGAAGATGCAACTTAGCCAAGATGATGATCCTCCCTAAATTGTTATATGTGTTTCGATCTGTCCCACTGGAATTCAACAGTGAATGGTTTAAGAAAATGGATGGACTGGTAGTAAGCTTTATCTGGGCCTAAGGGAAAACTATAAGAGCTAATACATTCATGTGTTTACTCAGAGAAAAGGGGGGGTGGGCGCTTCCTAACTTCAGACTATATTATCTTGCTGCTGCTATGCAGTGCTACAGTATATTGTTTAATAGTAAGGCTACAGAGCATCACCTAGGCGATTATGTACCTTCCATATATGAGCTATTGATAGGCAACGCAGCCTATGGATGCTTAATAAAGCTTTTTGAGCCAAGCTATTTTAAGACGTTGTACGCTGCATATAGAAACTGGGCGGTGGTTCGAAAGAAAATTGGGGTAGGCATGTATAGCAGATATACTCCTCCAATTCAGAATGAACAACTGCCCTGCATATTTCACAACAGTTGCTTCGATAGATGGGGCAGATGTGGTCTAGTCAGGTTCAGAGATCTCCTCCCTGGGAATATGTTCACACCCTTTGATGTGATCTGTAGAAAATGTAATGTTGGGATTTTTTTAAGTACTCACAGATCAGGGATTTTTTTATAAAAAAGGCTGGGGGAATAGCTGGCCTTGACCAAATACTGTTGATGGAAGCGATGGTAAAGAACTCTACCACTTCCATTTCTCAGCTACATGGATGTTTATTGGAACTGCTCCCCGATGATTTGGAGGAACACTGTGGGAAATAGCAGGATAAACTTGAGCTGGCTGATTCTGGCTTTCTGGAATCACTGGAGTTGGGAAGAACAATTATATTTGCATCAAATTTGCAGTCACAACACTATAAGATGCAGTTTGATCTTTATATAACTGCAGCAAAGATTGCAAAATGGGGTGGCGTGGCGGGGGCTAGGTGCCCCAGATGCCAAGCGATGGAGGTGGATCTGGTACATATATTTTATTCCTGCCCCAGCTTAACACAGTTAGAATTAGAAATCGCTGGCTTCTTAATAGAGATATTGAAAGGTAAAATCATCCCATCACCGCAACTTATGTAATTGGGGGTGGATAAGACATTATCGGATCCTGGGATGGAAATGCTTTTTATTGCAATGACAGTTTTTCGACTGTGTATTTCTTCATCATGCCTAGATACCTTACCTCTGACCTTTCAGCAATGGAAGGGGCTTTTTCCACATATATCAATTTGAAGTGGCTCTGTATGTGCGTAAGGGCATGCAGGCAAAACAGAAGGGGAGGAAGATATGGGGAGTTCTAACTACTTGGCTGGATATGTTTCATTTAGTATTTACTTTTGATCCCTGAGTATGCTTATGAACTGGACTGTAGAATGAATTATTGCTGCTACCACATTTTTTGTACATTGTTTATCCTGGTCAGCTTAGATCCTGCTAACAAACTTGACCGTATAATGAATGAGTGCTGCTACCGCATTTTTTGTATAATATTTATTATGGCTAGTTTATTAGATCCATATGTTAGATATTTATGTACACTCGCTGATATTGTTTCTATATTATTGGATAAGAAAAAATAAAACGATTTTATAAAAAGAAAATAAGAAAAAAAGAACAATGACCTAGTATGGCTAAAGAACTTCCCACCCCACCACCCTCCCACTCCCCAGACATCCATCAGCCAATATATTTGCTAAGAAACAGGAAGGTATCTGATCAATGATAACATTATACACTCTCCCATCACCACGACTGTCTTATACCTCCTTTTGTTTCTGACTCTCACTAACTCCCAGAATCTCCAGGGAGTAATACTGCATCCATCCACCAAACACCTTATGGAACTTACAGGGGCAGCCCCTGCCAATGTATGTGACTTTTCCTGCCACCATGTACATACCCATGCCCCTTTTTCATTCCTGAAGTGTCAGGCTCTCATCCACCCCCCAGTAGTGGGCTATATCCCTTTTGGCCACCACTAGTCCTAGGCCGCAGCTTAGTCCTTAGCAAATCAACATCATTAGGGATTCCAGGTAGGATACATTTGGGGTCTAGGGGATTACTACTGTGAGTACTTTACTAAACTCCCCAATTACTGCCGCCCAGCAGTATAAATATTGCCCCTTCTTTCTTGCCCAGCATTTTTCTATTCATGCACATTCCACTGATTCTTCTCCTGGGTTTTTACTCTCCAGAAATGAAACTGGGTCCCAGAGCATTGAGAGTTGTCCTCGTAGCTATATTGCTAGCGAGGAGGCAATGGGGTCCATTGTAAATCGACACAGAAATCGAAAGTAAAAATTGAGCGCTATATGGCGTATACTGATTCTGGAGCTCACGCTGCAGCCAGGGTCAGCTCCTCTGTAGTTGCAGAGAAGCGTGTCCCCACTGGTCAGAGTCAGTCACAGAAAAATAAAATGACAATAAAATCATAAATACCGTTTTATCTTTCTGTGACTGGCTCTGGCTGGCATGCCTGTGTAGGTTGGGCCATTACAGGGAGGAGTGGTGGGCACTTAGATGTGCACATGTTAGTTTCATAGGCCATCTTCAGCCAACCAAAGAGACATGCGCACTTCTATTTATCCAACCTGGAATGGAGATTAGCTGCAGGATCCCAGGCACTGTCTGAGCAGAAAACCAGAACGCTCAGAGCAATCCTGGCGGTGCTCTCATAGCATGCGAGCGGCGTCAGGATTGGGTGGGGAGCCTGTGTTTCCAGGGACTACGGGAGAGAAGCACTAAAGTGTCTGTTGGCGTTTGCGGCAGGAAACGGTAAATTTTTGTTATTATTTTTTCCCCTTGTTCCCTCCCCGTTCCCCCGCCCTCCACTGGTCTTTTGCAGCGCCCGCCACTGCCTGGAGCAGTGCATAAACACGCACAGAGAGCAATAATGCAAATTTTAAGTTTAAGCTGATTGACTAATACTATGACTTTTCTCTACACATTTCAGGTCTGTTGGAGTCACAAATTCTAGCACCCTAAATGTTTTTCTCCTCCAGCTCACGAGGCTTAAAAAATCTCATTTCTGACTAGATGCTTCAGACCACATTACCTGGATGACAAATCATCCAGTGAGCTCACTCATATGGTTCAATTAAAGAAAGGGACTTAAGCTCCACCATTTTCAAAATTCCCCAGCCACAACTACTTCCTACAGATTTGTTTAACATTTCCTTTACTTTTAGAGAACTGAATATACATAAAAAGCAACTCCGGACACTGGGTCAAGCTGCCAACCTCACCTAAAAGAGATGCAACCTCCCTGGGGTTATCTTAACATTTCTTTCACTCCGAGAATATTGGTGAGAAGCTCAAGGCAACAGTGGGACTGCAGAAACTCATGAGACCTCGTGAACCCTGCTTTACTCTAGCTTCTAGCTTTCTCAGGGTGAAGATCTCCAACTTCCAGAAATGTTCAGAGATGAAAGCTATATCTTTATCTTGCGGAACCACAAGCGTTTACCAAAGTCTACCACACCATATGAACCACTATTTTAAAGGAAACGTGTTAATTTTTGCTCCTGATTACAATGTGCAACTTTCTTCCTTTGTGCATCTTTGTATCTCCAAATGTATTATTTTCCCACAACGTGGTATGGAAATTTTAGGTTCTTTGCCTCTTGATTGTAGTTTTCTTAACTGCATTTTTCTGTATTTAAGCACAAATACCATGTGTTAAAAAAAATGAAAGCCTTGCTTGGAGAACCAAGCTATGAGGGCAGAGCTAGAGATTCCTCATGTAAATCAGTTCATCTTTCAAGTGTCAGACTTGGGGGATGTTAGTCGCTGTTCACATACCAAGCATTGGCAAAGCCAATAGCTCTGGCTTTGGCAGTGAACCTTTTGGCAATTTTTGTTTTGGTATGGTTTTTACAATACTTTATTGATTAGGAAGCTGCTGGGCCCTCATAAATCTAAGCAAAAATATAGGTTAATGGCAACAATGTTTTGGTCTCAAAAAAGAATACATTACCACAGTAATCCCGGGCACTGAAGGGAACAACTTTGTGTGTTTGTGAGAGAGTCGCAAGCCGTAACTCATAGTGAAGCCAGCCAATGGCTGAAGTGGGATGACACACTGCCCCTTGATGCATTCCGGAGTGGGTGGAAAAAAATGTGAATGACAGAACTACAGACCAGTGGACAAAGTCTGGCTTACACTTCTATAGGTAACTCCATTATAACATTTTTTAAAGGCCCAGGCTAACGCAGACTTAAAGAAGCCACCTGGTCTGACATTGACTGCCAGCCTCCTCCCATTGAGAGAGAGAAAGAAAGAAAGAAAGAAAGAAAGAAAGAAAGAAAGAAAGAAAGAAAGAAAGAAAGAAAGAAAGAAAGAAAGAAAGAAAGAACAAAAGAGGGAAGGAAGGAAGGAAGGGAGGGAGGGAGGGAGGGAGGGAGGGAGGGAGGGATGAAAAACAGACAAGTCTTGCAAAGATGGAGCATCCTCATGAGCTTATATTCAGAGTTTATGTGAGCTGCTGGTATCTTGTGAAAAAGCAGCATTCAGATAAACAAAAGCCACTTCAAAAGAAATTTACGCTTGCATTGGCAGGAGACAGGAAATTATAAAGCTGGATTGTGTCCTATGGTCTCATCTGTAAGACAGTTTCCTACTGTCACAGCAGCTTCTACGAACAAAGGTAGCAATGAAGTAATATAAAGTAAAAACAAAAACACAGCCACTGAAGTATACTACCTTGTGTGCGGATGTGATCATTGCAAATTTACTAAATGCAGTCACTCAGGTGAAGTTAGTGTCTAATGAAGGCTGACCCATTGCCCCACGCTATATTCTGCAGTGGGTGGAAGCAAAATGTGAATGACACTAGAACATATCAATGGATGAAGAGAGGTGGCTGAAAATTCCTTTATGTAGGTATGTTATACATACAATTTAAGTAAAATCAAAAGGTCTTTGCTAACACTATGACATCTATTCAAGCATAGGCTGATTTGGCAGGACTCCACAACAGAATATTTATTTAACTTTTTGTTAAATGTACAGTTTTCTGCAACCTAGCTCCTCACATAACCAGCAGTAACTGAAAAACATCAAACCCTACTACATTCTACACATACACACAAACAATGTCATTCCATAATAGAATAAAATTACATCATCACAAACACCAGACCTAAAAATGATGCCAATCTGTTTCCTGAACAGTCTCACCTTCAAAATGTACATTCTTAGGGCCAATTTTGACTGGGTCTGTTACAAGTGGTTGGTGGTAAGAAAGATAGTATTTGGAGCAAGCACCTTTTCTTAGAGTAATTTGAAAGCTAATTTGTGTAGTTGGTAATGTGTGATAAAAATATTGTACATAGGTATAGTGCTGCAATTTATTGTGGTGGTGATGTGTCGGGTTATTTTTTGTGCTGTTGTACGTTTCTGTTGCATCATTGCATCGTGTGGCTGTTGTGCTGTACCGTGGTTGTTGTGTTGTGATTTCTGTTATGTTTTGTGTGTCTTAACGTGTTTTCTGTGCCTTGTAGTTACTTAAAATACCTAAACAAAAGCTGCTACTTTTCAAACCCAAAGTAGCAAATGTATTTAAAGTTTGTTAGTGTTTTTTTTTCATCTGTGACATCAGTTGGTTGGAAGGATGTCCTTGTGTGTTCCTTTTTATTCAGTATAAGGTTTGTGATCTTAACTATATTTTACTGCATGGGGTTTGTAATTTTACCGACTTCCAAAATTGGTTTGGGAATGTTGACTGCCTGATAGGGTGTTTCTGGTCTTTCAAAGCCTGGGGTCACCTTAATAGATTCTACTTTGGCTTATTTTAACTTGACATTTTCAATTGTATTAGTTTTCTTCTTACTCATGCTGTTGAGAATATATATTTTCCCATGTATTTATTTGATCGTTTTATATTTATTTATTGTCTTTTTTTTTGTCTGCCGTGTTATTATGCACTTTTATGGCTCATTTGGGCTGAAATAAAGTTGGCTGATGATGATATTTAAAGTTCAAGTGACATACTTCTTTTAGCCAGCCTAAAACTGTGGCTGAGAACAAGGGCTACATCAAATTCTTACCGGCACTATTCCATGTCTGTGGCGGTAAGACCGTGCTGCGCCCAAAAGCAGTTGTTAAAGGCACCTGTTTGTCAATTTCAAGTATAAAGGATTTTTCCCCAAGGCCACCCTGCAGTCCCTTTTCGGTCCAAAAGCTTGTCCCACTGCTTATGCGACTAGTGCTACATATATTATTTCCATTGTGGCTTATGGATATTATTTATGAGCGATTGAACTGGGAGTGAAAGATTTGTCATAACTGAGGTTTAAAAAACCGATTTGTTCGTACTGTGGTCTTCCCTCTATATGTCAGTAAGACAAATGACCCTGTCCTCGGAAATTAGACTGGATCTAAATCTAACAATGTTTGGATGCAAAGATGAGTATATGCCGCTCATGTATTTTATCAGTAAATATGTAATCATACTGCAGGGTTTGGAAATTACTAACGCGTTGGGAGGTTGCTCTTGCCACTGAGTTAACCTTCCCCACGCATTATTGAGTCTTAAGCCAAAGAATAAAGATGTTTTTTTAAATTACATTTCGACAGTAATGATAACATCTAAATCCCTGTGACGCAGGTTGAAGTGGTTGTAGAATAAAAATAGGCGATCATCGAATTAACAAATCGAATTGTGCAGTTGTGATTAGCACTGGGTAAATAGTACAATGAGTTAATATTTTGACAGTATTTGTGTGGTATTATGACATCGGCGAATTTAAGCATCACTGGCTGGCACGTGCTAAAAATATCGAACATAGATACATTCTTAAACCTTTTGACACATATTTTAAAACACATGGTAACACTGCCTTGCTGGGAATAAGTGCTGCCATCCAATGAAAAGTATATCAGGACGAAATGATACTGATTCTGGTATACCTCAATGCTAACCAATCTTGTATGAGTGGTCACTGCTCTCTAAGGGCATGCAGGCTGCAAGTGAAACCAAGCATTGGCCAATAGGTCTCACCTATGGAAGAGCTATTGGCTTTGGAAATATGATTTTGCCATGTTGTACACCAGTGTGGCTGCTGTTCAGCATGGCTAAACGTTAGTATTGTGGAGTGTTGTAGACTGGATTCATGTTGTAGAGAGGAGTAGGGGAGTAGACTGTCGTAGACTGGATTCATCGGAGTAGTGTGTCGTAGAGTGGAGTAGGGGGAGTACAAACTCATAGAGTTGAATAGGGGGGAGTAGATTTCAGTGGTTTAGTGGCAGAGAGTGTTACAGAGTGCAGTGTCATAGATTGCAGGGCCCTAGAGTGGAGTGGGGTGGGGTTGAATTGGGTGGAGTGGGTTGGAGTCAATTGAGGTACTGTATTGGATTGGGGTAGAGTGGGATGGATTGAGGGGAGGCTGGTGGATCTGAGTGGGTGGACTGTATGGGGTGGATTTGTGTGGGATGGAGTAGATTGGGGTGGGGTGGATTGGATGAGAGAACGGGGGTTTAGATTGGTAGGAATATGAGTCGGGTGGAGGGGTGGATTGGATTGGAGTAGGGCGGATTGGAGTATAGTGAGCTGGATGGTTTGGATTGGGTGGGGTGGACTGAATTGGGGTGGATTGGATTGGGTAGAGTGGGTGGATTGTAGTAGAGTGGGGTGGATTGGACTCAAGTGGAGTGGGGTGGATTGGAATGGGGTGGACTGGAGAGGGGTGGGATGGAGTGGAGTGGGGTGGGGTGGACTGAAGTGGGGTGGACTGGAGTGGGAGGACTGGAGTGGGGTGATGTAAAGTGAGGTGAATTGGATTGATACGCAGTGGGGTGGATTGGAGTGAAGTATATTGGATTGCATTGGGGTTGATTGGATTGGAGTGGATTGAGAAGGAATATTTAGGGGTGAGGTGAGTTGGAGTTGAGTGGGGTGTATTGGATTTGACTGGATTGGTGTGGATTAGATTAGAGAGGAGCAGACTGGAGTGGGGTGGGTTGGAGAGGGAAAGATTATTTTGGATTGCAGTGGGGCAGATTGGAGTGAGCATGTTGTTTTGGATTGAGTGGGGTTAATTAGAGTGGAGGGGATTAGAGTTAGAAAGATTGTTTTGGATTGCAGTGGGGAAGATTGTTTTGGACGGATTGGTGCTGATTAGAGTAGGCACATTGTTTTGAAAAGGAGTGGGGCAGATTGTTTTTAGATTAGAGTGGAGTAGATTGTTCTGGATTGGAGTGGGGCAGATTGTTTGGATTGGAGTGTGGCAGATTGTTTAGGATTGGAGTGTGGCAGATTGTTTTGCATTGGAGTGGAGCAGTTTGTTTTGTATTGAAGTTGGGGAGATTGGTTTGGATTGAAGTGGGAGTGATTGTTTTGGACTTGAAGTGGGGCAGATTGTCTTGGATTGGTGTAGGGTGGATTGGATTGGAGTGGGTGTATTAGGTAGGTTGTATTTGGACAGGTGGATTGGGTTGGAGTGGGGTAGATTGAATTGGGCTGGATTGGGGTGGATTGGATTGGTGTGAGGTGGATTGGAGTGGGTGGTTTGTGGTGGATTGGAGTGGGGTGAATTGAGATGGACTGCATGGATTAGAATTTGGTGAATTGGATTCGAGTGAGGTAGATTGGAGTGGGGAGGATTGGAGTGGGGCAGATTGTTTTTGAGTTGAGCGGGGTAGAATGTTTTGGACTGGAGCAGTGCAGATTGTTTTGGATTGGAGTGGAGCAACAGTTTGTTTTGAATTGGAGTGGGGCAGATTGGAGGGGGTGCTTTGGGATGATGGAGCGGGGCATATTGGAGAGGTGCAGATTGTAGAAGGTCAGGTTGGAGTGGGGCAGATTGGAGTGGGCAGATTGGAGTAGGGCAGGTTGGAGTGTAGCAGAATGGAGTGAGGCAGATTGTTTTGGATTGGAGTGGGGATGATTGAAGGGGGTGGCTTGGGAGGATGGAGTGGGGAAGATTGGAGTGGATTGGATTGGGGTGAGTGGTTTGGATTGCAATGGGGTGTTTTGGATTGGTCTGGGGTGTATTGGATTGAGTGGAAAAAACTGCTACGCACAGGGAAAAGAGACCTTAAACCCAGTAGTGACTTTTTCCCCGAGGGTAGCAGCTTCTCAAATTTGTTACACAATGTGGATGCTAAAGGATGTCCTAGTAGCTGCTCCTTTTGTGAACTAAGACTGGTGATATAAAGTTTCGATAATTGCTGTTATGTATCACGCTTCATGTATTGTGTGTTATATTGCATTACTGCATCACAAAGTCTGAATGTTTTTGTTATTTTTTGCATAATGTATCATTTGTATTTGACTGAAACATATTCACACTTATCTGACCCATGATTAAATGTGGAGTAAAGTGTATAGAATGAAGTAGCAAATAAATGCTTAAAGTCCATATCAATTGAATTGATGGCCTTTAGTCTGTTAAATTGGCCTAGCAGCATTTGAATGTGATGGCTAGAACACCTCTTTCTCTTTGTTCACTATGGCCCGTCCAGCCGCCTAGGACCAAACCCCTTGTTTCTAATACACTATTAGAAAGTGGGCATGTTCTTGTTTAACAATTCTGTGTGCCTCTGCCTGCTTGTGGATTGACTGTCTGGTTTTGGAGTGACAGGGGATGGGGATGTGCATTCACTGTAGACAGTCACTGGGGGGTTGAGTTGTGCCTGGCCCTTCCTGGATGACCCAGAGCTGAGCTGACTAGACTTTGGCTGCATTTAAAGTAGTAGGAGGAGTTTTCTTTGTACCTAAATAGCGCAATGAATTATGGGCCATTGGTTTTTGGTACAGTTCTGTATAGATACCTCTTTGAGGTACAAGTTCTGGCCGAGAACGGGGAGTTCTTTCTTACTGTACTCACAAGTAAACTTCAAATGGATGCCACACAGAGAAAGCCTAAAAAGATACTTGGTCACCCTCCCAGATGACCAAAATATCATCAATATATCTCTTCCACAGTTTCAAGTTTGTCTGAAAAGGATTATCCATAGGGTAGATGTAGGTATTCTCAAACCTAAGATGAATAGCATGAATCAGGGATAGCACAATAATAATGAATAACTCAGCGATTAGAAATATTATCAAAGTAAAAAACATATAAATCACAAATGTTATTTATCACACACCCAAAGCCAATTAGTCTAGTGCCCCCTACTTGTCTTTATGTATTGTTTTATTATACTGCTTTTAGCTGAGTTATGTATTACTTACCACATAGATGTTGCCAACTGTAGGATCTTCAGTTAAATGTCCCAAGGCATGTCATGTTCCTAAGTGTAGGAAATGTGGTTACTGTTTGAGGGGGGTGAAACCCTCCTCAAGCTGCAACCACATTTCTTGTCGGGGTGAAATACAAGCAAATCCTATATTAATATGTGCTCTACCCTTTGGTAGCTTGGCACAAAAGCAGTCTGATTTTACTTAGTGGCAATGTATAAAGTATTTATATAGTTCACACAGTGATAAAGTAAAACCACAGCACAAGACAAATCCCACACAAAATTTGAGAAATAAGAGTTAAATTTAATGAATCATTTGAGATCAAAACAATAAAAATACAATCAGTAGAATCAGAGATATGGATCTTCAAAGTTTTAAGAAGAAATCGTGCCTAAAAGCGCAAAGCGCCAGCTGTGTTTATCCGGTTGCTCATGATTGGTGCACGGTTGCAAGTTCAGGCTAACCACGATTGAGCACTCGCTGTCTACAGGGACCAAGTTCGGCCTGCTAAACCAAGTAACTTAAATCCTAGTGCGCGGTCTGCACAGCATTGGTTTGCGAGGCTTTGTGTCATCCGGCGCTGGTTCCGAAGTGCTGCGAGTGCCATTATGCAAAGTCCTGCGTCAGGTTGTGTTTGCTTCCCATGAAGCTGAGCAGCGAAGCTTCGCATCGAGTTGCTCTCGGTTCTGATGAAGTGGTAGCTGAGCGGTGAGGTTTGGCGAGGGTTTGCGTCACTTGGCATTGATACCTTTGAGGCTGGTAGCTGTGTGTTGAGGCTCTGTGGGGTTCCACATCACTCAGCGTTGGTTCCAATAAAGTTTGTGACTGTACAGCGAGGCTTTACCTGGCTTGTCATTGCTTTTGCCGGGTTTGGTGAAGACCACATCTTTGCAGGCAAGGCACCACTATCCCTCAATCCAAGGGTCCAGGACTGGAGGCACACCACTTGGGGTAAAGGACTCGCAGCAGGCAGAGTTCAAGTTCAGCATTCAATAGACTTAGAACTTTTTCTGTCTCTTAGGATCTGATCAAGAGGCCAGTCAACTAGCCTTTGGAGTCACTCTGGTGGTTCAGCATTCAAGATGAAGGCCTGGTCTTTCTCACTCAGGAAGCAGGGCAGCAGGTCAGCAGAGTAGAAGGGTAGTGGAGTAGCAGAGTGCAGCAGCACAGCAGTGCTTTTGAGTCTCCCTCAGGTACAGAGGTGAACATAGGATTTGGTTCTGAGGGTCCTATATTTATACCTGGTGCCAACTTTGGAGTAGGAGAAGGTGTTGGAGGTTTCCACCTTCAGAGGTGTTTGGAATTTCCTGCCTCACTACCCTGGCTCTGGCTTCTTTAGTGTCACACAAAATACTAGTGTCAAACCCTTTGTGAGTGTGCTCAGGCAGAGCCTTTTTGATGATCAAGTGTGGTTGGTGGCAACCCTGCCCCCCATCAAGTCAGAGATGGCCCATTCTGGCAACACCTATTGTCCATTTGTATCATTGTCTGGGGGTGATATTCAGAGGCCAACTACCAGGAACACCTAGTCATATAACCCATGATACAGACAGCAGGCAGCAAATGCCAACTTTCTCAAAGTGCCATTTTCAGAATTGTGACTTAAAATCTGACTTAACTATTGAAGAGGGTTTTAAATTGCAGTTATTTAGACAACAATTGAAAGTTTTCACCTATTAAATGCAATAGGGTAACCCAAAGTTATCCTATGGGAGAGGTAGAAACTTGCAGTATTGATAAACAAATTTAAGAGTTTTCCACTACCAGGACATGTAAAAGTTAAAAAGTACATGTCAAGCATTTTAAACACACTGCACTATGCCCTCTGGGCTATTTAGGGCCTAACCCAGGGTTGACATATGTATATTAAAAAGGAAGGTTTAGACCTTGCAATAGGTTTCTTTTGCCAGGTTGAAATGGCAGTTCAAAGCTGCACACAGTCTGCAATGGCAGGCCTGAGAATTGTTTAAAAAGCTACTTAGGTGGGTGGCACAATCAGTGCTGCAGGCCCACTAGTAGCATTTAATTTATAGGACCTGGGTATATGTAGCACCACTTTACTAGGTAGTTTCAAGTAATTTAAATGTGCTAAATGAGTGTAAACCAATTTCATCCTGTTTATAGGAAAGCGCACAAGCACTTTAACATTGGTTAGAAGGGATGTAGTGGGCAAGGTCCAAAAAGCCACCAAAACTGGGTTATGAAAACAGAAGGGGGAAGGCAGACAGTTTGGGGATGGCCCTGAAGAGAGGGCCAAGTCCAACACTGAGAATATTATTTATCTCTGTATTCTTTCCTCATCATGTAGAGCCTCCGTACCTTTTCCTTTGATTCTCTATTGAGCAGGTGGGACCCCTTTCTATCGAAATCCCATTTTGAAATATCTGACTGAAAGCAATATTTTCATTAGAAGGATTCAAGAGCATTAGTATATGTTACATTCTATATCCTGTCTGGATACGTTGAGAGAGGGTGTTGAGGCCAGAGATAAACTACTTCAGAACTGTGTCAGAGAAACCCATGAGGATTTGTTGCTTGTTGATCAACTGTGTAGAAGGCTGTAGATATGTTAAGCAGAATTTGGAGTCATAGATGAAAGCTGTTGTTGCTGTGTGTTTCTTTATTGATTACTTGAAGGGAAACTGTGTCCAGATGGATTGATAGTCCTGTAGAAGGGTATTGTATTCAACGTGATTCTATAACTAACTGTAAACTGATTTTGCATGCATTTTCTAATGCAAGGTAGGTATTTTTAGGTGGTAGTTGGCAGTATCATCCAGATTATCTGTTGGTTTTTTCAGCAGGGAAGGTGATCTGTGCTGTTTCAAGTACTTCTGGAAAACTTCCTTGGAAGAGGGAGTAGTTGATGATGTGTGAAGGCATCACAGCAGTATTAGATCTTCTCCATGGATTGATTTCACAATGGATGATGGCAGAATGTCGTCTTAGCTGGTGTCAATAAGAGAGTGGTGGATATTGGAGATTGTATCGTGCCAGAGGAAGGTGAAAGTTCAAAGACATTGGACTTGTATGCTCATGGGATCGGTAGATCTGGGGTGGAAAGAAGCAGTGCTTCTGTTAGTTGCTTCATTCATTGTAGCAATATGAAAGTTGGATTTCTGGCTGTAGTGATGAGAGATCTTTGAGCAAAGCAGAGCATTTTGAATTGAAATATATCATTATGTACTTTGGTCAGTTGCCATTTCGTTTCTTGTCTGTTCATGGAGCACCTGTTCTCAGAGATTTTCGTGACTTACAATTGAGTCACAGTTATAGGCTCAGAATATTGTGTTATAATTCGTGCCCTCATGTTCACATTGTTTTTCAGAGAAGCATTGCAAACATTAATTCACTTATTAACTTCTGATGTGAACTGTCAGAAACTTGAGAGGTTGATGGGTTCTTGGGGGGAGCTCATTGGAGAAGTATTCAAAGAGATTAACATTTGTTTTTCTCTTTTTGTTTGACCAGAGTACATTGTTGGAGCATGAATGATGGAAAGTCACAGGAGATGGGAAATTGATTAGTCCAGTGCAGGGGTGTTCAGGTATTACTTTTATTAGAAGGGGAGTGTTAGAAATGTGGGTCTCTGGTTGACAGAGGTAGGTACCTTTGTCCAAATAGGGGCCCTTGCTTCTAGTCAGGGTAAGGGGGATACACTCTAAAATAACCCATGCTCACCTCCTTGGTAGCTTGGCATGAGCAGACAGGCTTACCTCTGAGGCAGTGTCTAAAGCATTTGTGAACACATACAGTAACACAGTGAAAACACTATGAATGGACACCGCACAGGTTTAGAAAAATAAGTAATTTTTATCTAAACCAAAACAAGACCAAACAACAAAAATCCACAATACAGTATCAAAAATTTCCTTGAAAATAGGTTATTCACTCACATATCGCTTGTAGCAACAAAAAACTCCACTTGGAGTTATAACAACGTTGTGACCGGTGAAAGATTTGGGGAGGCGATGCTTCATTGGCACCGTGCGGCGTTGGTTCCTTACGACCCCAGGGGAGGTGAAGCCTCTGTTCCTTACTGCAGCACAGGGAAGGCGAGATGACTTTCCTTACTGCGTCGGGGAGGTGACGTCCTGATGGTGCTGAAGCCTCTGTTCCTTACGATGGTGCGCTGTCGATGGATTCAGTTGTCACCCACGTTGAGGATCGACTCTGAGATGATGAAGTCGGCTTCGGAGTCAATGCGGCATGGCAGCAGGCATCAGGCCTACATCGCAAGTCGGAGCAGCGCTCACAGCTTCGGAGCAGGTTGCGGCGTCATTCGCCAGCGTCGGTGTTGCAATTTTCTTCTGTAGAAACTGAAACAGCAGTTCCAGATGCAGAGAGACAGGAGGGGTGAAGTCTCTGTGTCCCTGAGACTTCAGAACAGGAGGCAAGCTCAGTTTCAAGCCCTTGGAGATCTTTTTTCAAGCAGGTGACAAAGCAAAACAGCAAAGTCCTTTTTCTCCTTTCCTTGGCAGCAATTGCAGGCCCACCCCAGACAGCAAACAGCACAGGGGCAGTATTCCTCCTCAGCTTCTCCTTCTCCTTGGCAAAGGTTTCCTCTTGATTTCCCAGAAGTGATCTAAAAGTCTGGTGTCTGGCCCCTCTTTCTATACACAAAAATAATTTGTTCTCTGAAGGTAGAGAATGGCTATACCTGGCCAAATTCAGTTCTGTCCTCACTGGTGCAGCTTCCTGGCAGGAGGTGGAGACAGCATTGTTGAAAGCAAACCAGGCCCATTCAGGTGAAAAGGAAATCTACTCCCCCTACGCTAAATGCAACCCAGGTCCATTCAACCCAGCCCTGAGTCATCAGACTTCTGGAGACACAGCCCCTCTCCAGCCTCTGTCATCCAAAAGCCAGACATGCAATACACAAACCTAGCAGAGGCACACTGGATGGTTAGGCACGAAAATACCTACTTTCTAAAAGTGTTTTTTCAAACACAGAATGTAAAAATCACCCTCACTAAAAGATGCATTTTAACATTCTGAGTTCAGGCATATCAAACTTCATTTTTCCACCTTGTTACCAGGGGCAGATTTGTTTATAAGATGTTATAAACAAATGCCCCATTCTGTCCTATGGGAGCAGGTAGCCTTGCAATAGTGAAAAACGAAATTGGCAGTAATTCACTATCAGGACATGTTACACACATCAAAACATGTCCTACCTTTTACCTACAATGCCCCCTCCCAACAGGGGTACCTTGGGCCTACTTTAAGGGTAACTAATATGTAGAAAAGGTAAGGTTTAGGAACTGACAAATGTGTGCACTTGCCAAGTCGACATGGCAGAACCAGACTGCACACAGGCTCTGCCATGGCAGGCCTGAGTCGCATTTTACAAGCTGCTTCTGTGAGTGGCACAACCAGTGCTGCAAGCCCACCAGCAGCATTTGATTTACAGGCCCTGGGCACACATAGAAAACTGTACTAGGGTCTGACAAGTAAATCAAATAAGCCAATCATGGAATCACTAATCCATAACAATACTTTTTTTTTTTTTTTTAAAGTTTTATTGAAATTAGACAAAACAAATAAGACAAAGGTAGCGGCTGTGTGAACAACAGAAATCAAATAAGGAGCCACATTGTGACACTTCCGGCTCTTAGCTAAACAATACCATATCATCAATGCAATCGACAACAAGACCCCATCTATCAATCCATCATCAACATATGTCCGACCAGAACCTGGGGGATCTCTGTCCAGTGGTCTGTCCCTAGGGTACCAAAGCCACCCCCCTCCCCTTCTCCTAGCTCGGTCATGGATAGAACGCCATGTAGTACACATCACCTGACCCCAGGAGCTAAATATCCCAGCGTCCACACCCGCACATGACCACTACATCTGCGTAACCTTGGTATGGCATGACCTACCCCACCCCAGTGGGAGCCATTCCGGGATTTGAGGATGGCGGGGTCGAGCCAGGTAAGCCTGCAATGTATGTTTTATATGGGCCCCAGATGTCCCTAGGACGCGCTATCGTGGGGAGGAGACTAGAGTAGATCTCGCTGTTCGTGCTACAGAAAGCCATGGCTGTAAGCCATGTCTTGGAAGTCGGAGCTGTTTTCCTCCCCCAGTGCCTTGCAACCTCCCTCTTGGCCAGCAGCAGCCCCAGAGAGGCCAGCCTACGGACATTCTTAGGGAAATTGACGGTATAACCCAGCAGTGCGACCTCAGGAGTGGGAACCAGTGTAAGTCCGAGCATCTCTTCTAGGATCTTGTGAACCTGTGTCCAGAATGTCTGCAGTCTCGGACACGTCCAGGACATGTGTGCAAAATCGGCATGTGGTGTAGCGCATTTCCAGCATGTGTGCGGCCTCGCGGGATCAATGGAATGGAGTCTATCAGGGGTCATATACCAACGGCGCAGGAATTTATAGTGTATAAGTTTGTGATGACTGTTCAGTGATACCGTGTCGGTGACCTTGCAACACGCCGTCCATTGCTCGTCCGTGATAGGTCTACCCAGGTCCGCCCCCCATTCCTCCCGCGCCCGATCGTCCGCACAGGGGACCTGAGCTGCGCACGCCTTGTACAGCTTGGAAACAATATGTGCCCCTGTATCGTTGTCAATCAGGGTGGTGAGGGGTTCAAAGGAAGCCGGCTCGAGGGGAAATCCCTTGATCTCCACTCGCACGGCGCAATATAGCCGGCGAAGAACGAACCGGTCCATGAATGTAGCCTCGCTGAATCGCGCGTCCTCCGACGCCGAGAAAAAGTGCCCACCCGGGTATAAGTCCCCGATCTTGGTGAGGTCGAATTTCCTTAACGTTCGTTGCACCAGTGCCTCATCCGTGCCCGGCAGCAACCCAGGGTTGGGTATCGGGAGGGACGAGGAGTACAGTAAAGGATGAGCCAAGTAGCGTGAGAGCCTGCTCCAAGCCCAGCTGGTGGTAGATACCGTTTGGATGTCCATCGGGTCTCTGGGAACACCTTTGGGCAACACCGCCGACAAGCGACCCGGGAGGACAAAGTCCGCCTCTGGGCGAAGAAATGGGATCCGAGCGTCAGGGTGATACCAGGCATAGGCATGTGCACACTGAGCGACTAGGTAGTATAGATATAAATCAGGCACTCCAAGGCCTCCTCGATCCTGTGGGAGTATGAGAGTCACCCAGCGGATCCGGGGGCGCCTCCCACCCCAGACCAGTCTAATCAGGTGGGACCGCAGGGTGGAGAAAAAGGCTCGGGTAAGAGGAACAGGGATGTTGTTGAAAAGATACAAAAATTTAGGGAGCACTATCATTTTAAGAATGGCTATCCTAGCGGACATAGAGAGCGGGAGCCGCAGCCACCCATCTACCTGAGTCTCCAGTCGCGTAATCGCGCGGCCATAGTTTAGGCGGATAATTTCGTCCGTGTTCAAATGTATTTGTATGCCCAAGTACCGCACCGAGTCCGAGCACCATTCCAGAGGGAACTCACACTGCCATGGGGAGGTGCCACTAGTCAATGGAAAGATGATGGACTTATGCCAGTTTATGCCCAGGCCCGAGTGGCTACCGAAACGAAGGATCTCATGTATCAAGGGGGCAAGGTTGACCTGCGGCTCCCTGACATACAGGATTGTGTCATCGGCATAGAGTGAGGCCAGCAGTGGGCCCGTCCGAAACTGGAGACCCCTGTGGAGGTGCCGCTCCTGGAAATGCCGAATCAGGGGGTCCATTGCTAAAATGAACAAGAGTGGTGAGAGTGGGCAACCCTGCCGCGTACCGCGCGTGAGCGAGAATGGGCGAGATAGCGTGCCGTTGATACGCAAACGGGCCGTAGGGCGACTATAGAGGAGTCTAACAGTAGCTAGGAAGTTCGCAGGCATGCCCATGCACTCCATGACGGAAAGAAAGAAAGGCCATTCTAAGGAATCGAACGCTTTTTCGGTATCTAGGAGGAACGCTGCGGCCGGCGTGGTCGGGTTGATTCTGTGCAAAACCGTGAAGAGCGTACGCAAATTCAGCGAGGTCGAGCGGCGGGGGACAAAGCCAGACTGTGCGGGCGATATAATGAATTCCATCAGTTGGGAAAGCCTGTTGGCCACTATTTTGGCCAAGATCTTATAGTCAGTGTTTAAGAGGGAGAGGGGCCTGTACGACCCACACAACGTCGGGTCCTTATTTGGCTTTGGGAGCAGCACAATGACTGCCTCACTCAGAGTAGGCGGGAGGGAGCCACGCTCCAACGCTTCCGCATACACCTCTATTTGCTTGGGCGCCAGCAGATCAGAAAAGGCCTTGTAAAAGTCAGCGGAGAAGCCATCAAGGCCCGGGGCAGAAGAGCCCCGAAGCACTTTGATCGCCCCTCGCACTTCCGCTACCGTTATAGGTTCCGCCATGAACTCCTGCATGCCCCTATCCAGGAACACCAGAGCGATTTCCGCTAGATAGGCCGCACGAGCGGCCGTGGAGTCACCCAGCTTGGTGGTATATAGATCAGTGTAGTAGGCCAAGAATTCGTCCCGGATCTCAGCGGGCGTAGTGCGGAGCGCATCATCCGTGCCCCGCACTTCGGCGATCAGGGACTTGCTGTATGGTGGTCGCAAGGCCTGCGCTAGTGTGCGCCCCGGCCTGTCCCCCTCTCCGTACCTACGCGCAACCTCGTATTTCCCCAGATAAAGGATCTCCCGGCCCGCGGCTTCCCGGAAGTCGGACAACAGGCGTAAGCGCCTGGCAAATACCTCGTCCGAAGGTGTTCGTTGTGCCTCAGTGTCTAGCGCATCTAGCTGTGTCTCAAGTTGTGTTATTGTTGCGCGCAATACTTTCAGGACCCCTGCATGCTTGGCTATGCAAACCCCTCTGATGTATGATTTGAACCCATCCCAGAGTACTGCCCACGAGTCCACCGAGCCTGTATTTATGCTGAAGTAGTCCTCTATGGCCTCGGAAACCTTGTGTACAAAAAGGTCATCTAACAACGCCCTCCCAGGGAAACGCCACTGCTGCTCAAAACCCTCAGGCCGAGGAACGTCTAAGCCAAGTAGGACCGGGGAATGGTCCGAGTACGTTCTCGGGAACGTCCTCAAGGCGCGGAACCAGGGGGACAGGCCCGGGGAGAGGAGCCAGTAGTCAATTTTGGTCCAAGTATTGTGTTGTCCTGAAAAGTGTGTGTAGTCAGTAGTGTTCGGATTTCGCCTGCGCCATATATCCGTCAGCGAGAACCTACGGCAGAGGTCCAAGAACGCGCGCCGTGCCCTAGGCTTAGAATCTGTGGCCCCAGAGGTGCTATCCAGCCCCACATCCAGCAACATGTTGAGGTCGCCACCCAGCAGGACGCCGCCCGGCGCTAGGGTTACCAATTGGGCCGCAAGCGCATGGAAAAATTTCGGGGAATCGGTGTTGGGAGCATACACACAAACAAGAGTGACCGCATGGCCCATCAAAATCCCCTTTACAATACAGTAGCGCCCCTCCCTGTCCCCCAGAAACGTCTGGCACTGAAACGGGACTCTCTTATGGATCAGCACCGCAGTGCCTCTAGCGTAATTACTGAAAGTGGCAAAATATCGATGAGCGCCCCAGGAAGCTGCAAAGCGGGCGGTCATTGGATCGTGCAGATGAGTCTCTTGAAGAAAAGCAATGTCCACATGGTGCCGATTTAAGTAGTGCAGTATTGGTTTGCATTTACTCCGGTTGTTTAGGCCCCGGACATTCCAAGTCATTAACGATAGATTGAGAGGAGCTTCATTCAGACCTATATGGGCCATTGATGCCAGTCAGCAGGTGATGTGAGCAACAAAACCGGGATGTCACTGTGTATCAATAAAGTTCGTTCACACATAGCCATATCAGAAAAATCAAAATTGCTTACCCCTACTCCCCTCCCCCCACCCAGCCAAACCACGCAAACGTGAGGCAATCCCAATCCTGAAAAAAAAGAACATAGCTCTAGACAGTAATACCAAGTAGAACCAAGCAGTAAAAGACAGAGCATCGCAACCAAAAACGATCCCAACGGTTTCAACCAAAGGGGGGTGACAACGATCCGCAATCAACCCAGCGCTGCAGCACAAATAAACTCCAAATGTTAATACATCCCCAAATAGCCAAAGTCCAACAGTACAAAGTTAGGTGACGGGCGCCGCCTCAGCCGACACCGGAGGTCAAGAACAGGTCCTGGCTGCCCGCAGATCCACTACCAGGGGGAGACCGTCCACCCTCATCCCCCCCCTGCGGGCCTCTGCGCGGCTTGTAGTTACGGCAGAAATCCTGCACCGCAGCGGGATTGTCAAATAGCCGAGCTCGGCCGTCCACCTCGACCCGAAGCCGGGCTGGATAGAGCATGCCATATTTGAGGCCCAAGTTCCGGAGCGCCGCCTTCACCCCCGCATACTTACGCCTGGCCTCCTGGACCACGGCAGTAAAGTCTGGGTAGAGGGAGAGTCTTGAGCCCTGCCAGGTAATCTCGCCCTTCTCTCTGGCAAGCCGCAAGGCAGTGTCGCGGTCCCGGAAGTTCATAATGCGAGCAATCAGCGGGCGAGGCGGGAGCCCCGGGTTAGGCCTCGGACCCAGGGAGCGGTGCGCACGCTCCACTACGAAGCCAGGAGTGAAGGATTCTCTCCCAAAGATGTCGGCCAACAGTTGTTCCACGAAAACATCAAGCCTGCCCGTGGCTGTGGATTCCGGAACCCCAATAATTCGCACATTATTGCGCCGACTGCGCGATTCCAAATCTTCGTTTTTGCTGGCCACTTCCTTCAATATGCGCTCCAGTCTGTCCACCCTTTTGATCTCCTGCACCGATTTATCCTCTACTGCAGAGATCCGGGCCTCGGCCTCTCCCAGACGCTTGTCGTGGGCCTGGATTTTGGCCCCCATAGTTTCCAAAGTCTTATCTAGGGCATCAAAGCGACCATCCAGGGCCCTGAAGCCGGCACGCATCTCCTGCAGCCAGTCCGGGGACGGGGCACGGGCCGTCGAGCCGCCGGTCGCTCCACCAGCCGGGTCCGGCATGTCAGGGCGGGTTTCCGCGGGCTGCTCAGATAGTTTCTCGAACTGCAGCGTTTTCTGTTTCGGGTCCTTGCGACCCATGCCCGCAACCGCCAGACGGCTACCAGCCAGCCGTGTGAAGAGCAGGGGAGGCGCCGGTACGACGGAGCGTCAGTCCAATGGCGCAGGCCCAAACCTTAGCCAAGCTGCCCTGGACCCCGGGCGTTGTTGTGCCCACCGGGCACCGGACAGCACTCGACCTCACTGTGCAGTAGGCAAGGGCCACAACTCTATGGAGCCAGCAGGGTCCCAATGGAACATCCAGCGCACCAGCGCGATGTAGTCAGCAGCCGCGACTCGATGCCGCCGGAAGGGGCAAGGTAGGATCGCACAAACCAACCGCGGAGCACATGGTCAACCCAGGGAGGGCCCAAGGATCGAGGCAGAGACAACCCGGGTGCCAGGCCCAGCGCCGAGCCCCACCGCCCCCCCCACCGCTAGCAGGCCGTCACGCCACCCCTCCCAGGCTCCCCGACCAAATTAGCCCGGGCCCCCGGGAGGAGACAACGAGCGAGGCCGCGCCCGGAGCGCAGGGCAAGAGCCGAGCGCCCGGTCGGCCTCCGGACCGCAACGGCACCGGGAGAGAAGCAGGCCCCCACCAGACAGCACCGCGGTGCTCAATGCCCCCCCCTCTGAGCCCCCCGGGTACCTGTCTCTCGGCCGGCCGCCGTCCACGCACTCGTGACCCCAATCCCCGGATCAGCCCGCCATCTTAGGCCTCAGGATGGTGTGGTCGGCGCCGGGCGTCCCCGTGGCCCTGGAGGTCCGTTCAGCATCCCAGCGCACTCCTGGGCCGCGGTAGGGTCAGCGGCGGTGTCTGGCGTCTCGCGCCCGCATCAGGAGGGCGAGGAAAGCAGGGTTTGCGCCAGGTCGATGGCGGAGCTTCAACGCCACGCGGCCATCTTAGCCCGCGGCTTGGCCACGCCCCCCAATCCATAACAATACTTTACAAAGGTAGCACTTGCACTTTGGCACTGTGCCCAAAGCATCTAGACCAGCAAAAATGGAGTCCAACACACAGCAAAACACAGGAGGTAGAGGTAGAAAATTGAAAATGGAAGGGAGACCCACACCAATGATGCCCGTTCTAACAGGGAGGCAATGTTACCTTCAAGAAGTGTAGGTTCAGTGAAATGTTAAGGAATGTCCATGATTTTGAGCAATGTGTACAGGAATTCAATAATTGTCTCCAAGATTGAGAATTGCTAAAGCTTGACATATCCAAAGAATGTGGTTTGAGTGTGTTAGAGTGAGCCCAAGGTGATGATGAAAGTGATTTCTTTAGTGAATTTCTTGTTAGGTCTGTAAGCATTTGCAAATCATAACAAAGGAGACCATCCTTAATGCTGAGAGCTGGTAGTGGCAGGAAAGGTGCTTGGAGGTTAAGGGAGTTGTTGGTTCAGATAAGGTGGAGGGCCAAGTAGCTTTGTAAATGGTGTGAGTCTTCATCCTGGCTTATGAAAGCAGTCCAACTGCTGGATGTTGTAGAATTTGGTGATAGAGATTGTTAAGGTTCATGTGGAAGTGAATTAAGCCATAACCATGAAAAGAGAATTTAGACTGTGATGGTGGATGATGCTTTGATTCAAGCTAGACAACTATGCAAACTCTCTCACCTCTAGTTTAAGTGAAATGAACGTATGTATGTGTATGTGTAGTTATGGATGTTTGTGTATATGTATGTATATGGCATATTTAAAGTGTGAAACTAGTCAAACTGTAGTAGAGTGGTGTTTCATATCAAAGACAAACATAAAGTCAACAAGTAATACGAGAAGAAGCTAGGTTGTGGACGGTTAATGCATTGCAAAGCAGTGTTCTTTAATGAGGTGAGTCTTCAACTTTTTATTAAATTGGAGCAGCAGTAGGGTGTCCTGATGGACATGGAGATATTGTTCCAGATCCTAGGTGCATACATGGAAAAGACCTGCTGCCTTGTTTTTTCTTTTCTTTTACAAATCTTATTCTGCAGTCTGATGGTGTCCTGAATGCAGGCGTGCTGAGAACCACCAGAGATGTCTCAGCATAACCCAGAGTGCTAGTTGTGATGGCTTTGTAAATGATGTTATTCTTTGAGATGGTGTGGACCAGCACAGGGAGTGATGATGTTCTATAAGGATGGGGGTGATTGGATCATATGTCTTCAGGCTCTGGATGAGATATGCTACAGCTTGTAGGATGCTCTAGGGGATGCCAGTGCGGAGTCTTGGGGACCATGGAGTAGGGCATTAGCACCATCCAGATGGCAGAATACCAGGGCTTGAACATCAGTTCTGAAGTTACTTTCTATAAGAAGAAATGGTGTCTTTCTTTGGAAATGTGTTCCTTGAGGGTTGTTGTCCAGGGTGAATGCAATTGACTTGGCATGGCATGAAAGCTGTGGTTTGAAGCTGTCATGTTTCATGGTATTAAACCAGGTCTGTACTGCACTGTAAGCTCGCAAAATGATGCTGCTAGTTTTCTCATGGAGCTGTCAAGACCAATTTGTATCTTCCCAGTCCTTAGATCTCTTAAATGGCTCCTTACTCATAGCAAAATGCACTTCCAAACCCTGCAATTGTGTATAAAGTTTTTAAATCATGAAGATATTAGGGCCCCAGGTCCCTTGTCAACAAATTTGAATGTGACGTCCTTTCCCCTGGTGGTACTAAAATCTCAATTTGATGCTCAATTTTCTGTCTTTTTCAATTTTGAAAAACAAATACAGACTGGAAACACATTATTTCTGTCTGTATTTATCTGTAAAAATCAGTAAGAAGGGAAAACTGGGAGTCCAATTTGTAACCTTTAGCGACAGAGCCGTAGCTTCAGCAAACAGTTCTAAATCCCTACCCCTTTATTTAAGGGTTTAATCTAATTTATTACATTTCTGAAAGTCATCAAAGACTTGACTTTTTCAACCAATGACAGCTTTGCCTTTCTCTTTTTTGTATCAACGTAGTTTTATCCATCAAGGCTTGATTATCCCGTCGGCTTCCCGGCAGAGGATCGCCCTGGCTGCAGTAACTAATGGTACCCGGGGAATCCGCGTCAGCACACTACGGGAAAATACAGGGCGCGAGACGGACTCGTGTTTGAGAGCCGAGCAGAATGTTCCTTTATCGATTGGTGTGCCCAAGTGGGGCAAGGGGTGTCCTCATCGCTTTGATTGGAGGATGGCTGGCCGCGCTCTGAACGTGACGCCTGAGAATCCGGATGATGGGATGTACCATTGCTGCACTAGGGGGTTTCCAAATGGGATAAATGCTTAGCATTAAAGATACCGCAAGCACAACCTTTATGAGGCTATCGATTCTGTCAAATGTAATCTGGGTGCTGGGATCACTCCCAAGTTGGGTAGAACATATAGCAAGAGAGGAGTTGATGTACTTTAATGGCTATTTTTATGGCCATTAATTACATTAATCTATTTTGAGTCTTAAGCTGCTGCAGTGCGAAATCCCTGGAAAGGGCTAGTATCAATTACATTACTCACAGTTAATCATTGAACCGCAATTTCGTATTTTCCTCAATAAATGAGTATGCATCTGTTTCCTTTTTAGCTAATCGAAACAAAAAACTTGAGAACAAGTATTGGCAAAGGCAATAGTTTTCACATTTTTTAAAGCGGCAATAACATTCATATGTTCATACCTTTAAAAAGCTACATTGGTGCTTTACCGATGCAGGTTGTTGTACCTTAGGTCATTACTAGCGGTCCCTCAACACAAGGGCTTTTTCTATGGCAGGCTGAATTGCCTTAAACCCACTCTAGACTCCCACGTGCATAACAAAACCGTCATGTCCGGGCACGCGTAACAGATATGCACTGCAGTGGTTGAGGTAGGTTCAGTAAGGTAAATTACATAATGTGGGAAGGGTAGGTATGGTAAGGTAGCTTGAGTTGGTTATGCATGGTAGGGAGATAAGCAGGAGCGGCCCGTGCAGGTAAAATCGGTGCGGCCGGGTTAGGGGGATTCAACAGACACGAGGGAAAATTAAATAATCCCCTCCCACCCGGCCCCACCACCCCACCACCCCACCTCTCTTGCCTGCACAGGCCGCTCCTGGAGATTAGGAATGGTATGGTAGGTAGATTAAATATGGTTGCTTATATATGGGAGCTAGGATAGGTATAGCAAGTGAGTAGGTAACATATGGTAGGTAAGGTATTGCAGGTCTGGTAGATAGCGTTGGTAGTTATAGCATGTACCTATTATAGGTAAATATGTTAGGTTAGGTCAGGACAGTAGGTATAGTAGGCAGGATTATACATATGATAGGTCTTATAGATGTACAATGTACTAGGATAAGGTAACTTGGTAAGGTGCTAAGGAGAATAAGGTAGACTAGCTATTGTAGATATACTAGGTTAGGTAAAGTAGGTTAATTGTGGTTGGTATTGTGGCTTGGTATGGTAATTCTGTTATGTAATTAGTTATGATAGATAAGGAGGGATGGTAGTTAGGTTTGAAAAGTGTGGTAGGTAGCTGATAGGTTAGGCATGATACATTATGTATGTTAGGTTAGGTATGATAGAAAGGTACGGTAGTTATGAAAGGTATGGTACGGTAGTTATGAAAGGTATGGCAGGCTAGTTATGGCAGATATAGTTGATTAGATACGCAATGGCAAAACATGATAAACACATACGAACCAATGAGAGACAATGGCTGTCCTAAAGCCCCTTCTCTCAATACTTCTTCATATTCCTTTTTGATGGATTTATCAAAAGAGCTCAAGCAGCCTGTAGCAAGGAGAGTTCATTACCAAGTGTACAGTAAGTTAAACAGATGGATTATTGAGTTTGAAAAATAGACACTTTACTGCCAGGTCCTTGGAACATTAGTTCTCAATATGTGGTGCGAGAGTCCCCTGCTGATCAAATGCTGTCAAGTTGTATTAAAATTCAGCCATTTGAATATTTTAATATTTAGGAAATGATTTGATGTTAGATGGTGATGTATATTCCTCTGATATTGGGGTTAAGTTCCTAATCCTCCAATGAAAGATATTTTCTGGAGGACAATTTATCCACGAAATTAGGGCTCCATTTAAAATTTGGTGAAATCAGTGCTTAATTAGAGATGGTAGTTGCCTTTTGTGGCCACCAGCACTCATTTGTGTGGACCAGCACTTATATTTTCTCTTCAAATATTTCCTGAGAGCAAAAGAGGGAAATCGCACCAAGGAGAAAGAAAGAGGAAGAGACAGATGGAAAAGTGTCACAGAGAGTGGAAACAAGAACTCACAAGAGCGAGGTAAAGGGCAGGGAGTGTCTGGCAGAAGAAGACATAGGCCTGAGTTGGTTTCAACACTTTGCAGCCTTGGTGTACAGCAAGCCGACATTTAATAGTGGCAGCCACTATTTCTGAGTAGAGTTTTAGGCACCAGCACTCATTTGTTTACAAATTAACTACTAGGTGGAACTGTTCCCTTGCCCATTGAGAGATGAGGGAAATTCTGAGTGCTGGAAAGGGGGTTATTTGTTTGGGAAGGTGGCACTTCTGCAATCTCAATAAATCTACACTGGTTGAGGTCAACACACAGTTCTGAGAGAATCTCTGCTCAACCCCTTGAAGCTAAATCACAAGCAGCAGATAATCCCCAGAGTCTGGGTGTTAAATTCAAGCAGTGCCAACAATTCCAAGGTAAAGTATACAATGCAATAAAACTCCCCAAAAAATTTAGGAAAACAGAGAACAATTTAATAAGCGATAAGACACCAGGGGCCATATGTAGGAAGCCCAATACCGGTCGGTAACGGCCGATTTTCGGTAAATATCCCGTTACCGACCGGTATTCAGGCTTTTGGTATGTAGGGGGCACATTTCAGGATTCGGTAATTTACCGAATCTGTAAAATTATCTTATCGGTAATTTTACCGATTCGGTAAATACCGAATCCTGAAATGATATGTAGGGGGAGTGTGTGGTTGTTGTGGGGATTCGTTATTTACCACCAACTAAAAGTTGGTGGTAAATGACGAATAGCTGTAAAAAAGCATTTCTTTGCACTTTGAATTGTGCAATGTGGCAGACATACATGCCCTTAGGGCATGTATGTGTGCCACATGTGCACACATGCAGGAATCAGGGGTGCAACAGGGTGTCACTGTGACACCCTGCCACCCTTGATTGTGCTCCCCCCATTACCGAATCGGTATTTACCGATTCGGTAATGGTAACTGGCTTCCCATTGGTTCCTATGGGCCTCCTGGCCCATAGGAATCAATGGGAAGCCAGTTACCATTACCGAATTGGTAAATACCGATTCTAAATTACCGACCCATTCCGAA
The DNA here is from genome assembly GCF_964204655.1 of Triturus cristatus. NCBI lineage: Eukaryota > Metazoa > Chordata > Amphibia > Caudata > Salamandridae > Triturus > Triturus cristatus. The sequence continues at coordinate 676,589,203 of NC_140595.1, read as the reverse complement.
TCGGTAAATATTACCGATGGATTACCTACATAGCATTTACCACTTCATAAATACCGAATCGGTAAAATTCGGTATTTATGAAGTGGTAAATGTTAGGCTACCTACATATGGCCCCAAATGATTAAAATAGATGAAAGGGAACCAGAACTTTGAATGACTAAATTTCTATAATAACAAAAAAAATGTCAAGATAATGCTGATGATTAACGGTCGTAAACTTAAAGGGGCGGCCCCGGGACTGCTAGGCATCTAACACGGTGCAGCGGGAGAGAGATCGGAGCACTCCAGTACTCCTCCTGCACGCCTCCCCAGGCCACACACGCTTGCGGCTCCTATCCGGAGTCCAAGTCTTACCTGGGGGTGCGCTGCCTCGCTCTCTCTTTCTCCCTGCTCGTCGGACGTCCTGCTGGGCGGTCCCGATGACGTTGCAGCTCCATTGCTAGGCGATGCTGTAGCTGGATGGGTTACGGCGCTGCCTTCTCCTTTGTTGACGATCTTGGGCAAATTCCGCTAGGCGAACAACGATCACGGTCCCTTTTGCCTTGCAGCTTCCTTAGCTTTAAGGAATCCTTTAGCACACTGGGCTCGGGCCGGCGGCTGCGATCCTATCTCACAGCCTCAGTTAGGATGTTGGCTCGAGCCGCAAACAGCAATGCAGCAGCATGGAGGATGTTTCACGCTGCGAGGGCAATGTGGTCACGGGGCACTTTGTGAACAGCACCCATGGACCACACGGCAGTCTTGGCGTGCAAAATGCACACGCATACAGCGTTGCTGATACACGGTCCTTAGTTTCAAGTAAGACTTTAGTACGCTGCGGCTCGGGCTGGTGGTGGCGATTTTCACTCACAGCCTCAGTTGCGATGACGGCTCGGGCCACAACAGCAATGCAGCAGCGTGGACGATGTTTCTTGCTGCGGGGGCAATGCGGTCACAGGGCACTTCGTAAACAGTGCCACGGACCACAAGGCAGTCTCAGGCGTGCAAGAAGCACACGCACACATCGTCGCTGAGACACACTTGGAAACTTTTATGTTCCTGAGTTTCCACAACAGGGACCCACCTCTCCTCGGCCCTTGGAGACAAGTTACTTCAGGACACAGCACACAGCAAAGTTCTATCAAGCAGGGGGAAACAGTACACAGCAAAGTCCCTTGTCCTCCCCTTAGTCAAATCAGCAAACTGCAGGCCAGCCCCAGAACACACAGCAAGGACAGTCCTTTCCTTCAGTCTCTTTAGGTGTTCTCCTTTGGGAGAGGTTCCTCTTGATCACAAAGTAGTTTCAATCCTGTTTCTGTCTGGATTGCAGTCTTGAGTTCAGGGGTTGCAGCTCTTACATTTATACCCCTAAATGCCTTTGAAGTCTTTGTGTTCAGGGGGCTCTGAGCCCGGTCTAAACCAGTTCTGGGTGTCTTTCTGCCAGTGCACACCTTCTTCCTTTGATAGTGGGGGTCTGGTCCCAGACACTCTGCAGGAGGTGGAGCCATTCCTTCGTGGCAAAAGCTTAGGCCTCTTTGCATCAAAGGGGCTACTCCTCCCCTACACCAAATGCAGGCCAGCATGTGTTGTCTCTCCTACTCTTCTCTAGTGTCAGGACACTCCCCAGACCCTGTCACATCCAAACCCAGACAGTTAATACACAACCAGGCAGAGACACGCAGGATGGTTAGGACAAGAAACCAGCCACTTTTAAAAGTGTGATTTCTGAACACACAATGTAAAAACCACCTTCATAGAAAGATGTGTTATCAAATTCTGAATTCAGGCACACTAAACTTCACCTCTCCATCGTATGCCTATGGGAAGATATGCTGGAAATATGTGGCACAGCATTCCCCATTCTGTCCTATGGGCAAATTTGGCCTTGCAACAGTGAAAAACGAATTTGGTAGTTTTTCACTGTCAGGACATGGTACACACCTCAGTACATGTCCTACCTTTCACATACACTGAACCCTGCCCAGGGGGGTTCCTTGTGCCTACTATAGGGGTGTCTGATGTGCATAAAAGGGAAGGGTAAGGCCTGGCAAGTGGGTGCACTTGTCAGGACAACAAGGCAGTTTAACAAACTGCACGCAGGCACTGCTGTAGCAGGCCTGAGACCTCTTTTTAGGGCTACTTATTTGGGTGGCACAACTAGTGCTGTAGGCCCACTAGTAGCATTTGTATTACCAGCCCTGGCACACATAGTGCACTTTACTAGGGACTTTACTTGTAAGACAAACATGCCAATTATGGACAACCAATTACCATAACACTTTATACAGGGAGCACTTGCACTTTGACACTGATCAGCAGTGGCAAAGTGCCCAAAGCATCTAAGTCGGCAACATAATGTCAGAATAAAGGCCTAGGAGGAAGGCAACAGTTTAACGAACTTTAGACAAAAAGGGCCAAGTCCAACACTTCCCTAAATGCTGGCTGAGCTAGGGTCCAAAATCCACAGCTAGGCACTTTGCGAAAAAAGCGTCAATTTTGATTGGAAAAAATGTGATCCGTCCACGCTCTGTTTTGGTCCGTTTCCCGTTGGGCCACTAGGCCTACCCACACTAGTGAGGTGCCATTTTTAACTGGAGTCTTAGGGAACACGGAGTAGTAGAATAAGTGTTAATTCCAATTGACTTTTTAGGCATTTGTGCCTTCCAAATGTAAGATACTGTATAAAAAAAGAAGTCATTTTCAAAAACGCCCTCTAATTCACATACAAGTATATGTACCCACATATTCAAAGTAGTGCAAATAACCACTGCTTTGAAACTCCATATGTTGTTCCCATTTCGGAAATGCATAGTTTTCCTTGATGCGTATTTTTTATTCTTTATATATTAGAAAGTGAATTGCTGTATACCCGGTGCACAATGAAAAACTATTGCAAGGTGCAGCTTAGTTTCTGGCTCTGGGCACCTTGGGTTATTGGAGAACCTACAAATCCTATTTACTCTATCTAATATATATATATAAACGTAACGATATATTGCTTTTAAACAACTGCCATACTTAGAAGAAGTTACAGATGAAAATGCAGGCATAAAATGCTGATTTTTTTCAACTTGTTTTCAATATTTGTTTATTTCAAATGTTACTTTCTGTAGTAAAACCTTGTAGGATCTACACAAATTACCCCTTGCTGAATTCAGAATTGCATCTGTTCTTGAGAAATGTATAGCTTTCCTGGATCCATTATTGGTTTCATATCAATTTCTACCACAAACTAGAAGGAGGTTGTAAGTAACCCTGGGCGTAGTTCGCGAAGTAGCGCTACGCGTAGCTACGCAAAGTGCACTTCGCACTACGCGAGCTACGCGTAGCACTTCGCGAACTGCATAGTACCCTGTTCGCACTGTGCAAGATGTCGTTTTCAATGATTGCACAGTGCGGACAAGCAACCGGCACTGTGCAATCATTGAAAACGGCATCTTGCACAGTGCGAGCTGTAGTTTTCTGCCGCTCGAGTAGATTTTTACTCGAGCGGCAGCTTTCTCAACGCGGACTGGTAGTTTCTCATCGCGAGCGGTCGCGAGCATGCGCGACCGCTCGCAATGAGAAACCTGACCTCCTCGCGTTGAGAATCTCGCCGGAAGGTTTATTTTCCACGCTCGCGATCGCCAACTTGATGTTGCTGATCGCGAACGAGGAAAAAGTCTCGCCGGGATGTCATTTTGCTTGCTCGCGGTTGGCAACTTGACGTTGAGGACCGCGAGCAAGCAAAAAATGACCGCTGCACTACGCAACACTACGCTACGCATGTTTGCACTGTTCTACGCGCAATTTGCATAGTGCGAAGTAGCGCAAACTTTGCAAACTACGCGAGCGTAGCATAGTACTTTGCCCAGGCTTAGTTGTAAGAACGAAAAATAGGCTATGTCCAATTTAAATGCCAAAACTGTGAAGAAACCTTTGGTTTTCTGACAAATGTCTGCCTGTTCCTGAAAGCTGGGAAAATGGTAATTTTAGCACAGCAAACCTTTTGTTGATACCATTTTCAGGAGAAAAAAACTGACGCTTTCTTCGGCACTTCTTTCCCATTTTTTCCCCCAAAAACAACATTTTGCTGGATTTTGGCTAATTGTTCTGTCCTTTCCATGGGAATCCATAAACCCTGGGCACCTTTAGAATTCCCAGAATTTTGGAAAAATTGGTGTAAATTTGGCATAGATAGCTTATGTGGAAAAAAAAGGTATGAAACCCTAAGCACAAACTACACCAAGTAGTAGCACTAGTAGTAGAAAAGGCCCAGCAGTTAAGGGTTTAATAAAGCCAACCTCAACCAGTGTGTTACTCTAAAATCCTGAGCTTGTGCTTCTTCAGACCAAGCACTCTTAAAATATAATGCCTAGCTGTATGGATGACAAATGACTCCTACACCTTTTAGTCACCTTTATCTTGTGCAACATTTCCTGTACACTGATTTAAACACATATGATTCATCGACTCTGTGTACTGCATGTGTGATGTAAGGTGCTCTAACACCCTGCAATTGTATGAGTAGCACTATAAACAAATAAAATACATGTGCGGCAAGTGCTATGAAGAAATTAGTGGTAGTTTTTATAGAAGCTTTGGGCACAACATAGGCCAAGACCGGAAGCTTGTATATGCTGATGTTTGGTGGGGTTTAGTCTCTCTCTCACAGCGCTAAGAGACCTGTCGGTGAACATGCGCTCTATAAATCCCAGTTAACAATAACATTAACAAGAACCCAGTTGAAGCAGTTTTGGAAGACCCCACTGGGAACTCACCAGCAAGTCAGGAAATAATGAAGCTCTGGTATATATATTTTTTTTAGAGTTTAATGTAGCGCAAACTGGACCCAAGACATCGGGTATCAGAGTGCTTTATATGAGCGCCATTTTGTTACTGATTTTATTAGGCAGGGGGAGATTAAGTGATTTGCCCAGAATCACAGGATGTTGAGCGTCATTGCCGAGACTCAAACCCAGTTCCCTACCTTCGAGTTTGACTGCTCTAGCCATAAGGATAAATCCTCTCCCCTCTCCATCGTCTATGACCTGAAGGCCACTCTCGCCAAGTTACAACCTGGTCAGGCGGTGTGGGTGATGTAGACCAGAGGAGCCTCAGGCCTTGCAGGACCGGTGGACTGGACCATATGAGGTAAATGAATGCAAGTGTGAGTTCACCTACCTGGTGGACCTCCAGACCCCAGGAACCCCTTTATGGGTCCTGTATGTTAACTGCCTCACCCCACACTTTGAGGGGTTTGAAGTCACTATGATCTTGGTGACAGATGGAGGTGAGGAAGAAGAGAGTAAACTTCTCCTGGATCTCATCTGCTCAAAAGATCATGATGGACCTGTAGAGGGAGTACACATCATGAGAGAGTCTGCCACCAGCTACTGGAACCCTTCTACCCCAGTTCTAACTAAGTCCTGGCTCAACCATTGGTGTACCCATGGCATTGACACAGGGGACAGCATACCTGTGATGAATAAGATATACAAGCTATATGACAAAATGAGGGCCAACAGTCCTTGGTCCAGCCCAGTGGTGGTGGTATCTAAGGCTGCCCCATCAGAGAGCACCCAAGAACGCCAATTTGATGTGGATTATAAAGTGCTCAATTTATTCACCAAGACTGATGCACACCCCATCCCCTGAACTGATGAGCTCATAGATCGGTTGAGAGCTGCCAAGTTCCTGAGTACCTTCCACTTGACATAAGAGTACTACCATATTGCCTTTATCAAGACGGCCAAGGAGAGGTCTTCATTCTCCACCCCAGATGGCCACTTCCAGTTTAGAGTGATGACCTTTCTGTTAAAGAATGCCCCAGAAACCATACAGATACTGGTAATCCTGGTCCTGACTGGGTTTGAGGACCTCACTGCCGCCTACTTTGATGACATTAGGGTCTTCAGCTCTAGCTGGAAAGACAACCTTAACCTTCTCTTAGCAGTGTTTCAGGCCCTGCAGAAGGCCAAGTTGGTGGAAGTAAGGTGCAGACTCTTCCACCCGAAATATAGACCATCCACAAAGTAGCCTTTTTTAAACATGTCTCGGGCTTGCCACTGCATCTCTTGGAGAGTTTTTAACTGCCATTTTGACCTAGAAAATTATAAGTTTTGCCAGGTCTAAAACCTCTTTTTTAATACAAATAAGTCACTCCTAAAAGAGGCCCTAAAAGCTCATAGATCAGGATGCATCTTACTTAAAAAGTAGGACGTTTGAGTTGTACATGACCTAGTAGTGAAAAACGCCTAAAGTCATTTCTCATTACTGCCAGGCCTATCTCTCCCATAGGATAACATTGGGTTACCTTATTACACCTAATAAGTGATAACATAAGGTTGTGAGCAGATAAGAAAATTATGTTCACACTCAAACGAATGGTAATTTAAAACCCGCTTTATTAGTAGAGTTGGATATTAAGGCACAATTCTAAAAATTCAATTTGAAGAAACTTGCCATTTTCTTGAACTCTGGTGCCTGCTGCCTCTGTCCTGGATCCAATGACTGTGAATAGTTTTCAGTTGGCCTTGGTGTTTTTCTCCCAGAGAGTGAGACAAAAGGGGACTAAATGTTGAGGTGGAGTTGTTCCCTGCCCCAATAACATTTCAAAGAGATGCCTCCATCACACACACACACTCAAAGTAACCTGACAGAAGCCTTTAGTTAACACAGACTACTTGGAGCCTTGAATGAGGAAGCGAGAAACTTTACAGAACCAGATATGAGGGTTGTATTGGGAGTCCATCCACTTCAAAGTCTGGCACTGGGTATAACTATTGGGCCTCTTAAACCACTCGTCAGATCACTTCTGGCAGACTCAGAAGAAGGACTGCCCTGCTGCCTAAAGCAGTAAACCTGGACCTGCTCCCTAAACCCAGGACTGCCAGAGTGACTCCAAGGGCCAGCTGACTGGCCTCCTGTTCTGAGCTGCAAGGACACAACAAGCTCAATACACCCCCTGCAAATGCCCAGCTGACCTGCTCCAACTGGACTTGCAACTGACCTTGCCTGAGCCCTGCTGGCCTCTGCTCAAGTAAATCTCTGATCCCAATAAGTGCCTTCCTAGGTCATGGACCCTTGGCTGGCATCAGAGTGCACTTTTCTGCCCAAAAATGTGAAATCCGGAAGTTTTAGGTTCTTTGTGACCGCAAATGGACCTGTTCACACTGAGGTTCTGCTGCCCAAGATGACTGCCAATAAGAAGCTCCAGTAAAGCCCGACTTTTCGTACTACAGAAACCCCCAACAACAACTGCCAACGCGAGAGCTGCACTTTGTACAGCAAAGACAACCCACAGTGACGCGCAATGCGGATCTCCAGCAATCACTGTCCACTATGCCCATCAAGATTTTCACATAACAGCACCGCCTGTAAGTGAAGCCAGACCTGCTCTTTGTGCTACAACTTATGCTCTCCCTGCTCCTCGCTTCCTCCTCCACCATGAACTGGACTCTTCTCATCGTACTTTGAGAAGGTACAGTTTTTATAGGAACTAACCTGGTCCCTGTATATGGCCCATACTCCATCGCGGGCAGCCTGAGATTGTGACTTTTGTCTTGACTAGAATGACCAGATGACTGTGAGGCACTGTACTTTCCTAAAGCTTTGAAATTCAATGTCTTCAGTTCTACTGACTGGACTTTTGTCATTATGGTATCATTGTATTAATTAAAACTTACTTTATGGTTCTAAATTGCTGTGGCATTTCTCTTGTGTTGTGTATTTACTTCATTTGCCTCTCAGTTAAGCCTGACTTCTTTTGTGCCAAGCTATAGAGGGTTAGTTAATTTAGTGCATTTTGTGGTTCACCTTGACAGGTATTTTGGTTGTTGCTTGACAAGGGTATTTATCCACCTCAATCAAAACTGCAATTTCCTACATTACTCAAAAGTGTTAACCTACTCAAAAGTAGAAGTTACCTTTGTAGCTCAGGCCCATTGTTTGAAAGTAGATAGCGAGGGAAGTACATAGTTCATAAGCAAATCATTCTAGATACATGTATAGCCTGATTCACAAAGGGAAAAGTAAGTGTGGAGATTTGAATAAACTTAGATTTTTGCCTAGGATTGTATTCACTGATTCCGGGTAGAAAAACTCCACTTGGTAGTAAGACTTCTGCATCTCCACCTCATCAGATGAAGGGTTGGAGCCACCTACAACAGAAATTACGATCCTATAGTTACTATAGTAAAGTTATGGTGAGATTTCTACAATACATCTGTTAGGGGAGTTTTTCACCCCCAAGGTTGAAATCTCCATCCTCCAGATGGAAGGGAATAGGGAAACATCATACACTTGACACACAATAATAGCCCTGCAGATACATAAATACACATTTGAAAAGTAACAACCTAGGCAATTCTTATAGGTAATAGCAAAAATTAATTTTGTATCCAAAAGTCAGAACAATATGAGCAGTGAAACAAAAAATGGGAATTGTTGTTGTGTTTTAATTATAATTGTTTAGTACATTCAAGAATAAAAACAGTTTTATTATATATAAACACATAGTAAAATCATTACAAACAATAAAATAGGTTGTGGTCTACATAGAAATGAGAAGTAAACAATGCTGTGGCACAACTGTATACTTTTCGACGCGCGTTTCGGCGTAATTAACGCCTTCGTCAGGAAAAAAGCCACAATTCCTGTAATTAAAAGAAAAAGAATCTAAACATTTCAACACTGCCTGTTTACATATATACATGATATATTTATCATTGTTTAACACATCTTTAGTCTGACCAGGATATATAATTCAATGTGTATAGGGTATGCCTTCATTCCAAAATAATGATAATACCTTCTTTGTTAGGGCAAATAGTTAACTGAATCATTAGAGGGGAAATGATAGAAAAGATATTAAAAAAAACACTGTTACATAGACATATTTAGACAATTAAACATTTAAAAAGATGCATTTAGTTATTATTCTAACTGTTCAGGTTTATAAGAAAGAAAAGAAAAGAAACAAGAAAAGTAGATATGTTCTAAGTCTTTCTATATCGCTGGGTATTACAAAAGTTCTATTCTCTGATTGTGTATCTACCTGTGCTCCAGGAGGGAAATGTTGGAGTTCCAGGAGGTTAAAAAGGTGTTTTTCTGGTAGATGAACACCTAACAATATAGAAAGCATGGTTATATCTATGTGCGTATAAAACAGTACATCTTATTGGTTTTATTTGAACACTAATGGTTAATACCTTGATGGGTGTTTATTCATTAAATTATGGTCGATTAATCAGCGAATGGATAACGCTTCTTTTATGTTTTTCGTACCAGGATGTCCATAGGAGTAGTAAATTCTGAAAAATCGGGATTAAAGGATATATATGTAGCTGATTGTTTATTGCTTATACATGGATCTAAATGAAAAAGTTTAACTCGATTTTTAGTTAGTACAGATCAAGCGTTACCTTTATTCGTTAGTGGACTCTTTTACGTGCCAATTCTTGGTAGAATGATGGATGTTTGGTACATTAACAACAGGAGCGTAGTAGGTATGATAGAACCTGAAAGTAAAAGGTTGCAGAGGTTGAATCGAATTAAGATAAGGGAAAGAGATAAATAAGGCCAACACTTTGTTGAAAAAAGCAAAGCTTACGTTTGTGCATTGTGGTAGATTTAAGAACTACATACCAATGAAGCTTGCTGTTATACTAGTAGTACATGAATCTAGTACTTTATTAGGTTCATGTATGTGGGGAAGACATCATTGTAGTGTTGTTATGAGGTACAGCGCTAATTGCTGTCGGTTGGAGCCCGGTAGCGGTGTATTTATTCAATAGATTTCTACAAGCCGTGTTAAAATCTGAAGTAGCTTACCTTAGTTTATGAACGCTTTCGATGTCGACCGGACTCTTTTGTTGATGGTTGAAACAATGTATCTCTATGTGTCTCACGGTTATATATTTTCTAGCCACCTGTAAGGTGTACTGTGATTGGCGCATTCAAAGAGCGTGACGCGTGAAGCAATGCTTACGTTGCTATAACGATATCGAAGGGTGTGTGACGCTTAATTCGAATAGCATATTACTATTGGTTGGAGTGGTTCACGTGTGAATAGGACGTTTCGATTTTAGAGTGGCATTTGGTTACAGCGTAAAAAGAGGGGACGAAAAAGAATCACCGACATGTGGTAATCTCTCCTCTGTCATGTCCTTTAGTTTAGCAGCCATAATCATACTTAAAAAGCATATAAACAATATGCAGGTGCTGCCAACGTATTATATGGTGAGCTACGTAATGTTTGCCACTAATCACAAAATATATGGTATTATATACATGAAAGTTTCTTATTGGCCAGTCACTGGGTGCATGGCGCCATGTATATGGAGCCTATTATTGTGTTGTGTTGTGTCACTCTTCACTGTGGGTTAAGGAATAAAAGCGCCTGACATATATTTGTAACTTTATTTATCTCGATGGCTATGTCAGAAAAGTCTAGAATAGTATTATAATTTCTAGTTAAGGGGTTATTTATCTCTAGATAGTTAAGTTCAAGTTAGGATGAACAGTAACTGTAGATTTGAAGATGCAAAATGAATCTATATGCCCAACGAATTCTCCAATAGGCTACTGGTCTATTGTGTTTTTAAGATCTTGGGATCATTACTTGGGCCTTATTATTTGTAGCCATGAAGATGTATCAGGGGGAAATTAGTTATCTTATACATATATATATCTTGCCGGGATGGTAACAGGCTAAAATATAATTAGGTAATTGCATTTTCCCATGGTAGTTCATTGTTAAGACCATTCTTAAATGTGTTCAATGAAAAAATCCAAAAAACTTCACGTTTCTTGCGGATTTTAGTTCCGTGTGTATCTTCTGGCATATTAATTTTCTCTAGGATGCGCCAGCGGATATCTTCTGGTTTGTGTTGGAATTCTAGAAAATGTTTTACTAGGGGAGCTGTTAGTTTTTTAGTTTTTATAGCTGAGATGTTCTGATATTCTGATTTGTATCGCCCTTGAAGTTTCTCCTACGTAGCCTAATTGGCACGGGCAGAGAATCAGATATATTACATTTTGTGTTTTACAGTTCCACATTTGCGTTGCCTGAATTGTAAATCCATTGTGTATTAGTGTCTCACCTGGATTAATGAGATCACATGATTTACAATTGGTGCATTTAAATGTTCCTTTAACTGGGCGCTTGCCATCAATAGATTTTTGAATGCAGGAGAATTTAATATTATCTTCTTCAAATCTGGAGAGTGCCATGATATCCTTGAGGTTTTTGTTTCTACGGTGGGCATATAGAGGTTTCTCTAGTTTGGTGGTATTTGTAGAGTTACAATTCAAAATATGCCAATTTTTAATTATGATATGTTTAATTTTAGCATTCAAGGTGGAGTGCCTTGTTACACATACCAATTGTTTTTGTTCTTGTGTTTTCTCTTTACGTAGTAAGTAATCTCGATCGTAGAATCTTGCTCTTTTGTAGGATTCTCTTATGAGTCGATGTGGGTAACCTCTTTCTAGGAATTTGGTTTTCATGATGGTGGCTTGTTTGTCAAAATCAGATAAGTTAGAACAATTACGTCTAACTCGTAGAAATTGTGAAAAAGGAATGCTTTGTTTCTGACTACGAGGATGATAACTTTGGAAGTGTAGCAGAGTATTTCTCGCAGTGGGTTTTGTATGAAGATCTACTTCTAGTAGTCCTGAACGATTTATAATGTTGATATCTAGAAATTCAACTTGATTGCTGCTACTGTTACTTGTGAATTTCAGATGGGGGTCCGTCAGATTAAGCCATTGAATGAATTCTGGGAGAGTGTCATCCCCACCAGTCCAGATAAAAAAGATGTCATCAATGTATCTGGACCAGTGGGTGACAGATTCGAAAAATGGGGCTAATTCATTGTGAATGAATTTAGATTCCCATCTTCCATGTAGATATTGGCTATAGACGGTGCTACAGATGCTCCCATGCTAACGCCTTTTGTTTGGCGAAAGAGATGGCTTCCAAATGAGAAGATATTTTCAGTTAGTATTATTTGTAAACATTCTTTTATGAATGGTTATGAATGGTTTTGAGCATGATATTTTAAATGTATCTATAAACCAATCAGTGGCATCTATGGCTTCCTGTTGTGGAATATTACTGTATAGTGACTCGATGTCAAGAGTCACTAATACATCATGGTTACAGTTGAAGGTTAACCCCTTCAGTGCCCATGACGAGATAGTCTCGTCATGGAGCGCGGTTGCGCTGTGCCCATGACGAGACTATCTCGTCATGAACCCCGCCCGCTAATTCAACGCCCGGCACAGGGCGGGGAAAGGGCGGGGCACTGAAGATGTTAAGTGTTCTACTTTACTTATTATATCTCTTGTGTTTTGGACATAAGATTCAATTTGAGAGATATATGGTCTCAACTGGTTATCTACAAATTTGGATAAAGGTTCTGTACATAAATACACACCACACCATAGGCTCCTACATCCTTCTCCTCCAACTGCCTTACTATGAGGACACTATACAACATCTACAGCCTCCAAGATATGGCCAGCCCCATTTAAGAGGAAGAGGAACAACACTAATGAGGAAACGGGACTTGAAGTTATCTTTGTAGTTGAACATTACAGGGAACATGGTGTGCCTGCAGACACCTTCATTGGAGCGGAGACGATGAGCACATTGCAAGAGTTAACAGAATAAGTCAATCCATCGTAGTGGAGGAATTCAGCAGCGGGCAACCTAAAAAAAGTGGCAGGAAGCAGGTGCAGGGGAACCTTTCAAAGATACAGGAGACAAATGTTGTTTTTGGAGATGGTCATAGATTCTGTGTCTGTCTCATGCTTCACTAAGTATGCTTCCTCATCACTTTGTACTTTGGCCTGCTATATGGCCTGCCTGTTTAGGAAAACCCCAATGTCAAGGCTCAGAACCCCTCTAGCTCAACTAGCTCTACCAACAGCAGCCATGCTACTTTATCCTCCCCCACAATTCACAAATAGGTAGACATCACACACATGTCCATCCTACACAGCCTCTATCACCCCTGTTTTCCAGAAAGTAAAATGTTTAAATGGGCGTAAATGCACGTTAACTTCATGCCATCCAATCCCCAGATCTAGTGCTTTTCTGTCAATACCAGAAACTGGAGTTAATGGGTCTACTCTGCTGGTGATGTAGCAGTCACAAGCATCAGGAGCCTATGAGATGCCTACAGTGTCTCTACTGACCCTCTAAAGAAATCCAGGGGGCCAAGTTGGTGAAGTGAAGCCATTATTGTTCAGGTATAACCTGAGAACGGACTGTAGATGAAAATATGCTCCTGCTCCCAGTCTATTACCATGTCAAGGGTCATAGCAGGTGAGAAGCAGTATCTAGCAATGATTGCTTTCCTTGACATGCCAAAGATTTTGATCCTCTGCCTGCAAATCTCCTCTTCTAAAATAATTGTTCTGGAAAATGAGGGCAAGCCAATATACATTTTTACCAACATGGGAAAACATATGTTGTTTAGTCTGTTTCCTGCTTTCTTATGGGGGCAGGCTGTGTATGATTGATTAATGCTATTGAGTTTCACATGTTGATGGGTGGATTTCTGACATTTTACTTCCTTATCCCGACTGCAGCAGGTGAGTTGCAGGTGATTGAAGACTTGTTCAAATATTTGTTATATAACTTGAAGCTAAAATTAATGTTGTATTACCTTTTTAATAAATACAAAATGAAATGTAATACAAAATATTTAAAAAAATATTTCATCACTTGTTTTCCAATTTATTTTCTATTTGGTGATAATTTGGTTTCCTGCCTCCATTGAGTTCTATGAGAGTACATTGAAATACAATTAATTGACAACATTTGGTGTATGACTTACTCCAAGGCTTGACTGAAGTAGATTTTAAGCTGTTTTGTCAGTACTATTGCTCTAGATGTAGGTTCAACTTCTGTGACTGGTGATTGCTTTACTCTCTTGTGGGTGTGCTTTAGCGTTGCTTGTCTCTCAGTACACTCCTCTTAAAAGAATTTCTTAACCCCACCCACTTAGTAATAAATAATAATAATCATTTGTAAAGTGCGAACAATCACCCATAAGGGTCTCTAGGCGCTTTGGGCCGTCGGGAAGATTAAGCAAGCTATTGCCCAGAGTCACATGGTGCTGGGCTAATCTGCCTCCGGCGCTGGGGATCGAACCGTGATCCCCAGATTCCAGAGTCAGTCGCCCTGGCCGCGACGTCACAACTCTTCTTAGTAGTAGATAGTCCCCATTTTCCAATCTCTCCACATTGTCGATCCCAAACTAACTACAAAAACTTATATATTTCTGTGTGCAGTTGTCTCTGCACTCATGACATAGATCTCAACAAATAAGAGATAGTGACGAGAGTGGATGGATGTAAGAGAATAGTATTTGAGACTATGTCAATTAGTACTATGGTACGACTACTTCCCATACATAAAGGTTATTGTATGAAGAGGCCCTTTCATGTATTTAGAGATGACAGAGGCAAAGGTTTGTTTTTGTCATTTTCAATTATTTCAGGAAAAAATGACTGTAATTTCCATTCACAGCCTTTATCCAGGGTTACAGAGCATTTCTAACATATTGGTTCATCATGTTGATTTGATTTCTAGTGGAAAGTACATACCTTTGGCAATGATTTGAAAATCAATAAATGTAATATCCAGATTATCTTCACTGGACAATTTGACTTCAGCTAGCACATACAACTCTATATCGTTTTGTAATAGTGGTAGTTGTGTTATAACAAAGGGCCTTCTCCAATGATATATGCAAAGTGACAACTTTACACAGTGTGTACATGCACAAAATAGTTTTGCCTCATTTACAGTTTGCTAGACCATCATTTGTGACTCCATTAATTAGGCATTTCCTTAGTTTCATTGTTCCATGCTAACATATCCTTGCACCCTCTCAGTGCTCTCCCAGACCATTCAACCCAATCAACAGTCAAATAAATGCAATCCAGTCATTCACTTCTTCAATGAGAGGATCACCTTTTATTTAGGCCACCTCCAACGAACTATCTTTAAACCTCTCTGAAGAGATTCACTTATGCTCCTCAACATCATCAACATCACCTCTCATTGTCAAATTATCTGTTACCTCTTGGAACAAGCCTCAATGGAGGAGCAGCATGCTCTCTTGTCTTTGCACCTTTCAAGAGGACAATAGTATGTACTTGATTTTTGTGTAAATTGAGAAGTTCTTCTCAGCATCATTCAGCCAGCTCCAGCAGCTCTTTGATCATGGCCACTCAATTAGGTGTTCAGCTTACAGTCCAATTGCTGGACAGCTGGCAAGGTGCAGTGGTATGAAGGATGTCAAAATGGGATTCTTCTTGCTTACCCTGATATTTCTTGAAAACTACATTCATCTAGAAGAGTAGGTGTGACAAGCCAATATCTATTCCTATTCACAACGGCTTCCCCTGGGGGTTGAGATCAAGCTTCTAAGGAAGCCCCTCATGATGAGGTCAGCTACATGCTGGACATGCAAACCCAGGTGAAGCACTACTGGTGGGAGATTCAGAAAGCCAGGGAGGAGGTTATGAAGCAGTGGCATGGCCAGAAGCCCACTCTGGATGAGTTTCAGCCTAGCCAAAACGTGCAGGTGATGAAGCCTGCGGAGCCCAGGTCCCTTCAAGGCTGATGGTCTAGGCCCTTTGAGTTATGTTATGTGAAAACGAGCCTGCGCACACGTCTTAAAAATGTAGCAGGGTGAGTACTCACTCAATCAGAATCTGACAATACAGTACAAGTATACACTTTTTGAGAAACAATAAAAAGTTCAAAATTTGAATGTGGTCTTTCATTTTTGGAAGATTGCCCAGCTGGGCAGTGAGCAAAGTGTTCTTTTCGGTATGTACCAGTGGAACCAGTGGTTCCCTGCTCTCCATGCCACTGGAGTCAAGCTATCCTAGCTGAGAAGGGGTGAAACCCCTAAATCGGTCCTAGGATGCTTGTTTCCAGTAAAGGGAGGACCTTGCTTGGCAGTTCGGGCTGGACTGTTCCCATGGGGCACAGGGTCAAGACTGATTTGGATATGGCTGGGTTCAAACTCGAATGGCATGGTGAGCAAAAAAAACATGGATTTAGGCACAGATCCCTGTACTGGGGTGAATGTGTGACATTGTTCTGCATTCTGTCTATCAATTGTTCTTTTTGTATTTGCCATACTACTGGTTACAGATGATGGAGGGGAGGATGAGAGTGAACCTCTCACAGATTTCCTTCATTCCATGGATCAGGATGGGTCAGTGGAGTGTGTCAACCTTGTTGAGGCCAAGGACCACCTGAGGGGGCCAGGACTCCACCCTCCAGTCTGCTTTGTGGCTTGCTGCTGCCATCGTCATTCTGCCCACGCCAGGAGGTGCTTTAAAGCCTGCGCAGGGCTCCTGCAGCGTCGAACGCACCCGGGCTAAGCCCGGGCCAAGAGCAGGCCCGTCCTTGCCCGTCATTGCCAGGAAGAGGCAGGGCAGGGCCACCCCTCTTGGTCTCCAGTAACCTTGCTGGTCCAATAATGGAACCTTGCCTGCCAAGACACAAACTGTGACTCCTGAACACTGTCCCTCAACCTCCCTTCCCCCTTCCCTTACTTTGACATTGCACCCGGTGTGCTTGCTCTGTTTTTATATTATCAAGTACTTAGTGCGTTTCGCAAGATTTGCAACTGCTTCTAAAGTTTACTGTATTGAGTTCTAACTTTTTTCTTACCATTTTATTGTTGGCAGAATGGCAAAAAGGAAATCCACTGCTAGTGAGGGGGTCGGGAAGTCTGATGGTCCCCGTTTGAAAGCCAGAAGAACAAAAGTTGCCAGTAGATCAGCAGCTAACAACTGTGTTTTAGATCGCATTATTGATCTATTGGTTGAGTGCCAATGTATATTAGCTCCTGAACCTATCCTAGTCGTCCCAGGTAACTTACACTCTATAGTTGAGACTTCTCCTCCCCACAGTTCAAATCCCAAAACAGCCAAACAAATTCCCTCACTTTTAACAAACGCACTACAAGGAGTGCAAAGAATAATCCCCTCACTCACAGCAGTGCTATGCAACCCGTAGTGGTCTCCAATGATGTAGAACCAGGGATCTCCCACTCCCCCTCGATAGTGCTTGACAATAGCCCAATAGCTGTGGACACTGGTGACACTGATAACATTAACATTAGTAACAACATCCCCCTGGCGCATAGATTCTCTAACTGACAATATTTTGGGGTGGGTGGTAGAAGTAGAGATGCTATCACCTCCACCAAGTCCAGTTATTATCCAGAAGGAGCAAGAACTAACCAACCAAAGGAAAGTGGACTAGTTAGGAGAGTTTACATCAGTAGGGACGGATACGATTGCTATTATTAGTGACCTCAGGGCTGAAGTTATTTCACTTAAAATGTTAATTCTAGACCTTGCAGACCAGGTTAATCATCTCCTGGGCAGGGAGCCATCTAAAACGCTTATCCTAGATCATTCTATGGGTTCTGAAATACATCCTATCTCTCACCAGGGTGGTGTTGCCTCACACAAGCCCATGCACAATATCATTCCTCTGATGTCCATACCTACATGCCTCCCTATAAAATCCTCTCTTCTGAAGACCCAGGTACTAGGGGGTAGTAATGTGGGGAGAAATGAAACATTTGCAGACGGCAACAAATGTTACCCTAGTGATACATGTGAGTTGACCCATTGCCCGGCTAAGAGCATGTTCATGATAAATGTGCCCAAAATCCCATCACACACCAAATATGAAGATCACAACTCCTTAATCAATAAATGGATTCACTGGATCAGGAAGGTTAGGGGGTGTAGATCGGTTATCAGAGAAGACATACTATGGGCAAAAAGGCTAAGCCAGCGCTCCTCTCAAATGGATTCCATTAAGCTGCACTTAAGAGATGAGAACTTGGTGCATAATTTAGTAGCTCTGGAAGCAAGGACATGCACACCTTCAACTATTAGTATACAGATGAAATATATTCCCACCGACACCTCTCTGCCCCAAGCCCGCAAAAAGCATGGCATTCTCTCGGGTTCAGATACAGCTTTAGCTAATGTCGATTGACTGGTATCCCTAGATTCACTCCATCATAGAGATTCGATTGTTTTTCTGGTCCACAATGAAAGGTCACATGCTGATCCCACCCTGACAGCACTCCAGCCCAAGCTTGTCTACAGAATGTTAATTGCAAGCACCTGCGTAAGTTCTAGTCAGAAGGAGAGCTTCACAAGTCTGCAGACGAGAACCATAATTTATGGATGTCACACTCTCAGCTCTGGCTTAAGAGGTTCGAACCTGGAACTTCGTATATATTGTCTTGGAACGTGTCTGGGATAAGATCAAAGGTAGCTCTCCCTCATTGGGTACAATACATCAGGCATTTTGATATCTGTATTTTGAAAGAAACTTGGGTTACTGCACCTGTTTTTATCCCTGGATAAATCACCTTATGTTGCCCAGCAGTCACCAACAGACCAGGCGGCCCGGCGGGGGGGCTGCTGATATGGATTAGAATTGACTTACGATGTTCCACGTAAGAGATTAGGACCAACAGTCCTGTAATTCTCACAACTCACCTCAGGGGTAGAAATGGCATGTCTGTATGGCCGTCTTTAATGTCTACGCACGTGGCATTAAGATGGGTGGGAGTTCTGCACCACTTCAAGCGCTGGAATATTGTCTCGAGAAAATAGAGTCCACTTCACCACTAATTGTAGCAAGAGACTTCAATGTCACCTTCAAACTACTCAATTCCACAGATCTAACCAGCATTGACCAGATGGACGAGTTGCGTTCTGTCCCCCCGCTTGACCTAGCGCTAATCAAAAAATGGGTGTGACCAGCTTTGCATCTCCAAACCAAAACCTTTGAGTACGGGCTAAGGGCAGATAACGGATGCACCAAATCTGACAAATCGGGGGCTAACACTTTCAACAGAACTGCAAATATGAGCCACATTGATTACATACTGATAGATCTAAGTCTCAGGCCCGGTGTGTTGGATCTGGTAGTCGGGATGACTACAGGTAGTGATCACAACCCGCTTGAGCTTACTATTTCATCACCCTGGATCAAATATAACAGCCACCCTGGCAGAAAACTCTCAACTAAGGTGATCTGTCCCACAAATGATAATAGGCGCCTGAAATGGGCACGTGTAGCTATGGACACTACTAAGTGTGATGATATGAAGCACTTACTCTAAGAAAATCTTGGGAAACTGTATAACCTGTTTGAGTGACGGGAGGAGCTTGCAAAGATCACAGATATCCATACAGCTCTCTTTGAACTGCTAGCCTCCTTTTTCATAATGCCAAGCCGGCCGCAACATAAACAGCTAACTGCCAGCATACAATCCTTCTGAATTAATCAAGATTGTAAGAATTCCCGGGCAGCCTTGTTGGCCGCGATCAGATCTAACAATGTGGAAGATATAAGAGGGGTTAGGAAGACCTACAAAACAGCCCAGAAAAAAGCATAAAGGGAATGGTTAGAAAACCGATGGATGCAGATCCGTGATGCCTGCCAAAAGAAAGACTCAGAACAATTCTGGTTGTTGGTCACGAGGGGAGATGCCGACAGACCTAGGCCACCCACCAACAAAATCTCAGGCGCTGCCTGGGCAGACCATTTCTCTGCTGTATACACTGGATCTGCAGAGCCAGATAAAGAAGGGCATACATATGAATACACCGGCACCCGGTCAAGAGAGCTGTTTTCCATAGCTGAAATCAATCTAAGTATAAAACCACAGCTGGGAACAAAGGTCTGGTTCCCAATGGCATACCTGGAGACGTCTTTCTCAACGATATTGACAACTGGACTATCTACATCTGGGAAATTGCAAATGGAATCGCCGCCGGGGCTCCAATACCCCTGTCATGGAAGGGAGCAGAAGTAATCCCGGTCTTCAAACAGGGCGACTGCTCACTGCCCTCCAACTATAGGCTGATTAGTCTAATTAATGGTGTTCAGTAGGTCTTCTCCCGTGCTCTTCTGACTAAGATCACAGAATGGATGGGGGAAAACAACATCCTATCCCCATTCCAACCCGGCTTTAGGAGGAAAGTTAGCACCATCGATCAAGTTTTTAGATTTACCTTGTTGGCCTGGAAAACAGTGACTATCGAACAAACCAGTCTCTATATTGCATTTTTTGATCTAAGGTCGGCCTTCGACCTCATTCCCAAGTCTAAATTATGGCAGGTATTGCAGGATTCGGGGTTTCCACTAGTGCTTCTTGAGTTGGTTGTCTGGTTGCACGAGGACACCTATGCAAGGGTTCACTGGGGGGACCAAGGGCAGTTGACTGATCCCATCAAAGTAGATAGGGGGGTCCGCCAAGGATGTGTCTTGGCCACCACCCCGTTTACACTTTTCATTAATGGGGTGGTGAAATATCTGGTGGATGTCCCCGAAGATGCCCCTTCATTGGGGGGTGCTAAAGTGACAACCCTACTGTTTGCGGAGGACACATTAGTAGTCTCCAAGACCTCTAGTTGTCTTCAACTTCTTCTTAATCGCTTTGTGGTCTTCTGTAATAAGAGAGGCCTGGAGGTTAATACCTCCAAAACCAAGCTTTCGATGATGAACCCCCACAAATCCTTTAAAAGCAAACTGACGTTGGGGGGATTCCTCTGGAGAGAGTGTCCACCTTCGACTATCTGGGTGTGACCCTCTTGGGGTCATTGACATGGAAGTACCACATTACTAAGAGGAATCTACAGCAGAAGAATACCTCTGGGTCACTGATTAGGGAGCATAGGGCCTCCCAATCCAGACCGATAGCAACCCCACTTCAGATTTACGATCAGAAGGTGGTAGGCTCTATCCTGTATGGAGCGGAAATCTGGGGATTCGACAATTTAGAGGTCCTTTTATATACAGAAAACAAGTTCCTAAGAGCTCATTGCTCTCTTCCCCAGAGTACCCCACTCATCCCTCTAAGATTAGACACTGGTAGAATAACTATATTGGACAAAGCAAGACTTTGGCCACGTCTTCTCTGGTTGCGACTTAAACTAACACTAGAGCTCAATCATTATGCTGTAGCCCTTGGAGACGTCTACAAACGTGATCGCATTAAAAAAATAGGGTGGTTCACCAAGGCCCAGTGTATACGAACAGTATTTGGAGATGATTTCGTCCCGGCATGATAGGAAGCTCTACATGCAATTTAGATTTGGCTGCCTTCCTGTGAATTCTTTCACAGCAGCATGGCAGGGATCTTCTGAGGTAGCACAGTATTGCCCAGGCTGCCACATGACAGTGGAGACGATCAAACACATCCTCTTCGCATGTCCTTTGTACTTATCCCCGAGTTCCAAATGGCAAGCCCCTGCATGTAGGCTGATGGGAACTCGGTGCTATCAAGAAGCATTTCATATTTTAAAAACAGATTCCAGGCCCCTGATGGTTTGTGCAGTGGCAAAACTCCTAGGGAAAATGCGGATCATCAGGTGCCATGCACTAAAGAAGCCATAAAGGATCCTCCCTGGAATTGCAATGGTCCTTTTAACTTGTTTCACATCACTTTTTATACTTCTTTATCTCTTGTTTTAATCATTTTTAGCTTCTTTAGGAAGATGGTACATTCTGATGGTCAATGTGCTGTTATGTTCTGAATGATTATTGACATGCTTGTACTATTGCATTCTTGCACTGCTGGATTTGTACTTTCATGTAACCATATTAGTGTTTTTATTTCAACATTACCTAGATGCTTTTACCCCTGTGCCTCTACTTTAACAAGTCAGATACTGTTTTAACAGTCAAAACAAGATTATGTTTCTATAATGATTGCCAATCTTGTTCATACATTGTATTGTTGATACATTGGTACTAATGAATTTCTATAGCATTGCACTTGCACTTTTAAGGTAGTAATGACCGAATAAAGTAATTTTGATGATGAAAAACAAACAAAGCATAAATATGAAGGAAGAGAAAACTGTGATAAATCAAGAAAGCAGAGATGAGAAAGTACCTGCATGAGCAAGACAAAAGGGCCATAGAGTGTCTGGGGGGGGGGGGTGAATTAAAGAGATATGAGCTGGATTTAAGACTCCTCTGCATTAGTATTTGGTGTAAGGACATTTATTTGGACCAGTGGCTAGCTTCCGGGCAGAACCTCTGGCACTGGCACTCATTCTTTTACAAATTAAGGACTAGTTGGTGGGTTCAAATTGGTGTGAATGAGACAAGATCTCTAGCACTCCAGTGGTTTGGGGCACATTTCACAAACTTTGAATGAGAACGTAAGTCTCTTCCTATAGCAAGGAAAGACTATCCTAGGGCAGGAAGGACCTAGAAGATTGCCAGCAACCAAAAAACCAGCACATATGTGAGTACTCACAGAAACATTGCTAACCCTGTTCCACCCCAGAATAATGTCAGATGCTTATTTTTGCGGAAAGGAACACCCTTCAAAGTTGGTAGGAGAGAAGGATAAGAGGCAAAATACTTTGCCAACAGAGAACAAAAGAATAGCAAAGCTGGCAAGTGAATTCGTATTTGCAACGTTTTTCACATGCAAAAATATACACAAAGACATTTTCTTTGCAAAAAAGAAATTCGCAAAACAATGTAAGGTGTACTCTTCGAAACTGTGCTGAAATGTCATCTCAAGAGAAAGTAACAAAAGCACAACTAATAATGAAAACTCTACCAGAGCAGTAAGGCTATTATGTTTTGTGTGTTTGTATCATTGTTTTCCCATCTCACTGGTGTACTGCTGTCTTGTTATTATACCCTAGCTTCTTTCTTTTGAACCTCAGTCACCATCCAGGTCCATGTATTCCTGACAAACATTCTGTAATTCAGCTTCTCTAAGACATTTCGGGACAGATTTCTCAACACTTTGCACCAGTTCAACCCCACCAAAAGTGATGCAAAATGGCTTAAAGTATAGATGTTTTGTTTACATTATAGCGTTGGAAATCTTCCTAAAAGTAACACAAAGTAACGCTTTGCACAACTTTACATTACTTTGCATGAAGAGGGCCACCCATCTGTGGTACATGAGTGCTATGAAACTACCACCCATGTTTTTTTTATGCAAAACCCCCTTCTGCTAAGGGTGGTAGGCTGCACTTTGCAACAGAAATGGCACCTTCTTGAGGCAGATAAGAAAACTATTCTTATTTTGCCAAACTTCACACTTTTACATGTGTGCTCCCATGAATGTACTACACACAAACAAAGTGGGAGCAAATGAAAGTTAGTCCGAGGCCCTCATTAGAAGTTAAATGGAATAGGGTGGTGTATTTGCCACAAATTGTACATGCTATTACTCAAGGGTGAAATTTTTACCAAGTGTGATAACTAACTCGTATTCTGATATTTAAAAATCATATTATGGTGGTGGGTCTCAAGAATACTAAAACATCAAGAGTTTTGGTTAATGACCAGAACCTAAGCAGGATGGACATTTTCCCTACCTGTGGAGTTTACTAGATTCTGGTATGAGTTGGCAACCTTTGTTAAAGATTTTTGTGTTTTCGGAGGGCCATTTCTAGTGTAAATGATTTTCCATGTTGATTAGGACATAAGCCATCTCAGACATTGTTAGATGTATTCAAAGCAAAGTGCATCCCTACAGCCTTAGAGCTATGGTCCTATGGGGATATGCTCCAATGCAGCCCATGGAAAATACGTTTATGAAGGGCCCTCTAATTGTCGGGCTGGATACTCCCTCAGAGATAGTAGACAAAGAGTTAGGCATGGGCTAGATATTGCAGATTTTATTCACCCTGTTTTATTTTGGTGTATAGTTCAGCTCAAAGAGGAGCTAAAACTAAATAGGCTTATTATCCAGGACTGTTCCAGCTTGGATAACATGCTTCAGATACCATGGTTGCTCTATATTATGACTAAATGTAAAGCTTTAGGGAGACCAGAGCTATTGCCTGATTCTGGTGGTATTGTAAAAGAAGATCTTGCTTGATTGAAGCAGGATTTTTCACTCAGGGTGGCAGCAGAGCATGAGGCCTGTGTATTAACTAAGCAGATGATGAACTAGCACATCATGGTAAAGTCAGTGAATGGACTTTACCCATATCTCCTTTTAGAGATGTCTAATCACCATTGATGTTTATTGACTTATTTTAGATTGACCATATTTCATCAGTTGATGTTTTAAGAGGAGTATGGTATAACATGTTTAATTCCCAGGTTTGTGTATGTGATAAGGTTTTAGTCTACCCTACATATTATTCTTATCTAGAATTCATTTTCTCTGTCACAGATTTATAAGGCCCCTCTTGTCCTCCATGAAGTTAAGACAGGTTAGACCTGTGTTTTTATATTTGCAGCTTGTAACTGCGTCCACGATTTATTTTTATGTGCCATGGTTCTTTGCAGGTGTTTTTAGATCAATGTATTAGCTTACTTGTTAGTATGAACTCCCTGTAACAGGGTACGATGCCACTATTTATCTCCCGATTATTTTAAACTAATTTTATGATGGTTCTTATACATTGCTTTATGGACTTTTGTATATGGTGATATATTTTTATGGCTGTTTAAGAATAAATGTGTTTGATGTATACACTGTTATAATTATTCTTAAAAATCTATCAAGGTTATATATCATACCGGCTTTAAGATAAGGGCCTAGCCATGGTGTTTTGTACTGGAAGGGTGTGGTGCAAGGTGTGTAAGTGGCGCAACGCAGCTTGACTGTGCACCAGGGCTTTGGATGAGAGCAGCAGGGTAATTTATTTGTAGATATGGTGCTTTTCTGTTCTCTCCCATTCACGCAGCACAGCAACTTTGGTTGCTGTGTTGCGTTTCTTGAAATATTATTACATTTCCGGTTTTTGTTAAATTGTCATACCTTTGTTGCTAAATAAACAATGTAATTGGTTAGATTTCTGTGACTTGCACAGGTTTCCATGCGTACTAGTTTTTTAGGTCAAGCATTCGAGACCACTTGTATATATTTTAGTATATACTTATTATATACTTATATGTGTATGTACTATGTGGGCTCTGGAGATCAGCCTTAGGACTTGTCTGCTTCCACTTATGGACTTTTTTTCTGTTCAACTGTCTCTATTTAACTGTCTTGGTGGAAAATGACCAGCAGAAGTCAGTAAAATACCAAAATCACTTTAGCATTTTCTAGATTCCAGTCCATAGAAACTGTCTTCCACGAGCACCCGTAGACAATAATATTTTTTTTAAATCTTGCATTTTCATTTACATGACCACTGAAGGCCCTGATTTTATATTAAAAACAGAGCTTTGGACTATATCATTATACCACTATACCATGTTACGCAGTTTGGTGCTTACTTTCCCTCCATGTTAAAGAACAGTAGATGTTTCTGCACCCAGGCACATGTGCTGATTAGCAAAATACATATAAGGTCCCAAAGGCGAGACCGATTGCATTGCAAATGCTTGTTTAACTTATAAACGATCGGAAATCAGCACTAATGTGATGTTGAAAACCAGCTCATGCAGGTTTCCAACTTTTAATAAAAATCTGCCATGGATGACCAGTACAAAA
This sequence comes from Triturus cristatus, assembly GCF_964204655.1. Taxonomy (NCBI): domain Eukaryota; kingdom Metazoa; phylum Chordata; class Amphibia; order Caudata; family Salamandridae; genus Triturus; species Triturus cristatus. The sequence continues at coordinate 676,563,737 of NC_140595.1, read as the reverse complement.
TCATATCTTAATCCAGACCGAGAATGGTGTATGTATTATTAGTTTCGACTCTGCACACAATGCCATGAAAAAAGTAAACATTCAAAGACAATCAATATTAAACGAAACTGTTATGAAGATGGGAAAGCGTTAAGAGCATCCATGTTTTTAAAGAAAACAATAATTGCATCTTCTATTCATTTTTTTTTTTTTTTTTTTTTTTATTGAGCATGATCTGTTTCATTCAAACAATTTCTTTTCGAAAAATAAAAGAATAAATTCTTAATACAACAAAAGTACATCAGAAAAAAGAACAAAATCATTACAGCACAATACAAATGCACAGTTGATATAAAATATAGAAGATACAGAGTAGAACTTTACACTGTTTTACATCATCAAATCATGTCGGCCCTTCTCTTATCAGGGGGGTGATCTTACATTGGAGTACCAGTTGGAAATTGGGGCCCAAATCTGGGTACCCGGGCTCTAGCTTTCCTACCTCTTGTGCTATATATAGCTATCTCCTGCTTATATGTGGCAAGAAATCGGCTAAGCCACATCTGAAAGGTAGGTACATTGGGATCTTTCCAACAAGCCACCAAAATGATACGAAAGACGGCAGTACCCAGGAAGACAATCCTCTGTTCCTCCAAACTGTACCCTAAGGATTCGTCATAACCTAGAAGAAATAGGGTAGCGGAGGATCTAAAATTCCGCCCGAATATTTGAGTCCAAAATCCTCTGATCAATGTTTGTAAATTATCTAGTTTCGGACATTCGGCAAACATGTGAATTAAATTTGCCTGTCCCTGTCTACATCTGGGGCAGCAATCATCTACTCGCATTCCCCAGGTAAAGAGTTTAGCCGGGGTAAAATAAAGGTTGTAAATAGTTTTGAAATATTGTGCTTTGAGGTTAGGTGCTAAAAATAATGTTGTGTAAAGAGTTAGGGAGTAGTCAATATCTACATCTGGGTTTCCAAGTTTTTGTGCCCAGGATCTCTCAACACGATCTAAATCGTCTTTAGAGGATTGAGAAAATATATCATATAAAGTACCTATCCTAGTAGCTCGTTTCTCAATAATAGAGAAAAAATATAAACTATCAAAATTAATGTTGAGTTTAGAATTACGGATATTGGTGAAGACTTGGAAATATTTTAAATAATCCGTGGATGGAATATCAAATCTCTGTTGTAATCCCTCAAAAGATGGAATAAAATTCTGTCCAAAAAAATGACCAAGTGTATATATGCCTAGATTCTCCCATCTCCTAGAGACATTATCTATCAGAGATGATGAAAAGATCTTACTATGCCAAAGAGAGGTGTATCTTGTTATTTTAGATATACCTAGTTGTTTTGAGGCAAGTTTCCAGATTTTCCATGCGTCTCCAATCACCTTAAACTTAGTCTTTTTGTAATAGGACGCTTCAAGTTGTTTCAAAAATAGCCCTTGACATTTATCACCTAATCCAAGTTCAAAAATAGAAGGAATATAGGAGTCTATGTTGGGTAGATTGGCCGGTTTAGCTTTAAAGAGAGGGCCCATTTGTTGGAGTAATGTCGCCCAGAGATAAAATGTCAGGTTCGGGATACCAAGGCCACCTCTATGTAAGGGGAGAGTTAATAATGGTAATGCTCTCCTTATTTTACCATAATTCCATATAAATTTAGATATCGTGGAATCAAAGATTTTAATAATACTACCGTCGGCCATCAATGGAATAGCCCGGAACAGATAAAGTATTCTAGGAAATATGCTCATTTTAATATAATTCGCTCTCCCTATTATTGAAAGATGTAGGTTATCTACCCTCTTAAGATCTGTTTTTACTACCTTGATCAAAGGATCATAATTAAGCCGGTTGATCTCTTTTACCTCAGGAGAAATAATTACACCGAGATAGGTTGCGTTTTTGACTTTATAGGGACTTTCATATAAAGTATTATTTGTACATAACACCATGGTTTTGTCTCTATTAAGTGAGTAACCAGAATAAAATCCAAAAACCTGGGTTATTTGTTCTATTTCTGCTACTGCTTCGTCCGGTTTCGTTGTAAGCACGGCAATGTCGTCGGCGTATGCCAATATTTTAGTAGAATATGAACCCACCTTAACTGGTTGTATTTGGGGGGAGTTAAGAAGATTTAAAATTAAAGGGTTAATTACTAGGGCAAATAATATCGGGGAACAAGGACAGCCCTGTCTAGTGCCTCTTTTTACCTCTATAAACTCTGACTCAAAGCCATCAATGGATAGTTTAGCCCTAGGGCTGATATACAGGGCTTTTAGGGCTTTGATGAAGCCTGGGCCGAAATTATTGTATTCCATAATTTCCCATAAGAACCGCCAAGACACTCGATCAAATGCCTTTTCGGCATCGAGTAAGACCATTGACATCTCTCCCCCCGTGGCGCCCATGATGTCAAATAAGGCAATGGCTCTACGGGTATGGTCAGTTGTTCCTCTCCCGGGGATAAAGCCGTGTTGCCATGGGGATACCAGATGTTCGATGATCCCCCTCATTCGGTTTGCAAGTATCTTGGAGTATAGCTTTGAGTCAGAGTTTATAAGTGAGATAGGTCGATATGAAGATGGAAGCTGGGGGGGTTTCCCCTTTTTTGGAAATATTGCTACGTTAGTGTGTTTCCAAGACTCTGGTATAGCTGAGTGATGTTGTATTCCTAGAAACAGGTCTAGTAAATAGGGTAGTATCTGTTTGCCCAACACCTTATATAACTCTAAGGGGATCTTGTCAGGACCAGCCGCCTTCCCATTAGCTAGATCCGACAAAGCAATTTCTAATTCTACCATTGTAATTTCTTTCTCTAATTCTTCTCTACCTCCTCGATCGAGTATTCTAGATAGCTCTGGTTCCGGCAACCACTCACTAAGAAAGGTTTTCATGTCTCTTGTAGATAGATGCTCGTTATCGTTTTGGTATAGTTTTTGGTAGTATTTTCGAAAGACATCTACAATATCTTGAGGGGAGGTGTAATGTTGGCCCTCATATTCTATATTCTTTATTTTATTATATGTCGACTTTGTGCGAGGCAAGATGGCGGCGGCCTGTTAGACCGCTCTGAGGCAGCTCCCAAGCCAGCGCTCTAAAAATAGACTAAAAACAAACTATGGATGAAAGAAAGAGGTCCGGCTGTAATTAGAGAATAATGATGAAAGTAAAAGGATTTACCTCATTCCTCGCTGCTTTTTAAAGTCCCAGGTTGCGATCCTGGTGTGATGTCCGGGAGCAGAGTGGAAGATCAACCTTTGGTGTCTGCTTCAGACCCGAGTCCATTACAGCTGCGTTTCTCGTTCTGTACCTCTCTGATTGGATTGCTTGCGTTGCGATTAATCGCCCGTGTCCAGGCCAGCGGAGTAGCTACTCGCGTGAAGCAAGACGGACCCCCAGAGATAGACCAACCGGCTCTGCCTTTCCGGAGTGTCTCCTGTGTACCTTCTGGCATGGCGCCGAAAAACGCCGCTACGATAGCCGCAGGTGCAGCCAAGACCAGAGCAGCGAAGCAGGCTCTTCGTGACAAAGAGTTTGCGGTGAAGCGAGGCGGCACACGTTTGGAGGGCAGCGGCAGTGTTGCAGATCTCGGCGTGGGAGTTGGAAAATCAGCGGGGGCCCCAAGACAGCAGCTGAATACGCCCGTAGCCGTAGCTGATCCATCCGTGATCGAGCTGCTCCGGAGGACTCCCGCTCCAGTGTCTGCTCCGGCCCAGACCCAGGTTTTCCCATCACAGAAACCAACAGCTTCTCTAACCGCGGATAACTTGAGAGCTATTTCTGGGTCTATAGCGGCACCTAGTGGACAAACTCAGAATGGTATAATTAAGGACAGGGAAATAGCAGGGAATACTAGCGTGAATGCTTCTATAATTATAGGAGTGGACGGCCCTATGCTTTACAAGGAGCCTACAGTTGCATTGGCAGGAATAATAGACCTTAAGGCTGGGACAGACCCTAATGCTGGAACACAAGATATGGAGAATCTTTCCTTGTGTGATACTCCTGTTTTTTCTACTGTCTCATTAGCCTCTTCAACATCATTGATACAGACCACCTCAGCAGGCTTACTCGCGTCAGCACCAGTAACAGTACTGGAAACCATTCCAATGGTCGGTACAACCCCAATTACTGTGGCTATGGCTGTGCAGGAAGGGCAAGTATTGCAACACCAACCTATATACAATATGCCAGAGAATGATCTGGAGACAGCAGATCTTGGCGCCACTTCAAAAAATTTGGGAGATTTGCTGGAGGCTCCTGATGGCAAGGAGAAAGCTGATGGAGATGAGATAACTCCCGATCCAACCGACACTGACAGGGATCCTTCAGACGTCTACTCAATATCAGAAGGGATAGAATACGCGAGATGGTCAGACGACTCTGAACTTGACATTGAAACTAACACTGGCTCAGAGACGGAGAGTGACCACGAGGTGAGAACGGCAGAATCCAGGGAAAATAAAAGAGCTACCATACGGAAGAAAAGGGCCCAGGGATTGACTTGGGATTACTCCCCCCCTACTGCACTGGGGTCTCAAGAACATGCCACCGGCTCTCAATCGACGCAGCGGTGCTCTCCAAATCAACAGGATGCTACGCTCTCCACGGTGATGGATACAGTCCTCCTCGATATCGCCTCCCATCGAGAAGAGACATCAAGGGATGGACGTAAAGCACAACTAGCTCTGCATAAGGTCCAGGGTGTAGTGCGTAAACTGTCAAGATCAGTTAATACCTGTAACACCCGAATGACAGAAATGAAAGACCGTATAGTCACTAATGAGGCAGAGGCTGCAGCCACACAGAAACAAGTTGAATTACATGAAGCAGAATTGAGTGATGTTAGATGGAAGCTCGAGGACATGGAGAATCGCTTACGACGTAACAACCTACGCGTTCTCGGAATACCTGAAAATATTGAAGGTACTGATATTCGAGCCTTCATCATCCAACTTTTTAAAGATACACTTCCTGAGCTTTCTTCATGGAACTGGGAGCTTGAGGTGCAATGGGTGCATAGAACTCCAATCACCATGAAATCCACTTGGAAGCAAGAAAATTATCCACGAGCAGTTCTTGTATTTTTTGGAAATTTTCTTCTTCGACAAGCTATTTCGGATTAGAGCCAGGCCAGAAGCTCGACGGACTAGGGACTCCATTTCCTATTTTGTGAGACCGGATTTTTGCCACACTACGGTGGAAAGGAGGTGGCGCCTGCGACAACTTATCAAACCCTTTATGGAGAAGAAAGCTCTAGTCTATCTTAATAACCCAGCCAAACTGAAAGTTTTATACAACGGCCAGACCAAATTTTTTACTTCGGAAATAAAAGCCAAAGAATTTTTAGATAGTATCACTTAATGGTCTACTAGCGATGTCGAGAAATACTGATAATACAGAATAAAGAATTTGGAAATTGGACTTGATGAAAAGGGAGAGGAGAATAGAGAGCGTATTGGACATTATTTAGATTTTATAAAGACACAAAGATATAAAGATACATTAGATCTACTTGTCTTTATATGCTTCTATATGCCTCTCTATATCTTACTTATTATTTGTTGGCTTTCTTCCCCCCTTTTTTTTTTTTTTTTTCTCTCCTCTTTTTATGTTTTCAATGTTATTTTTTCAGTCTAAACTTGGCTTGGGAGCATCTCTCCATCACTAAAGACTCTTATAGAGTCTAATTGCCTCACATTACGGGTGGGGGAGGGTGGAGGGTGGGGTGCAGGGGTTTGTAGGGAGGGGGAGGGGGAGGGGATATTGGGGGGGAAAAATACAGAAATGAGCTTGACCTGTAGCATAGGAACCTTCAAAGGCTTTTTTGTTATTCTAATTTTCTTAAGTGATTGGAGTTTTATATTAACTATTTTGACTGATCAGAACGGGGGTAGGAATAACAAGGTAAATATCGAATTCAGAGTCGGCTGGTGGTGGTGGTGCAAATTATTTAGCATTGATGGTACTGGTCCAATGGGGAATAGTTTTGAATGGGGAGAGTAAAATTGCGATGTTGGAATGTAGCGGGTCTCAATGATGGGAGAAAGAGGGCCCAATTGTTTCAACTGTTACGTCAGGACCCTGTTGACATCCTTTGTATTCAGGAGACCCACATAGCTGGATGCGATAAAAATTTATTAAAAATTCCTGGATATAATTTGATGGCAGCAACATCTCAAACATCTAAAACACGGGGGTCGCTATTTTGGCAAAACCCGGTTTGGGGAGTCCTAGACGCCGACTTGTTGACAAACATGGTAGGTGGGCTGCGGTTCAATTGGAATTGGATATAACCATCTGTTCACTCTATGGCTCTAATTTGGATGACCCACAACTCTTTATCGAACTTGAATTAGAACTGGCTTCTTGGGCCGGTCCACTTATCCTGTGTGGGGATTTTAACATAAATATAGAAAAATTAGTAAACAACAGACTCCCACAGAACTATAGTGGCCGGAAACCCAAAGTCTATAGGGCAGTATCCTGTCTGATGGATAGTCATGACTTAAGGGATACTTGGGACATTTTGAGGCAGAATGATAACGGCTTCACCTATTATTCCTATCCCCATAATAAGTATGCTCAATTAGATTACATTATGACATTAATACATAGGACAGCCCTAATTGACATAATTAAAGATCCCAAAACCATCTCTGACCACAACGCACTTACATTAATTTTTGAACTGGATCGCTTTAATAGACCCAATATCCAATGGTCATTTGACCGGTAGCTTTTTTCGAACCCAGATTATATTAACTATATTACATCATCTGCTCAATCTTTTTTTGATTGTAATCAATATAGTGCACCCAGATTCAGTGTATGGGACTGTTTTAAGGCAGTAATCAGAGGAGAGACTATAGCGTTTGTAGCTAAATGTAAGAAAACTCAGGATAGTATTAATAAGCAACTTAAGGCGGAACTTATTAACCTGGAAATAGTACATGCCAAACAAATCCAGCAAGGAATATCAACCTCTGATACACTGCAAAAATTATTGATTTTAAAAACAGAAATTAATAGCTTGTTAACGCAAAAAGCAGCGGAAATATATCAAGCCAATAGAAACAGAATTTATGAAGCAGGGGAAAAAGTAGGGAGGCAATTAGCTCTTAAAACTAGACAAAAAGATGCATCTTCTTTTCAATTGCTGTACACTAAATAGCGTATAATGCTTGCTCTGAGAAAGCCTTGTAATTAATTAAATGTGGCGAAAACCTCATTAATGGGTAATGATATGCAAATAGACATTTATATCAAACTTACTTTTTATTTTACTTAACTGTGCTCTTATCTTCTGCAGCTTCAAGGAGACTGGCATATAGCCCTCTATATTGTAAGAATTCAAGGAAGATACTTCTTGAAGATAAACAAACACACAATGGAACTTACTTTAAACCTGAAATTGAAATAAGTAATGTATTTTCTAATGTCTGGTACAGCCTGACTGCCCGTTTAGGTCTTTTCCCCATCTTGTCATTTCATGCTAGATTCTTTTAGTATAACTCAACCTGTGTGAATTGGTTAGCCACTTAAGATTATAAGCGTTTGGATTCCAGGATGAGGTAAAGGATTTTCTGCTCTGTCTGAGACATATCCGGCATTGGAAGGGCACTGTAAGGGGTAAACGTCCTTGCTTATTTGCACACATACTTTTGGGACATAATGATGGTCAGGCTGGAAACTAAGGGGCAGATCTATATTGGAGATGCGCCACTTTTACGCCGCCGTTGTGTCACTTTTGTTATGCAGCGGCGGTTTAAACCCTGCGCCACGTTGCGCCATATTTACATCGTGACGCATCTATGGAGATGCGTCACGATGTAAAGCCCTGCGCCACGTAAAACCTGCGTCAGGTTTCACGTGGGTGTGTCGACAGAGGGGGGGGGCGTTCCGTCGCAGGAAGGCCCCTGAAAAGTGACTCAGTCAAATCTATAAGATTTGACTGAGTCACTTTCCCAACGCTGATGCGCCAAAACCCTGCGCCTGCTTGAAGCAGGCGTAAGGCTTGACGCACCATGTTAGGGATAGGGTAGGTTGGAACAGTGCTGGAGTTGCGTCGCGCTTGCGACGCAACTGAAGCACTGCGCCAACCTTACGCCATCGGATGCGTCACGCATCTGTTTATTCCTGCGCCATGATGCGCCGCATTGTAAATGCGGCGCATCATGTGTGGCGCAAGGGTAAACTTGCGTGACGCCTCATTCCTGGCGCATCCTTGCTGATTTGCAGGGATGCGCCAGGAGACATAAATCTGCCCCTAAAAGCAGCCCTGGCAAAGATGTTCACACCGCCCCTGCTACCTTCGGGTTATCTTATTTCTCTCTCCTTTTCTCCAAACTCTCTTTTTCCTCTCTCTCGTTTGTAGTACCCTTTGTTTTCAAAGTCTCCAGCCACAGGGGAAATGTCCGGTGGCAAAAACCAGCAGTCCAGACATACACAGGGGGCCAACAACCAACACAAGTGCAGTTAATTCCACGCACATTAGTCTAGGGAGCACCGTCTCCCCGTACCTTATGGTGAAACTTCTTTGACACACTGAGATGATTCTTTCCTTCAGGGGGACCACGGGTCCCAGAATTCCAAGGGTCACTCACTTGACAAGCGCAGCACGTCCACGAACATTCATGATGCTTTCAATAATTTTTTTCTATTTCTAAATCACAGGCAGGAGAAACATCACTCTCACCTGGGTGTCCCTTGGCACAGTGCACCACACTACCACGGTAAGCTTTTGCCGCGACCTTAGCACCAGGTGCAGGCTCGGGAGGAGAATTATTTGGGCCTAATCGGGCTCTCTGATACTAGGTGGCATGAGATCTGTACTGCAGAGCTCCGCGCACTACAGATCCCCACACTCACCCACAGGACCACTACGCAGCTGGGGTTAGAGCATCTGTGGGCTCCCCGCCCATATAGATTGGTTTCACCAACACCTTTTGAGCTTCAGAGCACAAGCTCTGACACCATACGCTGCGGTCATTTGACCCCGAAGTATGGTTGGCTCAGATCTCTTCAGTAAGTTTCTTTATGAGACCTCATGCTGAGACCATGCGTGATGGTCTCTTCGCACCAGATCACGGCTGGCCCAGAGTGCCCCACTTAGTTGTAGCCCGCATGATAGCCCTACGGGAGGTACCCAGCCTAGACGTGCAGCAGTTACCCTATGACAGTCATGTTCCAGTCCTGTATCCAGCCCTGTAGGTTCAGCAACATATTAGGAGACCGAATGGGCCGTGTGCCAGTTCACTGCAGGTCTCTGAACCGCGCATGGTTCTCTTTTCAGAACCACATGAGACACGTTGGATTGGACGTTTGTCCTTGGGTTCTGATGTGGACCAGTTTGCGTGGTCGCACAACTGCCATGTGGCATGGTATGGGACTAGAGATGTGTAGGACTCATCAGCCCCCGAGCGTGGGGGCAGATATACAGACATGCAGAATACCATATAAAAAGGATTGCACAGTAGTATGTGGGAAACATGGTCCTACCGGTCTCTTGCAGATCACAACATGAATCATGCTTTTCTAAAGAGAAAGAACAGATTTGGTCTTTTTCCCCAATTTCTATGTGTTGTTATGATTTAATAATGCATTATATTGTATGCATGATAGTAGACACTATGCTCTATGTTCTTTACAGTTGGGCACACCAAGACGTTTCAAGAGCAGGGAGAGTTGCTTTGGTATATCGCATTTTAGGTAAGCGGAACCTATATCAAGGGAAAAGAGCACATTTTGTGTAATAACTTTGCATTGTTTTGATATTTTTTAATGTTGTTTATTTGACTATATAGTATACAAACCCGTTAGAAGAGAATTGGGTCGTTGAAACCCTGACCTCCCTGTTCCTGTGGTGGTCAGTAGATTTATATTCTTTTTTTCATGTATGCAGAGTGACTATCCATCTAGGGTCCTGATGAATGCATCTGGAACTCTTTAGGTGACCAACCAATGACAGGAACATGTTGACATTTCTCTAGGGATAGATTGGTTTAATCCCTAGTCCTCTTATTTTTTAACTGTGTTCCTGCAGCCACCCAATGAAGATTTAGTGCATCCAGAGATACTTTTAATCACTCACTAACCTTTTTGCACTCTGCCCCTCAGTCACCACTATCCATACGCTCATCTTTGAGAAAACACCTCAGCTCCTCCCCTCAGGGAGTTGTAGCCCACACCTCGGTGTGAGGAGGGAACCCATATGATGAAGTATGTCACCAAACGGTGAGTGAGGGTTCTTGTTCTGAAAGAAATTTCTCCTCTTGTTTTTCTTATTCTGACATTACATAACTCCTACTTTCTTTCCTCTCTCTCCCATTCAGCCAGACGTACTCTGTGTGATAATAAGTGTTCTATTGAGGGATTAGTACCCCCTGGCTTTCCTTCGATCCCCACTGATCCTAAGTGTGTTTATGAATGGAAAGGCAGTATCATGAACTTCTCTAGGGATGTATGAGGGAATAATGCATGCTTTACCATGCATGCCTTTACAATGCAGTCTTCTGTAATATGTGGCGATTGCCGGGTTGAAAATTGAAATTTAAAAAAATCTGTTTTAAAAAAAAATACAATGCAGTCTTTACCATTCATACCTTTACAATCCGTCATCCTCTAGCACGCATCATCCCCTCATCCCCTAGCATGCACGCCTTTACCCCATATGTCATTACCATGGACATTCATAGAGGTACATTATAAATACCATTACCAACCATACACCTACCACACATACCACTACCACTCTTAACGTTTACGACACATTTGTATTCTCTATGAGTAAATGTTGTTAGTATATTTAAAATAAATAGTGATGAATGAAAATTAATATAAATAGTAAAAAGTGTGACCTATCTGAATTCACCCTAACAGATTACCACGCAGTATGCCGAAAAACTGTGCAATACAATGCAGTGCCACACAAAAATATTTCCAACATATTTGTGCCACACAACCTTTGCCAAAGTAACGCAACACTGTGCAAATCAGAGCAATACAACACAATGCAAACCAAGGCAATGCAATAGAATTGTTCTTCACATTTTCTTATATAAAAAATGTAAAACACATCTCAACATAGCACAAACAGCTTTTGTAACAGATTAACCCATTCGACATATACACATTTGTCTTTTTTTTATTTCAACGAATGAAATCGCCCAGGTCTGCAACCAAGAAGGCTGTCACATACTGTGAAGAAGGTCAGTAATGCATTTTTTAAAACAAACAAAAGAAATATACATTTAGTCATATTTAATTCATCGAAAAATACACTTTTCAACACACATTTTATTGTAAATTATTGATTAACCTCTAAAAACATAACAAAACATCTGTCCAAAATGTTGTTGTCAGTCCTACATGGCCTTCTGACGTGGCAACACACACCACTGAGACCAGGGGAGAGAACCACAGGCAGTTCCAAACACCGCCATCTGTTATACAAGTAGTATATAACCTTAACCATTAACAATAGTAGCAATAATACAGAAACAAATATGTATTCAAAATTTTTTGTATTTTACATACATTGTGAAAGTTTTCTACAACCATCAATTTCAGTTAATGTTCTAGTTTTACACCAACAGAAGGTAAAAATTCACCTTTATGAAAACAGTTATTTGATAAAAGTAAAACGTCTCACCTACTCAGATTAGGCACTGGGAAGAAACCGGTCCCAGGATGCTTGTATCTGGTTCAAGGAAGACCTGGCTTGGCAGTTCCGGCTGGACTGTTCCATGAGGCACAGGGTCGAACTGATTTGCAAATGGCTGGGTCTGAACTGAGGTGACGAAGTGAGCTAAAGAATGATGATGGATTCAACCCATATCTGTTACTGGGGGTGAGTGTCTGAAATGTTTCAGCACTCTGTCCATCATCTCCTTGTGTTTGCCAAGTGACGGGGGCAACATTACTATTCTAATACCCCCAGGGACTTACCTCAGGGAAGGTGAAGGATTCCAAGCAGGGGGCAATAGGTGCTGGACAGTGACTAACTAAGCCGTGTACTTACCTCAGGGAAGATGCAGGACAGTGATTGGGGGGCAAAATTACTATTCTAATTCCACCGGGTATTTACATCAGAGAAGGTGCTGGACTGTGACTGGGGGCAACATTACTATTCACCCCAAGTAATTACCTCAGGGAAGGTGCTGGACAGTGACCGGAATGAAAATAACTATCCTAACTCCACCGGGTATTTACATCAAACAAGGAGCTGGACTGTGACAGGGGGCAAAATACCAATTCTAACTCTGCAAGGTACTTACCTCAAGGAAGGTGTTGGACAGTGACAGGGGTCAAAATTACTATTCTATCTATGTCAAGTATTTCCCTCAGGGAAGGTGCTGGACAGTGACTGGAGTCAAAATTACTATTCTAACCCCACCGGGTACGTATCTCAAGGAAGGTGATATAGAGTGACTGGGGTCAAAATTACTAGTCTAACTCTGCCGGGTACTTACCTCAGGGAAGGTGCTAGACAACAACTGGGGGGGCAAAATTAGTATTCTAACTCTGCCTGGTACTTACCTCAGGGAACGGGCTGGACAGTGATTGGGGAAAAAATTGTTATTCTAATCTCCGCCCGTTACTTATCTCAGTGAAAGTGCTCGACTGTGCTGGTGGAGGAGGGGATTGCTATTCTAACTCCACCGGATACTTACCTCATGGATGGTGCTGGACAGTGGCGGGTGTACAAATTACCATTCTAACTCTGCCAAGTACTTACCTCAGAGAAGATGCTAGACAGTGACTGTGGGCAAAATTACTATTCTAACTCTGCCTAATACTTACCTCAGGGAAGATGCTTAACAGTGAAGGGGCGAAAGTACTATTTTAACTCTGCTGGGTTCTTACCTTAGGGAAGGTGCTAGACTGTGACTCTAGGCAAAATTACTATTCTAACTCTGCCTAATACTTACCTCAGGGAGGTGCTTAACAGTGAAGGGGGCAATTGTACTATTTTAACTCTGCTGGGTACTTACTTCAGGGAAGGTGCTGGACAGTGACTGGGGGGGGCAAAATGACTATTTTAACACTGCCAAGTACATACTTCAGGGAAAGAGCTGGACATTGAGTGGGGGGAAATATTACTATTCTAATTCCATTGGGTACTTACCTCAGGGAAGATGCTAGACAGTGACAGGGGGTAAACTTACCATTCTAACTTCACTGGGTACTTACATGAGAGCAGGAGCTGAACTGTAACTGGAAGCCAAAATTACTATTCCAACTCTGCCAGGTACTGACCTCAGAGAAGGTGGTGGACAGTGACTGGGGGAGAATAGCTATTCTAACTCCGGGTGCTTACCTCATAGATGGTGCTGGACAGTGACTGGGCACAAAATGAGCATGTTATCTCTGCTGAGTGCTTACCTCTTTTTCTTTCGCACAGGCCTGAAATGAAAAACACATTAAAGGAAAAAAAGACAGGAACATTTCAAAATCAAAGCCCATCCTTAGAAAAAATGCAACGGGGCACAGGTATGTTATCCTTTAAAAAAACACCTACTGCGAAGAAAGCAGTAACAAAACGACAATTATTTCACCAGTTTTTTCTTCTGGATTAAAATAGAAAACCAAGAAAGATGCACTCCCACACACTGGAAAACCAAAACAATTTACAACAGAGTTTACAAGAACACATTGGAACAGAGAAAAACACACCAGGTAATTTAAAAAAAATATATATATATAAACTGCAAAGCTAACAATTTACTTCCCACAGAATAAAAGCAATAGCAGTTAACTTTCTCTCTTCTTCTATAGGAAAACAAACATGTTTTCATCCTTTAACAAACTGTTTTAAATAACCATGCACCTATTTATTCCATAGCGAGCAGATTGTTCACAACTACAATAAATCACAGTTTTAGACCATTGCAGTCACAAGAAATGTTTTTCTTTTTTTCTACAGATCACTGAAACATGGAATACCCTAAGCTAGCTCATTATGGTCAATTGCTGCAAAGAAACATACTGATGAAGTGTGGTGGCTCCTTTATAGAAAAGAGAGCGTTTAACTAAGCACAGGAGTCATTTGGCATGTGTACTGTATTGTTCATCCCAATGCAAAGACAGAGCAGTTACACCGGGTGACATAGAACATAACCACTCTGCCTCTGCAAAGGAGATCGAAGTGAGGGAGAACATCCAGCAATTAAAACTGATAACATCCACCTCCAATGAACCTTGTGACTCAGTTTTGAAGAAGGTAGCCCAAAACATCCCCATGCACTTTGCTAGCAGTATTCTCACAATACCCGATTTAAGAAGAATGGTTCAGAGGCAAAAACAGGTGAGTAACCCTCAAAGAGTAACACCACAATTCTACTCTGACATTTACAACTTCCGCCCTGAACTAACAGTTACTAACAAACCTTTCCTCATGTATGACAATGAAAAAGTTCTCAAATAAATACAAATCTTTAGCAAAATCCATAGCTTAGTGACCTTTGAGAATACTGACTATTGGATGATAGATGGGATTTTTAAGTCAATACCCCATCCATTCTTCCAAATTTATACAATTCATGCTACCAGAAGCAATACAACTGTTCCATTAGTATACAGCTTACTCCCTGACAAGTAATTCTCAAAGTACATTGAATTGTTATCAGTAATACAAAACCAAAACTGTGAATAAATCAATTAGGAACATTATAATTCAGTTTAAATTACAGAGGCTTAATACTGTTATAGAATTTCACCCTGCCACCCAAATTTAAGGATGTTTTTTCACTTTTCTCAGTCATATTAGTGAGAAATTAAAAAAACATCTATAGCTGAGGATTACATGTCAAGCAGTAAACTACAGTATGAGTTGAAAAAACTAACAGCTTTGTGTTTTGTACCTGCTGAATGTGTGGATGAGTTCTACACACATTATTTACATAATCTTAACATTTTACACAAAATGAGGAAAAATTGGCTCCACTCCTAAATTACTTTGAGGACACTTGCATTGGCCATCTAAGAAGGTCGAGCCACACGAGGAAGCCAAGGTTTCCAATTGACTTGTGAAACTGTTACACAACCTGTTTAGCCACAGACGGATGGTACAATTCATTTCACAAATCTATTGGAAGAGCTCACCTTAACCATTATCATTTCTTGGAAAGTTTAAAGAAAGAACAAAGGCACTAATTTGGATGTCGGTGGGACCGCCACCAACAGGCCATCGGTGGTGGTCCCACCGACATCCAGGATAGCGGTCCGACCGCAATATGACAATGCTATTAGTTGGACTGCAGTAGTAGGTGGGACAGACCGATGTCTCAAGGAGACCGTCTCTGGCATCAGTCAGACTGTAATCCCTACAATGCAGGCGGTGCCTGCGCAGGCAGTGCCAAAGGGATTAAGATGTCCATATCCCACAGCCTCTTTATGGTGGTCCAACCACCATTGAAAGGCTATTGGAAAGGGACGTTTGGGGCTTCTAGCAGGGCCCTCAGCCCCCCCTGCTATGCAGCCAGGGGGGCACAGATGGTGCTCCCCCAAACATCCATGCACCTGTGTGCCTGGCACACGGCGCATGGACATTTAAAAACATGCCTTTAAAAACATATTTAAAACATGCCTTTACTACTACGGCTTATGCTGCAGCCCTTTTACGGGCAGCAGCACAAGCCACAATAGTGAAAGGCATGTTTATGACCACCTGCACTGCGGTCACATCATAATATGGCAGGTGGAGCCACTGACTACTTGTCAGCTGGTCTCAATCCCACTACGACAGCTGTAGAATGCACGTCTGACTGCCATTGTAATGCGGTCAAAGATTCCAAGAAATGAAAATGGCACATTCGTTGTCAGGTAGTCGGAACCCTTGTGTACCCAATAAAAGAAAAGAAATGTTTGAGATACTATTGTCAAAAATCCATCAATTTCCATTGATGGGAGATTCAGACTACCTAGACAATATTGCATACATCTTGCACTTCTAACATAAGCTAACAACCTGTAGAAATATTCGCCTGTTTTATCAACTTTTACAAATTCAATTGCCATTTGTGATTTTTTTCAACCAAATTAAACAATAGCTTGTGTTTCTACCTTAACTTGTCTTTCTTCGACTCATACCACCTGGCACCAAGAGGTTTGAGTGATCCAACAATCCAAATGAGTAAAACCAACACTTGATTTTTTTTTTAAATCACCCACATTACATTCATTGGCAATCCACAAACATGTAAAAAAATAAATCTCAAAAAGAAATTCTTGAATGAAAGCCAGTCATTAACAAGTCACAGAATAACATCCAATGTCCAAAACAAAATTTCCCCAAAACATCCATCAGTAATCCGTCCAAGAATCCCGATTTGCTACATTAATGACGTCATCTTTGACTTAAAAAAACGCTAGACAATAAAAAACACGACACCAAAAAATTGAAATGTGGCTTTTATTTCAAACAGGTTTAAAAAACAAGATATAACCATTTTTTTCAACTTTTTTTAAACCTAAGCTAAGAAAAAAACATGAGTCCAGATGTGCTCACATGAACACAACCTACACGGGGATGTAAAAGTGTTTAAAACAAGAACGAAAAACAAATCTTAACTGTGCAACAACTATCTATCTCCCCCATCACTCCTTACAATAGTTGTAAAGTATTCAATTTAACCCTGGGGGCTTTCTTCTCCCAAATGAATTGTCTGAAAAGCGTATCCATTTCCCTAAAAAATACCTGATTAATTTTGATAGGAACATTAGAAAATAGAAAAATCAATAGGGGTAATATAGACATTTTTATTAATGATACTCGCCCTACTATTGATAATGGAAGCAATGACCATTGCTCCAATAATTTACTTATTTTTGTCTTCATCCTTAAATAGTTTAACTCAAATAATTGAGAAAACTGTGAGGAGACATAAATCCCAAGAAATCTTATAGGGTCAGTTCTTAATGCCTGTGATTTTAAAGAACAGGGAAATGCGTCGATATCAGCATTCATGGCGAGAACTTCTGTTTTATTTGCATTAATTTTATAGCCAACTATTCTCTCAAACTGCAAAAATTCTCCCAAGACCTCCTCGAAATTAATCCTATTTGGGGCCAGGTATAGGATAATATCGTCGGCAAATAATTTAAGTTTAGGCATATCAAAGATTGGGGGGTGAATGAATAGCAGCATTGTTCCGAATTCTTAAAACCAAGGGTTGGATAAAAAAAGTAAAAAGTAGGGGAGAGAGTGGACAGCCTTGTCTCGTTCCACGCCTGATTTTTATTGTTCCTGCACAGCTGGCATTTTAGTACAAGCTTTGCTGTAGCGTCCTGATAAATATTATTTAGCATCCCTACAACATTCAATGGAAAACCAAATTGAGCCAGAGTAATAAATAAAGTCTTCCAATTTACAAGGTCAAATGCTTTTTCTGCATCGACCATTACAATGCTTGCTGGGATATGATTTACATTACAATAGATCAGGGGGGGCTCGCACTCCCACATGTAAGATCATATTATGAAGCAGCCCTTCTTGATTTAGTATCCGGGCTGTTAGGATCTAGCTCTTGTAGAGATAGTTTTTTTATCAATAGAATGCTGCTAGAAATTGGTTCATCCACTTCAGTGTTTTTAAAAACTGCTAAGCTTCCTAAGAAAACACGATATAAAACTTTAAAAGACTTTCTTATCAGACTTCAAACCGTTTCTAGGGAAATGAATCTAAAGGGCTTTCAGTACCTCAATATAAGAGAATGTGCCAGCCTCGGTTTTCAGATACAAGTTAGTCACATCAATGTTTGGGAGAATTCTGGATTTACCGAATTGAGACATTTTATAGTTCAGAATAGGCTGATTTCCTGGCAGGAAATATTGGCCAGGATAGGGACTCATCGGAAACCGGCCTTTTTTGAATATCTGCGGTTAGCTTCCTGGTTGAGGAGTACCGGTGGTATAACTGAACCCCCCAATCATTCGACAGTTGCCCTCTACGGGGCTAAACTACGAGGAATAGGCAACTGGTATAAGTTGCTGCATAAAACAAAATATTCTTTGGTGATCCAGAACCATTTGGAAAAAATAAATCGGGAAACTGACTGCAGATTATCCGAAAGGGAGTGGGAGTGGATCAGCTACTCAGGAAGTAGAGCATTGCGTGCTGCTAATTATAAGAGGATGGCCTTTTTTTCAAGGTGGCTGGCCTATTTAACACCTTCTACTCT
Source organism: Triturus cristatus (assembly GCF_964204655.1). Taxonomy (NCBI): domain Eukaryota; kingdom Metazoa; phylum Chordata; class Amphibia; order Caudata; family Salamandridae; genus Triturus; species Triturus cristatus. Next base: position 676,545,558 of record NC_140595.1, on the reverse strand, counting down.
AAATAAAAGGTTTCCAGACGTGGAAGATAAGTGCTTTCGATGCTCTAAACATGGGGAAGGTGGTTGGCACCATATTTTTTTTGTGTGTCCCGGCCTAAGGTCTTTTTGGGAAGTCGTATTTTCAGACATGGAGCGTGCAATCGGAAATAGAATCCCGATCGAAGCCGAGGTTGTGCTATTTGGCTACTGCAAGGGAGGGTTACAATTGTCTAAACCAGAAAGAGTTTTTATTTTTATTGCTAGTGCGTTAGCACGCTCTTTAATCTTGCAAAATTGGAGATCTACAGAAGCCCCCTCTCATTTGAAATGGATTAATAAAATGAAAAGAGTAAAAAAAACAATTTGAGGAGGTGTAGGAGCTGTAAAAAAGTTTGAGCGAAACTGGAAGTTTTTTTGAAATACTGGAGAAGACTTAATAGAAAATTAAATATTGGAAGGGATATACTTAGAAGTCTTCTCCTAATGTGGTTTTTGTATGGAAGTGAACCTCCTTTTTGATTGTTTTCTGTGAAAAATGCATCAGCACTTTATAGATATTACATTTTAAATACTGGAAGTGGTGAATTGTTTCGAAGCATGTCTTTTTTATTGATGTTTTTATGCTAATGAATTCCCTTTATTATAACATTACTGCAATTACTTATGTCTTGCACTTGCACTTTAGTGGCTTCGAGGATTTGTATTTATGCTGGTTTTGTACATGGCACATTGCACTTTCGATTAGCGTCTTTTTTTTTACACTTTCACACTTTAATATTATATTCTATGATAAGATTGTGGAAGTGAATTTCCTTTTTGATGGTTTTTCGTAAAGAATGCATCAGCACTTCATAGATATTATATTCTAAATACTTAAGTGGGGAATTGATCCCTTTGCACCTGCACTTTAGTAGTTTTTGAGTATTTTTATTTTTGCTGTTTTGCACAAGGCACATTGCACATTCGGTTAGTGCTCTCTTTTCTTCATACCATTTCATTTTAATGCCATATTATCAACAATATAAATGTTACATTTATTCTGTAATGTATTCTCGAACCTCTTGCTCTGAATAAAAAAAATAAAAAAAACTCCTTACAATAAACCAAAATCTCTTAAAAAGTAAAGTAAATTTTTCTTACCTGACCGCATCTCTCCCTTGCAACCGATCTTGACCGCGACACTCCCTACTGTGGAAACAGACACAAAACTGCGTTCGTCAAGCCTGAAAGTAAAAACATAATAAAGGACAATTTTCCTCATTAGAGTCAACAGGAACTTTTTAAAAAAAATATTTTTCAAAAATAAGTAATGTCTTTTACTGTTTATTTATTTTTTTAATCAGATTTTTGTAAACTACTTTAATTCATTTTTTCATTAATTAACCTGGTGTAGTCTCCTATTTTTGACAATATAAATATTAAAATTGCTTTAATATTTATGAAATGTATTTTTTCTTGTTTTATTTTTATATACTTTTTTTACATATTTTACAAGTTAAGTCTCCCTTTTTCTAATTAAGTATGATAACAAATGTGTAGTATAACATTGTTAAAATATTAACATTAGGTCTTAAAATGAATACCTGATTGTTAATATACTTCTCATCCAAACCTCCTGTGTCTCTTACATCCTGTCCCTAAACATTTGTGTTTTAGTCTTAAAAATTATTTTAAGAGAGATTACAATATGAAACCTCATATAAAATAATGTTTTAATTAATATGCATTACATTTATGCCTGAGTATTAAGACATTCCCTATTCAATACCCCTATATCCCTTGCACCCTGTCCCTAAAGGATTGAGTTGCAACCTTAAAAACAATTTACAAAATAATTATTCCATTCCAAAACTTTATTATGGTCTCATGGACCATAAACGTACAAAACCATAAAAATTCATAAAAGGGGATATACCCTGGTAGAACATAAATATTACATAACCATACAGTTAATTCATATACCAGTAAAAGAAACTATACAATTAAGAGCTTTTAGCCATGATAAAGTGCATTTCCAAATCTTCCTAGGCAAAGCCCTGGTCGTATGATATCATAGAGTACAATCACATGTTTAAAAACGTAATTCAACAATAGATGTTAGTCATAAGACAATTAAAATTGGAAGAATAAATACAAGGATAAAAAGAATGGAATCAATGTAGGTTGATATGACTGTGATTGCTACTTTAAAAAGTTCCACCATGCACGCCACATTGAGATTAGGAAACGAGATAGAGCGAAGACAATGGGGGCCTGGGTGTCATATTTTAGAGCTCTAAATGCCTCAGCAAAATGTACGAAGCCTAAATTCTTACAAATTTGAATGAGCCAATGCTGCTGGGGTAATAAGTAGCCGGGGCAGAAAAAAAGAACATGTAACTCTGTCTCTTCCTTATATAGACAGGCAGGACATCCAACAGATTGAGCTTTGAGCTATTTATTTGAAAAGGCACGGAGCGGTAGGATCCCAAGTCTAAAATGTACATACAATTTCCTTGCCACAATTGGTTTTATCTCATCCAGGAAAGTTTCCATGGTATACTCGTCTTTAATTAATAAAAATATGGCTGTCAAACGGCCACAGGACGAGCTTTCCTGAATGTTTGCAAGTTTATAACTCCTAAAGGTTTTTACCAATTCCATCCGTGAGATTAGAGGGCACAATACCTCAGGAGGGCACCATAGACCTGCTTTACCCAGTTTGTTAGAGACATCCTGTATGTATACAAGCCAAGGTATTTTGCTGGTGCCCGGCAGACTCAACAGAACTTTGAGCTCAGATCGATAGGTGGTCAGTTCCGGGGTCACCCATAACCACTGCCAGAAAGGTACTCTTTGCTAATGAGCCTAATGCCCAGATCCAGGCGTAATGTGGTGAGGGTGGTACTTTGGGGGGGAGACCTAGCAACTGCCTCATGAAATTATTCTCTACCTTGGTCAAGCTGGTAGTGGAGCATTGCCCCATAGTTCTGCCCCATAAAGAGCAGCACCCCTTGCTTGTACTTCATAGAATTCAACTATAGGCCCAGCTGGTTTGAATGTAGAAGTTCTATATTGTTTTGCAAGTTGTTCCCCTGTCTGAGCTAGCTTAAGGCTTGCTTTAGTCATTTGCGGCCCCCAATCCAGGTATTCTGTCAAGGTGACACCTAAATAGTCAAAGACCGTCACTCTTTCAAACCTGGTGCAGTTCAGAAGGGGGTTAGCACAAGACTTCTTGGCAGGATTGAAAACCATGAATTTGGTCTTCAATGTATTGATTTCCAATTCCCTAATTTTACTGAAGGCAACAAAGCTCTGTATTCCCATCGGCAACTTAGAGAGTAGAAGGGTGTCATCAGCAAACATCATCGCAAGACGTTAATCTAGGGGCATCATTGTCCTTGACCTTTCTAAGATGGTCAAAGAGTGCATTAATAAATAAACAAAATAAGGTAGGTGCGAAAACGCAACCCTGCCATACCCCTTTGTTGACCAGAAATCGTGGGGTTAATTTACCATGTTTCCCATACCTTACTTGGGCAAAGTTACCTACATGGAGCCTCATAAGAATACTAAGGAGGTTGGGGGGAATCCCCAAATCTCTGAGTGCATTCCATAGTTTGTCCCTTGGTACGAGATCAAAAGCCGACTTCAGATCTACAAATATTAAACAGAGACTGTCACCCTCTATTGTCACCGTTTTCCAGAAAAGAAGTTGGATTCTAAATATCTGGTCCACGGTAAAGGAGTTTTTTCTGAAACCGGCTTGTAGGGGCTCAGAATCTCTTGTTCTCCCATCCATGCCTCAAGGCGATCAAGAAGTACCCGTGCAAAGAGTTTCTGAGAACGTCTATTGAACTAATCGGCCTATAATTGGTAGGTAGAGATGGTGAACCCTTATTAAGGACTGGGACAATTTCTGCTCCAAGCCAGGTATCAGGGGGGTCCATGCCATTCATAATAGCATTGAATAAGGCCCATAGATACGGACCCCAAATGTTTGGTTTCCCAGGAAAAGATCCCCGGTAGTTTATCTAAACCCAGCACTTTATTAAAAGGGAGCTTGTTGATTGCATTGAGGACTTCAGACATAGTAATCCCTGTGACCTCCTCCTGGGCAAGCTCAGAGAATGTTATTAAAGATTCAGCATTAACGGTCACAGCTTCCTTACTAGTATATAGGGCCTGGAAGTGATTTTCCCATGCTTCAAATGCTATGTTTGGCTCAAAGGCTGGCTTCCCTTCATTATCTCCTGAGCTAACCATGGTCCAGAAAGTATTTGAGTCTTTATTAGATAAGACAGATTTAAGGGCCTCCCATCTTTACAATTCCCAGACTTTTTTTGCTTGGTTGATGCTGTCCTTATACAGCACCCCATTGAGTTTGGTTCGATGTTTGTCCTTTGCTTTGATGGCTTCCAGCAGGGCCTGATTGAATTTCCGGCCATTAGCATTATACCAGGAATGTTTAGGCTGATTTTCTGCCCTATGAGGTACCACTGGGTAAAGTATACCTGCCACTTTGGATGTTAGCTCAGTATGTAGTTTTGAAACCCTCTCAAAAATCTGGGGAGTACCCTCTGCAATTTTAGCCTCCCATAACTTTGTGAATATTAGGATTACTGACTGGTAAACTGTAGCCAGTTTATGGGGTGACTGTTAAATTTGCCCCACCTGATTTTCCTTCTATTATTTGAGAGTGTTAATCCACCATTCTGAGGTGTGGAGATGGGCTTGGGATTGGTATAGCCCAGATTCGGCAAATCCTGCTTCAGAAGCAAAGCATTGTGATCACTGGTCAACCGCATTATAACAGCAGAATCACGGAGCCCGTATCATAGTCTGGTCTCCACTAAAATATAATCCAACAGGGCCGATTGACCAACTCTGTTGAATGTTAGCTGCCCTGGGTTATCTGATTTTGTTCACCCATTACACGCTCTTAATGAGTGAGCTAATGTAATTGAATTGATCTGGAGTGCCAACGGGGACCAAGCTTTGACAGATCGGATTTGTGGATCTGGGATTAACCATTTAAGGTCTTCCTCACTAGAGATGGAATTGCTTAGATCGATGAGGGGTTCAAATTTGCAGTTAATATCATCCCCTACAATCAACCATATGGTTGGGTCAACAGTGGGGATCAAGAGGTACAGTTGGTCTAAGGTGGCAGATTCCTGGCTAAGGGCAACAGGTCGAGAGTGGACATTAATAAAAGCAATTTTTGTCTTTGTAGAGAAGATGAGTACAACACACTGGATGTCGCCTGAAGGGGTGGTCAGCTGTTTGGCTCTACAGCCCAGATGTGAGCCTACCCAAATAGTTAAACCCGCTGATGGCCTACTCCTCCCCCCAAGATAGCTGGAATATTAAATGTAGCAATGCCTACCCTCTGGTGGTCTTTCCGAGCCCAGGTTTCCTGGAACATGCGTACGTCCCATTTGTCCACAAAGAGCCCCCAATCTTGGCAGGACAATTTACTTTGAAGACCAGCAAGGTTCCAGGATAAGACCCTCAATATGTTACCTTGAACACTCCTCCCATCAGTGCACACAGGTGTACTAGGATCTAAAGTTTGGGTTTCCCTCGTCTGGTTAGTGGAGAAGTTATCTAATAGCCTTGCAGACAGACCTTCTCTAGAAGTTTTACTGAAGCTCGCAAATGGTGGGGGAAGGAATGCTCCTATCAATTGTGCCTCATCTCCTACTTTTGAGTTGCAACCTTAAAAATAATTTACAAAATAATTATAATATTAATCCTCCTATAAATTAATCTTTAAACATTAAAACTCATGTATTACAATTAATATTTGAGTATTAATGCACTTACCCACCCAATAACCGGGTATCCCTTGTACCCCATCCCTAAAGGTTTTTGTTGAAGTCTTAAAAAATACTCATAACACAAATTATTCTATAATTTAATGGTTCAACATTAATACTTTGGTATTAAAATTAATACCCGAGTATTAATACAACCCCATACCCCTGCATTCCTTGCATCCCATCCCTAAAAATGTTTGTTTCAGTTTTCAAAATGTGTTTAATAAATAAGTATTACATAAAATATCCTAAATGTTAATGGCCCAACATTAATACTAAGGTATTAAAATGAATACCTACTTAGTAATACACTTCCCCACCCAATACCTCTGTATTCCTTGCGTCCCGTCCCTATAGGTTTTTGCTGGAGTCTTAAATAAAAAAAAATGATAATATTAAATAGCCTAAATACCCCTATGTCCAGTGAATACCTTCCCTAAAGGTTTGTGTTTCAGCCTTATAAATATTTGTAATAAATAATTATATTATGAAAAATCATAAATTTGATGTTTACTATTAATACTCAGGTATTGAAATTAATTCCTGAGTGTTAACATACCTCCCCACCCAGTGCCCATATATCCCTTACATCCTATCCCTAAAACTTTTATTTGTAAATTTTAAAATATTATTCTATGAATAAATATAGCATAAAAACAAACCTATATATTTGCCAATACACTTACCTAATAATGCAAAAAACAATAACGTGTGGTAAAGGCATTCATAGTAAAGGTATATGTGTGGTAATGACATGCGTGGTAATGGCATATGCTCTGAAGTGACTGCGTTATGCATGGTAAAGACTGCTTGGTCATAGATGTTTACCCTTCTCTGGCACAGCGCACGGTGTAAAGTGAATACATTTAATTCGATATTTCTCTGACTTAGTGCTGTATTTTTGGACAGTTTGGAAACAGTAAGAGCTGTTCTATCTGAAAATAAGACATTACCATTTCATTTTACGCACTCCAGGTGCATGCCATGAAGCAGGCTCTGCGCTGCGCCAGGTCAGCCCATCATGATACGGCGCATGGTGCCTCAGTTCCGGCGTGACGTCGCAGGACAGGATTTCATGCAGAGGGAGAAGAGAGAACGCAGCCGTGTGGCAGTCTTCCTGTTTCCACGCCTCTGCTTAGGTGACAGCGCCAGATCCCCGCTGACCGGTGTTCGCTCCATGTTCAGCAGGACCTCCGGCGGCAGTGATGGGTGAAGTTAAACTGCACTGCACATGAGCAAATTGGGAGAACTTCGCATTTATTTTCCAAGTGCAAAATTTGACAAATATTTTTGACCATTTGGGTATGATTAAATCATACCCCACACTACTCCCTACTGAGTTGTGTCTCCTGCGCTAAGAGTGCAAATATAGATTAATATAAATACTTTTTGCTTTTCACGCTATTTTTCTGGTGTGACAGTTGCGTAACTCAGTAATTTCCTCATCTTGACACGCTCTCGGAGCAACGAAGCGGCACTGCCGGTGCTAATGACAGCCTTGGCGCGAGGCACCGTTTTTGCACCTGTCGAGCTGATTTCTTTCCGCAGAAACATTTTGGGTGCACTGACTCTCAGTAGCACGACTGAGAGGATTTTTAAATCCAACTTGCAAAGTTTTTAGGCGGGTGTAAGAAAGATAGAAATGGCAGACTGCATATATACAGATGCTATTTTCAAAAGTTAAAGAAAATACATTAATTTAGACCATCAACATTTCTAAAAGAGGGGGAATTAACATTTTATTAATCTGAATGGGTAAATAAATGTACGACACGATTTGGTAATAGGAAAATATGTGTGAATCCCTGGCAATTGTCCCTGTCAGTGATGCGATGTCTCTTTGGTGACTGGTGCCATCACTTGGAAATCACTGGACATACTGTGCTCGAGAGCATCTTTGTGGCTGGTTCTTGTAGCAGAGCAGTTGTGCGTTGTTAATAATGATATCTGAGACTCATTAGACACTCATTAAGACTCATATGAGGTGTGCAGTAATGCCGATCCGGGCCCAAACAAGCTTTTGCATTCATATTGGCATTACAATGCACACACTTCCCACTGACCGGTATGAACTTAGGGGCATATTATCAACGGCCAGCGATAATGATCGCTGGCCGTACATAGCGATAGAAATATTATCGCCGGCTATCGCTAAATATTATCGCCATGATAATGCTATATTTACAATGCATAGTGCTATGGCGTTAATATTTCAGCGATAGCGGTGGTTCCGATGGAACATCGCTGGTTTTCCAGCGATGTTCCATTGAAAACAGCGATAACATTGCTGATACGACCCTGTGGTCCTATCAGCATAATCCATCTCCCATTAAAAGTATGCCTTAGTCAGGAATTTAACAGACGTTAAATTCCTGAGTTAAGGCTGAGGTAGTGCGATTTTTTTATCGCTGCACCTCCTTGTTAATATCGCGAAGCTGCCTTCACGATATTAACATGTGTTCTTTTCACAGCCACGCCTTCTTTGCATCCCATTAGCGATGCGAGGCGAGGCTGTGGAAAAACGAGCTCTACATCAAGGAAACACGCGCTAGCGTGTCCTTGATGATATTGCGATATAATTATCGTCGCTTTTTGCCCAAAAACGGAGGCTAAAGCGGCGATAATTATAATCGCCAGCCCTTGTTAATATGCCCATTAGAATGTGAGCTGAGACAATTGCACGAGTTTACATTTTGCAGATCAGATTAGAACATGGGAAGACATGCAGTACATCCCAGTTTGTGCCCAAATTGGGGGCCGCATTTATGGTCAAGTCACCATGGCCCCACTGGCCGTGGCAGGCATCAGCTGTTTCCCTGGGAGCATGGAAGAGTGTGGGCTGGTTTTGCAGGGTTAGGGGCTGGTCTTGTTACTGGGGGCCGGTTTTTCAGAGGTGCTGCAATATCTGCCCCCATTAATAAAAGCAGCAGTGCTTCACACTTGTACCAAATCTCTCCTGGGGGGCTAGTCTGAAAAAATTGCCAGGGCTGCTTTAGGTTCCCAGTCTGGTCATGCAAGTCACGCAATACAGCACAGCAAGTCACCTAGCTGAGCTGCCTTGCATGACAGGAAAAGGGCAGAAACGTGCCGTATTTAAGTCAATAAGGTGCATTCCTATGTTTTCCTTTGCACTGGCACCCTTTTGGATGCCTAGTGTCAACATAGGCACACTTGCACCATAGTGCAATGGTGCCTGTGTTTTAAGTTTTTTTTTTTTTTGCACAGGTAGAGGCACCTTCCTGAACAAAACTTTCCCCTAAGGCCTTTTCCTATATCCATGGGTGCTGCAGAATGCAGCACACATAGTAAGAGGAAAACAGGAGGAGAAATAAAATCTTTCTCCTCGTTACACCTCACCTCTGGAGGAATAGGTTTTTGGTGCATTCCCGGAAATGCATCAAATCCTTGGATGTTGTGTGGGAACACCCACACAACACCCCTGGAAAAGCCTTCCTGGCTCAGAGTAATGCAATTGAACGATTTGTACTGCGTTGTATTTCTAGAGATTTATGAAGCCACTCAGACCCCTGCAAAGTGGCCTTGCATGGCTTCATAAATCTAGTTTTAAAGTCACGTTGCTCTTGCACCACTTTGCATGGTGCAGGAGCGAGGCAAGGGGGGCTTGTAAACATGCCCCTGGGAGTACAAGACCACGCACAGTTACTGTACTCTGGTAATGTTTTCTCCATGCTCCATGAACAATGAGGAGAACATTTAGAGCTGGGAAAAGTGCTCATAATTCCTAATTGTTGACACCAAACATGGCATTACCGAAAACACCATTTGAAATTGCTAATTCTGTATGTAACTCATGCAAATTTCCCATAGGAAATTCCAGGGAATTTCTTTAACATTTTGTGAAATTACACACAATTTAATGGTGACAGAACAAGTCCAAAAATGGGCACAAATACCCATGTTGTGCTAGAATGTCTGAAGAGAACACATCTTCTTAGTGAAAAGTGCAAGCAGCCTTATTCTAGGGTGTGACAAGTTTTAGTTTAGCCTACTCCTGCATGCCTGTTCTCCTACCCATTCCACTACAGTTTTAGAATATTTCTGTTACTCTATTTATTATCTGTGTCCTCATCCACTGTACTTTTATTTTCCATTGTACAGTGTCTGGTTTTGTTACCCTCCACCCCCCCGAGTCATGATGGACAGTGGCTTCCACACCTGCCACCGCCATGTGGACATGAAATTGCAAAGCATTTTGTCAGAGGAGGAGGTTTCGGCACTCATATTTGACCTGCTGGGCTGCATCCAAGTCATGTTGGTGGTGAGCAGTAAGTCCGGTGAGGGCTACACATTGGCAGCATGCACAACCACTCTGATATTAATTGGTTCTAGCAGGTAGTAATGCTCCCCCGGGTAGATGTCCTTGACCAGGAGCAGGCCCTGGTCAATTTCTTTGGTATTGAGGTGGTGGCAATAGTGATGTTAAAAACGATTTATTTTTCTGTTTATCACTTCACTTGAGTCATTCAATCACAGGTTAGCTTACATGAGTTTAATATATAATATATGTAAGAAATTGGATAAATGGTTGAGGGGGTGAAATAACAACCACAATCCTTGTTAGGGTGGACCACAAAAGACACTATATATACCTGTGCGCACCCCTCTGGCAGTTTAGCACAAAAGCAGTCAGGCTTAACTTAAAGGAACTGTGTAAAGCATTTATGCAGCACACAAAAAGTAATATAATGAAGATAGAACACAAGAAAAACCCCAAACCAATTTAGAAAAATAGAAAATATATCAATAAATAAAATGACACCAGCACAAATTAAATTCAACGAATGGAACCAGAGTATTTTAAAGGTTTTTAGTGAAATCTAGCACCTAATAGATCCAAGCACCAACTGCGGGTATCTGGGTCGTGCGACACAGGGGAAAGTCACAACGTTGACAGTTAAGGCTGACCACGATAGAGAGCAGGTCGAACACAAGAGATTGATTGGACATAGTCTTGGCTTACCTTTGGACTTAGAAATATTTCTGAAGAAAAAAATCCAGGAGAAAGTAGAGTTCAGAGTGGTAAGGCAGCAGTGTGTGTCCAAATGAGGACTCGTCATCAACGGGGAGCTGCTGGACAGCGTTTTGGGGCAGATGTTAACAATGATGAGAAAAAGCTTTAAGTGGGAGAAGCTGGATTCCCAGGCTGAGGAGGCCTTCATCATCAATATGGTGCCGGTCACCTTCAGACTTAGACAACTTTTTGGAAGCCGAAGACCTCCAGCGGGACACAGTTGCAGCCTGTAGCTAAAGAGGGCTCAATGAAACCCGATAACATCACTGAGAGGTCCCACTGAAGGGGATTTGCTGTGGAGAAAAACATAGCAGGAGCTACAGTGAAGTGACCCACTGGTGATGTACCTTGGGCAGATCAGCTGACAGGTAAGTCCCAGTCTTCTGTTGGTTCTACAGGAGGTTTTTGGTGAAAAATGTTCAAAGTCTCACATTTTAAGGTTAGGCATGGGTACCAGAACCCTGTTCAGAGAGCCACAAGACAAGCATGGGTTACTGGTTCCAACTGTGGGATTGGAGGCATTTTACACCTGATGCCCCGGAGGCCGACCTACTATGGATCTTCAACAACTGTGCCAAGTACTGAGGTTCTGTAGCGATCCGAACCTGTGAATTCAGTATCATAGTACTGACACGATTTTGGTACCAATGAACCGCAAACGATCCATTGTATACGTGACAGTGTTTTCGCTGTGCAACTAGCACGAATTCCCTGGAAACTAGGGCATTCTCTCTAAAAGTCACGGCATCCATTTTAGTTACGGCATCCATCTTGTTTCTTGCCCTCACATAGTCAATGAACGGACGATGACCCCGGCAGAGTCACCTTGTTAAGGACACGTAAGCTCGAGCCCCGAGAAAGGCTGACGCTACATGACTAGGCAGAATCAAGCTGCCTCCCTTGCCTGAGGCCAGTCCTGCTATACTGGTTCTCGTGTCCGTTGTCCTGACTGAAAGGCCGAAGACGGTAGCCATGCCCGTTTATGATCCATAAACACCTCTTATCCTACATTTCAATCCTTTGCACCTGGCTCTGCTCCTTTCTTTCTGGGCTTTTACAATGGGGAGGTTACGATTTTTATGATGGGGAGGATCAAGTAGAGAATGAAAAACTGTCGAGAGGACCTGATTGAATACCGAAAACCCACAACTAATCATTGTTTGATATTTATTTATTGTCTGTTTGGGATACCGGGTTAGGCATGAGAAATATTCGTGTAATGTTGCCCCAAGACATTTTTCTTGTATTTAAGAAGCAACCCACTTAATGCAATTTGAACAGCCTCGTAGATTCTGCCTCTGTGTGGTTCCTATGATTTCTGTATCCCTGCAGTAAATAAACCTTGGTCTTTGACGCCGCCATCGAGAACCCCGTGTCTCTGTTTATTTGTGCACCGAGACAGGAGGAACTCAGGGGTCTTCGGGTGTTGTTTCCCTGACACCTCTGGACTCTTAAAAGTCCAGAACCTCAAATTGGCGCCCAGTGTGGGGCGACGTCATCCGGTACCGGTCCAAAGCCTGAAAAGTTCGAGAAGTTTCGTGTGAAGATTCCGGAGGGAGGTACCCCGCTTCATCGATCCCTGCATGTCGTAAAAGTGGCCCGACGATCTCTTCCACGAGGGTTCCCGTTCCCAGACGGCTACAGAGGACCGCTGCCTTGACTGTCGCCCTGTCTTGGACCCGAGGTGCAGACCTTAGTACGGCGAGACGTAGACGGGTTCTCCTTGGTGACGTCTTCCACATTTCAGTTAAGTATTAAGTGGGTTGTGCTCAGTTTGGTTATTTGGATACGTTTGTTTTGGATTTCTAGATTATCATTGGTTGCTCTTGGTAAGATAATCTTTGTATTTGGTATTGGTTCATTTTGGTAGGCCTAAGTTCTCTGCGCATTTTTGGTTGGAATTTGTCCTTGTAGTCATGACTAAGGGTAACAATTGTTTTTTGTCCTGGTTACGTTGCAATGGAGATTCACGGTTGGAGGACTCGTGTTTGGTTCCTCCGATTGGGACTCCTACATATGAGCTCTATTGTAAACATGGTGTGGGTCCTATTACGTATAATGAAGTATGGGTCCGTTATACCAAGAAAGATGGTGTCCTTAGTTGGCCACCGCATGGTAGTTTCGAAACAGAAATTCTAGATAATTTAGAAACGAAGTTGTTTAAGAGAAAAGCCCGGCCGGCAATGTTTGATTCTTTTCGCGTATGGCGCAAAGAAGCCAAACAGAGAGAAATTAGGAAAACGAAGAAAGAACAGAAAGAGAAAGGGTTGACCTTGATGGAGTCTGCTAGGCAGCTGCATGTCAACGAGACCGAGAAAGCAATAGAGATAGAAAATAGAAAACACAATTTGGCAATTGATAAATGTTACCCTGTATTGCCATCTTGTCCTGCTAAGCCGATAGAGGACCATGAAAAGGACCCTCTGTTATCTTATCTGTTGAGTTCACCTCCACCGTATGCACAGGGTATTACAGCACCACAGTTACTACCTGTTGTACAGCCAGCTGCTGGTCAGCATGGGATAGGTGCTCCACTTCCTTTTAATCCAGCTCCTGTCTTTCCCGTGATCAATGATCCTACGGCACCTCCTCTTCCTGGGTCGCCTATTCCGCCTTTGCCTATCGTTTCGCAAACTGCTTTACCTACTACTCCTACCCTTACTACTTCATCTGCTTCAGCTGCCCTGTCCCCAAGCCCTGTCATTCTGACTCCACTTTCCGTTCGTCGGAAGATAACCGACTCTGTAACTAATATCTTAACTCCTCTCTACAGGTCTTTAATTGGGACCCCCGTTTCTGACTCTATAAAGAGACGTAGCCAGCTTCCTGGTCCCGAGGAACGAGACACGTTAGATTCGACAGCTCTTAGGTGGATGTCGAAAGCTGCGAAGTATGATGCACGAAGAGTGTTAGACACATTTATGCAATGGAATGAACCGACTCAACGTTATGTTTTTAACGTGATGTGTTCTCTTGTGCGTGAAGAATGGGAAGATGATGAATTAGATTCCGTCCCCTCGGATTTAATAAATATTCAGCAGAAATTCGCCGCAGGAATGGTGATAGGTTCAGAAGTAGGGAGAGCAATAGAATTGATTTTAGCCTATCGGGATGAGTCCCCTTTTAGGGCGACAAGAGACCCTGATGGTACACCGATAACTAGGAAAAGACGAGGTCAATATCCGATGAGGGAAGTTCCACCGATATGGCGTGATGCAGTTCAAGCTGATGCGGCCCTGGGTATTTTGGCTGCTCCGGCACAATTCCAGAGAGTGGGGATACACATTCCTTGGAAACGGGCTGAAGTATTAGCAGTAAAACAAGCATTACCAGACCCTCGTAAGAATCCTGCTGGTTATTACAAAGAATTAACGCAGACAGTCCAAGCGTGTATCATGAATTTGGCAGACATTGAAATGCTATTTGGTAATGTAGTACCACAGCCTATATGGGCTAAGATTCGACAAGAGAACCACCCAGTCGCCTTAGGAGGTGATTGGGCAGCTATCGTAGCGGCAGACGCACAGCAGGTTGGCGGAGCTAAACCCGAACCTCTGATTGCTGACTTACCTGGCAGAATAATTAACCTGATGAAAACGCTGATGCCAGCGTTACGAGTAAATTGGGATAAACCATCAGCATGCAAGCAAAAGAAGGACGAAAGCGTCTCTGACTTCTTCACTAGATTTGAAGAGACTTTCGTAGACCACAGTGGGCAAGATATGAGTACCGAGGGAGGTCAGAGATTGTTTGTTGACAAGTTCGTGTTTAATTTACTACCTGAGCTTAGTAACAAGTTAAAGGATTCAGAAAGTGCATGGGCAGTGTCGACGACAGCACAGATACTTGCAACTGCACAGTATTATGAGAATAGAGAGAAAGAAGAAAAGGAAAAGTCAGAAAAGAAAACGAAAGATTTAAAAACCAAAGTCCTTTTGCAACAGGCATATCCGCCTCGTTCAAATCAGTCAGATTCACAGCAGCGACCCCAGTTTCAACAGCAGCCACAATTCCAGCAAGGGACTGCCCAGAGATTTAATTATAGTTTTCCCCGACAACAGTTAGCATGGAATCAGTGTGCCTATTGTAAAAAGGAGGGTCATTATAAGAATGAGTGTCCAGTACTACACCCACAAACTAGTGGTGTCCCAGCACAGAGAGGTCATGTTGGGGTTATGCAAGCTCCTAGAGGTAGAGGACGTGGTACGATGACACCACAGGCTGATAGCCAATCGAATTATTTCGACCAGCGAATTGAACAACCTACGCAACCAGGTAGATCTCCGCAGTACCATGTTGAAGATTACTACAACCATAATGAAGAGATTCATAGAAGCGAGCAATAGGACAGCCACAGGCAGAGAGAGGGAGTAGTATCAGTTCCAGTTGATCAGAGTGGACCTTATGTCGCAGTAGCTACCTCAGGCGTGGTCAAACCGTTTCTGTTGGATACTGGTGCGGCAAAAAGCTCAATCATGCATGCGAAACTCCCTGGCGCACCTTTGTCCGGCTTAACGAACACTTCAGTAGGTTTCTCAGGCGCCCCTGTTCACAATCCTGTGTCCAATCCTTTATCTATCTCTGTTGGGCCATGCAAGTTAGAAGCACCCCTTATCCTAACTACTGGTTGTAATGAGAATCTCCTTGGTTTAGACCTGTTGAAACGCCTGCATGCGACACTGTACTGTTCTCCTTCGGGAGTACAGCTCACATTAGGAAAAAGAGTAATCTCTCCGATGTACATGTCGATGGACAAGCTCCCACCGGAGCTACGTTCTCTCCCTGATACTCTTTGGGCAACTGGTCCAAACGATGTAGGCCTCTTGGAAATTCCCCCTTACGTGGTAAGTCTGAAAGCTAATGTTAAATTTCCACGAATCCCACAGTATCGGATTTCAAATGAAGGTGAACAAGCACTCTTGCTGATTGTGAAAGACTTGATACAGAAAGATGAGATTGAGGAAACTAGAGGAAACGTCTGCAATAGTCCTGTCCTGCCGATTTTGAAACGCACTGACCCTTCCAAACCTCCAATCTACAGATTTGTGATTGACCTCAGAGAGGTAAATAAAATTGTGATTCCACAGTTCCCAGTGGTACCAGATATCACCGCATTGTTGACGTTGATTCCTGCATCGGCATCATGGTTTACGGTGATCGACTTGAAAAATGCATTTTTCAGCATTCCCATAGCAGAAGAAAGTAGAGACATTTTTGGTTTCTCCTTAGGAGGACGCAGTTTCAGATTCAAACGCGCTCCACAAGGTTATTGTGAAAGCCCTTCAATTTATAGCCAAGCATTAAAAAGTTAATTAGACGCTCTTGTACTTCCTCATGGTGTTGCTCTGATCCAATACGTAGACGATCTTTTATTAGCCACTGACGACAAGGAAACTTGCAAAGCAGCTACAATTTCTTTATTGCATCACTTGTCAGACTTACATCACAAGGTGTCACCTTCTAAACTGCAATATTGTTGCCAAGAAGTGACCTACTTAGGTCATCTTTTGTCAAAAGAGGGAAGAAGGTTGACCCCAGAGAGAATCAAAGCAATTTCGCAGATGACTGTACCAAGCACACAAAGAGAAGTGCGTGCGTTTTTGGGTATTACGTCATACTGTAGGCAATGGATCCCAAATTTGTCTCTCATGGCGAAACCATTGGTAGCCCTGACTGGAAAAGGTGTTCCAAGCCCTTTGCCATGGTCTGATGAATGTCAACAGAGCTTCTCCGACTTGCGTAATGCGCTGTGTTCAGCTCCTGTGTTGGATAGTCCTGACTACAGTAAGCCGTTTACTCTATATGTCCACGAAAGAGAAGGTTGTGCATTGAGCGTATTAACGCAACAATTTGGCGACAAGCAGCGGCCCTGTGCATATTTTTCATCCACGTTAGATCCGGTAGCCAGAGCATTGCCAAGTTGTTTGAGAGCCACGGCAGCAGCCGCAGTGTCTATTCGACAGTCTGCCGGATTAGTCATGAACAACATGCTAGTAGTCATGGTTCCACATGCTGTGGATACACTCATGAATCGAACGAAAACTCAGCACCTCACCAGTGCTAGATTATCAGGCTACGAGCTGACACTATTGGCAAGTCACATTCAGATCAAGCGATGCAACATATTGAATCCAGCAACACTGTTGCCGACTACTCAGGAGTCGAGTGATTCAGAGCCCCATGATTGTTGTTTCAGAACTGAGGAAGAGACAAAAGGTAGAATTGATTTGAAAGATACTCCGTTATCAGACCCAGACGGCACTTTATATGTCGATGGGTCCTGCTTTAAACTCCAGAATGGTGACGTGACGGCCGCGTATGCAGTTACGACTTTGAGCACGATTGTTGAGGCTGCAAGAGTGAGTCAGAATTCTGCCCAAGCAGCAGAATTAATTGCATTGACGAGAGCGTGTGTTTTAGCTGAGGGAAAGAGAGTGAATGTGTTTACTGACAGCCAGTACGCCTTCGGCGTTGCACATAGTTTTGGGCGTCTCTGGAAAGAAAGAGGTTTTCTCACGTCTCATGGAACTAAGATCCAACATGGACAGCTAGTCAGCAATCTATTGGAATCCCTGACCCTACCGAATGAAGTTGCGATTGTGAAGTGCAGTGCACATCGAAAGATTACGGATGATGTTGGCCGAGGGAATGCATTTGCCGATGAGGTTGCCAAAGAGACGGCCAAGAACATGACGAGCCGAATGTATGTTGCAACGTCTGCAAGATGGATTGCTGAATCAGGAATGTGTGAGAATACGATTGACAGTGTGAAAGCAATCCAAAATGAGGCAACTGAAAATGAGAAGAATGAATGGAAGGAGAAAACGGGTAAAATGGATCCAAGTGGATGTTGGATTGATCTGTCTGAGCAGCAACGTTGGATGTTACCTGACGAATATGTACTTGCGGTAGTCACGATGGCACATGGAGCGGCGCACATCAGTTCGAAAGGGATCTGTAAAATGTTAGCTCCAGTATGGAAGAACGATGGAATTACTAAGTGTGCGGAAAGAGTGGTGAAAAACTGCATGGTATGCCTGATGCATAATCCTGGTAAGGGAACCCCAACCCCAACTGGTCATTTTGCTCCCCCTTCTTGTCCCTTTGAAGTGATTCAATTAGACTATATCCACATGGACAGGTGTAACAATCTTAAGTATGTCCTAGTGATAGTATGTGCCTTTTCAAGATGGATTGAGGCATACCCATTAAAGGATAACACTGCCATGTCCACTGCCAAAATCCTCCTCAAAGAGTACTTCCCTAGGTATGGTATGCCACGGATTGTTTGGTCAGACAACGGAAGTGAGTTTGTAGGGAAAGTTATGAAGAGTGTGTGTGCAGGTCTAGGAATTGTACAAAAATTCCACAGTGCGAATCATCCACAGTCAGCAGGTTTGGTGGAAGGGTACAATGGCACCCTGAAGTTGAAACTTGCGAAAATTCAAGCTTCCACTGGTCTCTCTTGGCCAGACGCACTGCCTCTAGCTTTACTGTCCACCAGAGCGACTGTACACTCTCGAGTAGGGCTTAGCCCATATGAGATTGTGTTCGGTCGTCCTGCTAATGTTTGGGGAGTCCCTAGGCCAAAGGAATTCAAACAGATCGAATACCCAATGTTGATTGATTACCTTTATGACTTGACTGCTAAACTAAGCCTTATTCATCAACAGGTATTCGAATCCTTGCCTAAACTGCCGGAGAGTCCAGGTCATACGTTGAAACCCGGCGACCAGGTTGTGGTGCGGAACTTTGAACGCACCCGAAACCTTCAGCCAAGATTCGTGGGCCCGTTTCAGGTCCTCCTCGTAACCAGAACTGCAGTACGGCTAGCTGGAAGGAAGAATTGGGTGCACGCCAGCCACACAAAGCGTGTCCCTCTTCCACTCCCCTATGACAACTGGGTTAGACGAGGAATTGGTGTGTCCGAAACAGAACCTGTTCCTAGGCACATCCCTTTCAGTGATGCAGAGTACCTAACGGACCATCCACGAACCGAAACGCAGAACTTTGGCACCTTAGCAGAAACCGCTCCTTTGAATCCTGAACCAAATATTGCACATAGTGAACACTTGTCTCCTGTGGAATCGAACATTTTTGCACCTGTGGACCAGCTATTTCAAGACCAAACAAGACCCGGAAAGTACAGATATAATCTACGTTCTCATGTTATGAACTAATGACATTGCATTATTGCCCTTCTGTTTAAAGACTGTAAAACTGTTTTGATCATACTACATTCCAGTCAATCAGGAAGTTTGCTAGACTTTTTATTTTTTTATTTTTGTTTCTTTCACCTTGCCATCTGGGTTACCGTAGGGTCGTAACGTGTGCCTTGTTTTAATTTACAGGGAATCAGACATTCGGTCGGTTTCTTCTGTTTGTCTTGGGAACTCCCAGGATAAACAGAGGTAAGTTTCTAACAGGTACAAACCATCCGTTGCGAACGGTTGTAGAAGATGGAGCTTCCTGAATTACGACGGGTTAAAGTCATAAATGTGCACAAGACAAAATTATATGACATATTGTATAGTAAATGTTTCCTAATGCAATGTGCCCTAACACTTCTGATTGTTTTTATAACTCTAGTAGGCGGAATTATCTTTGGTATTCAATTGATCTTTGCACCTGTTACGTCCACAGTATCTCCCCATATTTCTGTTTCCCCAACTATTGGTACTATTCACTCTTTCCACCCTTTTCCTGCTCACGAGCAAGCTCGACGCTCTGAGTTTATAAATAACACTTTCATTCAGCTCTTGCATCAACATCAACTAGTGGTTAACACAACAAACTGCTGGGTATGTGGCCTGATACCACATACCATGGACAAGGGCATCCCTTATTTGGTTCTGCCTTTCAGTTATAATGGATCATTCTGGGCATTTCAGACCATGTTCGCCTATGCTCTAGAGACCTACCCTCCACGACCTCCGCGTTCCACCCGGTATAACTCTGCTAATAGAGCCTTGGTAAAAGGAATCACTGATATGGTGAGAGATGTCACTAATACTCCGTACATTCCCAAGGATGAGTTGCGAGTTTACATGGGGTGGAACATTACAGAATATGGCATTACTCTGGGTGAGAACAAACGTAAGAGCTCAACTCCGATCTGGGTCGTACCCCACCAAGGTCAGGTCTGTTTGCAAGGGAATGGGAGGAATCCGAAGGCTCGACTGGGGAAGAGTGACTGCATTGAAACATACGTGTTCCCGTCACAATCTTCCCCTGCATTCTTAGCCGCTAAGGGTACCTATTTTGTTTGTCAAGACAGAGCATATACATGGCTGCCCGCTGACTTCTCAGGCTCATGTTATATCGCTCAACTGTTACCTCCGACATACACTGCTGCACCGGATTATCACAAAACGAGAGTTGTGAGAGGTGTATTCAGTAAAGAGGATACTGCTGGCCAAGAAGCAGGAGACTTTTTCAAAGGTTTCCTCCCGTTCTGGGGGCCTATGGTCAACAGTAGAAACCTGCGTCAACTAACACGAGTAGTTGAATCCACCATTATTGAAACTACAGGTGCCCTTAGTAACCTGACAGCTGAGCTTCAAGCGGATCGCCTCATGACGTTACAGAACCGTATGGTTCTTGACGTGTTACTTGCAGATCGAGGTGGGGTATGCAAAATGATCCAATCAAGTTGCTGCGTTTTTATCCCAGATAATGCGCCAACAGTATACAAGGCCATCTCTAAGTTACACAAAATCTCCGACTCCATTCACGTAGAGGAAGGTGACTGGTCACTAATGGGATGGTTCTGGAACCTGTTATCTGCATGGGGGTGGAAGGTTCTAATGGTCATTGGTGTTACGTTAGTATTTTTATTCTCGTGCTGTCTCATTATTCAGTGTGGCCCTGCCTTATGTAGCGTTTGTGTTTCATCATGCGTAAGAAGACCACCTGTTTTCAGAGATACGCCACGGGATAGAGTAATGCTACAACAACATATCAGTGACCTGATGAATATAGAACGGGACTCTGACATAGAGTGAGTTGTTGCCTATGTAAGGGCAAAAGGACGGTCTGAGGTTCTGTAGCGATCCGAACCTGTGAATTCAGTATCATAGTACTGACACGATTTTGGTACCAATGAACCGCAAACGATCCATTGTACACGTGACAGTGTTTTCGCTGTGCAACTAGCACGAATTCACTGGAAACTAGGGCATTCTCTCTAAAAGTCACGGCATCCATTTTAGTTACGGCATCCATCTTGTTTCTTGCCCTCACATAGTCAATGAACGGACGATGACCCCGGCAGAGTCACCTTGTTAAGGACACGTAAGCTCGAGCCCCGAGAAAGGCTGACGCTACATGACTAGGCAGAATCAAGCTGCCTCCCTTGCCTGAGGCCAGTCCTGCTATACTGGTTCTCGTGTCCGTTGTCCTGACTGAAAGGCCGAAGACGGTAGCCATGCCCGTTTATGATCCATAAACACCTCTTATCCTACATTTCAATCCTTTGCACCTGGCTCTGCTCCTTTCTTTCTGGGCTTTTACAATGGGGAGGTTACGATTTTTATGATGGGGAGGATCAAGTAGAGAATGAAAAACTGTAGAGAGGACCTGATTGAATACCGAAAACCCACAACTAATCATTGTTTGATATTTATTTATTGTCTGTTTGGGACACCGGGTTAGGCATGAGAAATATTCGTGTAATGTTGCCCCAAGACATTTTTCTTGTATTTAAGAAGCAACCCACTTAATGCAATTTGAACAGCCTCGTAGATTCTGCCTCTGTGTGGTTCCTATGATTTCTGTATCCCTGCAGTAAATAAACCTTGGTCTTTGACGCCGCCATCGAGAAGCCCGTGTCTCTGTTTATTTGTGCACCGAGACAGGAGGAACTCAGGGGTCTTCGGGTGTTGTTTCCCTGACACCTCTGGACTCTTAAAAGTCCAGAACCTCAGTACCCCTTCAGCACTTGACTCTCAGTGGTAACGCAGGTCAAGCAGTCCAAGGATTCTCGGGGGAGGGGGTGTAGAACCAGGGGTTTAAACACAGGTTGACAACTCAAAATATGTGCAGCAGCAATAAATGATTGTCCAGTCAAATACTTGCTTTTATGACAAAGGAGTATTTATATAGGACCACATAGTAAACTACAACAGTCACAAACAATACACACTGTCCCCTGAGATCAGGGCTCTAGAGTTTCATAGCCCGGACCCTGAGTCCCACTCCACTCAAGCTAGTGGTCATGGTTATTCCCCATTCACTGTAGTTGACATTCAGGATAAGCCCCCGAGCAGTCTGAGTTTCAGAAGCTCCACTTCGGCTCCATATTAAAGTCAAAAGTGTTCCAGCATCAAAGGGCATTCTGGCAAGCAAGTTAACCCGGTGACATGTGGCCCATTTCACTCTTACACGCACCAGCAGGATCTGAGCGACCGGAGTTTCTGAGCATGATCCCCTCCGGGGAGTTGAAGCTGCACTGGCCCAGGCAGTTTTTTTACATGTGGCCCAGGAATGCTGTGGTAGTCTATCCTTGAGTGTCTCACACACAGTCATGCAGCTGCAGGGGTGTTCTCAATGCTCCTCCGAGCCTGAGTAAGTACTCCAAAGCTGGGTACGTTCTCTGGTTCCTTCCTTAGGTGGGGAGGTGTGACCATCCAGGTGGGGGTCCTCAGTCACAGTTCAGGTCTGATAGGGACACCAAAGTGACCTCTCTTCTCCATCAAGAGTCTCAACCAGACCATTCTTCTTGCTTGGTTCCGGGGGCCCCCTTTGGCATACAGGGTCACCGTACCTCACTAGCACACAGGCTCTGGCCCAATCGGCAATGTAGCAATCTTCACAGTAGCCCCAACAGTCATATGGGGTCACCAACCTGATAACACAGAGGACTACGGAAGCACTCTTCACGGTGGCCCAACCTGGCATCCGGGGTTCACCAACTTGATACAGCACACAGGCTATAGTCCAATCAGAACAGCAACAAATTTCACGGCAGCCCTACCTGGCAAAAAGTGTTGCCGACTTGACACTGCACATAGGTCATGACACGTTTGGTGCAAAAAGAAACACAGATCACTTCACAGCAGTCCACCTTTGGCATACAGGATTCACCAACTTTTCTCTGCACATGGGCAAAGATTAGATCAGTGCAACATTTATCTCCTCACACATCACTATGGGGATACACTCACCAGAATTCCCCCACCAGACCTCACTCCTTCCAACACTCTCCTCTTCCTCACAGGGCACACTGGTCTTGGCAAGCAGGCTGGTGTTCCAGGCTAGGTGGTCTTGAATTCTCTGGGTGATGTCCCTTCACCCAGAAAGGAGACTAGCAGGCCTCGGCCGCCCAGTCCTGGTCACAGGAAGAAGTCTTGAAGAGCTTTTCCTCCTCACACAGCTAGATTGACTGCTTGACAGTTGGCAGTTTTGGGGGTCTCAAGCTCCCCTTCTTATAGTCCATTTCCAGACAACAAATGTGATTTTGAGTCTGAGTCTTTGAAGTTTATGCTGGTGGTCTGCTTCGTTTTGAAGTGCCCTCTCCTCTGTTTTCTCTTTTCCTCTCAAAAGATGTCTGTCAAGTCTGATATCCCTACAACACAGACCATGGGAGTGACTATAGGTTCACAATTGGATGTCAGACACAGTGATATGTGAATCAAAAGGTTACCCCGGGGTCTCAGCCCATAATCTTTGAGAGCGAGCACTCTGATTGGCTGTCTGTTGAAATGATAGCAATACAATGGTGGCCATTACTGTTGAAAATTTGGTAGTGTTGTGGAAATGAAGTAAAAAAGCTATATAAGGAGACAGCAGAAGGGCATGCTGTCCCCAAAGATTTAGAGAGAAAGTGTCTAAGGGATAACTACTGTGATGATTACAAATGCATGCTGTTTTTAACTAATTTTTATGATCTTGTTAGACTCTTGCAGCAATAGTAAAAAGGAGTAGATAAGTTCTCAATACACTATTGGTAATAGGAATGCATATTGTGGTCATTTTTTTTAGAAATACTGTGATGAGTAAATCGTTATTTATTTATTTATTTGTTTTAAAGTTACAATCTTGCGAGACTCTTGCATGATCGTGAGAAGCACAAAGGAGCAGGTGATCTTTGAATACACTCTGCTATTCATACTTGTTACTGTAAAAAGGAGATGGTATTTATGGTGTTTAACAAAGTCTACTATTAATGTTCTCTGGCCTGAAAGAGTCGTCAATGGAGTTAAGACCCATCCACACCCTACTATGCACACCCTACATCTGAGATTGAGGTTTGAAGGGAGAGCACAGTCCCTCCTTAAACACAACTACGCCCACCCATCATTACAGAGAGAGGTATCAGCCGAGAGAACAGTCCCTCCACACAAACTACTAAGCATACCTGTCATCTGAGAGAGAGGTCTGAAAGTACAGCCCAGTTCCTCTCCACACCCTACCACACACACCTGTCATCCAAGAGAGAGGTATGTGCCGACAAGCCAGTCCTTCTCCACACCCTACAATGCACACCCTTCACCTGAGAGAGGGGTTTGAAGGTGATGCTCGTCCATCCCCATATCCTACTATGCACACCTGTTATGTTACAATACAAAGCCATTCCCTTACAAAATGATATCTGCACACATGATGTAGTCTTCAGGTATTCTACCAGTCATGTACTAAAGATATCATTAATTTACTTTGAAAAAAACTAGATATTTACTGAAAAAACACAAAGATTAGATTAACATTATAATTATAATTAGGTGTGGTAAAATTATCTGTTTTCTTTAAAAAAAAAACCTTAGAAATTCACAAAGAGAACCAAAGGATAAAGTAACATTCTAGTTAGGTGAATTTGTCAGTGACAACATTAATGTTTTGAACTACAAAAACCACATAAATTCACCCAGTTGTAGTTAGCAGTACTAACTATAGGTTGTGCCCCGTCATGCACTACTTATGACATCACATACATTACACATGAGATGCTTTACGACATCATTTATGCAGGGGCATAAAGGGACATCCCCGCAGTCTTCAGTACACAGCACTTCCAACATTTCAAGTCCACCCCTAATAACACACCCGGTCTGGGAATTGCCACTGCTGGACAAAGCAAATTTGCCAGCAGTTCACCCTGATGGTGAGTCTGTCCATTACAGCTCAGCAGACCCAAAGAGGGAGCAGCTCTGCTAGGCCACAAGCACCATCATCGGAGTGACATACTCCAGCGAGGCCAGAACGGCAACCCCTGTGCCAGGTAAAATACTATCAGCCCTTAAGCTCCTAAGAACCCATGGACAACAGAGGCGAATTGCCCAGTCTGTCCCCAGCTGCACCCCAACCTCAATCCTCAACAACAGGCCCAGATATAGGCCCCAAGATTCCCCGCTCATAGAGCTCATCAGCTGGGATGCAGCAGGCCACTCACCGGTACAGAGCTGAGCAGAGCCGGCTCTCCCAGGAGCTGCACAGAAGCCAATGTGGGGGGCCACACCGCTCGTTCTGTCCAGACCGTTCTGACCTGGGGAAGCTGCTACATCAGACCCTGGCCGCCATCTTGAATGACGGGGCCACTAGCGTGGCACACAGCTGGGCTGGTCACCACCACTGCTGGAATTAGACTTTCTGCCCCTAAAGAGTGGCCCCAGGGATGCTACCACTGAGAATGTGGTAGTAGTGTGGCCAGCATCGACCCCAGGCAACAGATGGCACAGTATGTGGAATCGGCCAGTACAGCACAGCAGGCTCACGTGTCCACCATCTTTGGCTCTGCATCCCCCCCTTTTCAGTGAATATACGTATGTTTATATATATATATATACCTGAAACGCGTCGGCAGTGGTGGAGGAGCTGAGGAGGTGTTTGTGAGAGCTGCCTTTGCTTCAAACAGCGTGTACCCCTCTGTGAGGTGCTGGTCCAATCGAGGGGCAACTCTTTTCTCTTATATTAGTGGCCTGCCCGGCCACGGACTAGCACTGCCGCGTGATCCAAGCGGGTCCGTTGCGGTACATTGTAGCCGCTAATACGGAGCAGCGGGTGCTGGAACGATTTGCAAGGGTGATTTCACGAACTACTGTTTCCTTGGGATGACAACGTTTGGTTAATGCAGTTGACGGCACACAGCCCACTTGGGAAGTATATTTTGGAAGTACTAGCCCCATGATGCAATGCATGTACTCACCTGTGCTTAATTTCAAATTTGAATAAAATGAAGGGGATGAACTGTTGTTCCGTTGTTGGCCGTCATTTGCTGTAATGCTGCCCATGAAGAAGGGTTTTTACCCGAAACGCGTCGGCAGTGGTGGAGGAGCTGAGGAGGTGTTTGTGAGAGCTGCCTTTGCTTCAAACAGCGTGTACCCCTCTGTGTGTGCTGGTCCAATCGAGGGGCAACTCTTTTCTCTTATATATATATATATATATATATATATATATATATATATATATTACCTACTGGCGGTCGCCAGTAGGTAGTTATAGTTAGGACCCTCTTACCATAGGAAATCCGCAACATTCTATTTTGAATAACTTTGGCGCCGGTCGACGAATCTTCGTCAAATTTTCAAAATAGGTGGGGCGCTGCGCTCCGCTCCTACCCTGAAAGTCTCGGGGGGATTCGTCAAGCGGGGGCTGAGATAAAAGGGGGGTCCCAAAACGTGTTTTTCCCATGCATTTTTCCGTAGGACCTTTAGACACAGCTACAGCCCGAACGGCTGAACAGAGTTAAATGAAATTTGGCAGAGAGGTAGTCCTCAGGTCAAGGAAGTATGTTTGGTGTAAATCTGTTCAGTAGATTCTGAGAAAATAGCCTTTAAATCAATATATATATCTGAGCCAGCTTACGGTGCGCTTACGGTGCGCTTACCGTACGCGTACGGTGACGTGCGCGAGCGCGATTCTGATTGGCTGATAGATCTTAGTAAACATTCGAATCGGTGGAAACCAGGAAGCGGCGGGCGCCATTTCGTGTGTTTCAGTCAGAAAAAAAAGGGAGATAACTTGAAAAGGGGGCAAGGAAGAGAGTTACAGACCCCCTAACATTTGAAAGGGGGACAAAGAAGGGCAGAAAAGTACAAAAAAAACATTTATTAATTTTTAAAAAAATCACGGGGTACGCGTACGGTAAGCTAACCGTACGCGTACGGTAAGCTAACCGTACGCGTACGGTAGAAAAAAATAATAAAAAATGAAATGAAATGCAGATTTAAGTGTTTAGATATTAGGGGGCTCTAAAAAGAGCCGTTGTGTTTATGAAGTGATTTTTTAGTGGTACCTACAAGTAAGTACCGATGCAGAGTCTAAGGTTCAAGAGGAAGACTCTGTTCCCTTCATCATTGAAGTGCACACCATCTCCTCTATAAATGTCTTGCATGTCGTAACGCAAGTTGTTGTGGTAAATGGAACCCATACCATAGTCTCGGAGGAAAGCAGAAACAGATTTGTTGACGTGCTTTCTTGCTTTGTCAATCTGTGGACAGAAATGATTGGACCAGTTCCATTTTTGCCTTTGGCATATGTTAGAAAACACAAAGGCAGTTTTAGGGAAAAGTGAAAACAGTTGTGCAAAGGTCTCCTTCATAAGCATTTCCAGACCTACCCTAGTCAAAGTGCCTAGGTCATTGCCAACATAGTGCACTATTATGAGGTCAGGGTGTTGGATTTGCATGAAGGATTTCACCAATGGCATCAATTGGTGCCACTTTAACCCTCTCTGACCAATCCATTTAATGTCTACATTTGGCAAAGCAAGGTCTCTCACCATACCTGTTTTCTCTGCATACTTTTCACTCCAGAAGACATAGCTGTGCCCTACAATCCACACTGTGAACATCTTCAAAGGAGAACTGGATGCACTCAGGAGGTGTAATTCAGTAGAATGGTAAAAAGAAATGAAAGACAGTTTGGAAATGGAGGCATACATATTTTTTTTTTTTTAAATGATTGGCTGTTTCATACCATTCTACAATAAAAACTAGGCTGTATCTGTAAATTTATAGAAGCATGTTTTGTATTGGTACAGAAAAATGTGTTACCAAAGAACAGTACTATGGATTTGCTGTTAGGTTTGAAAAGTCAAGCACTCCTGCTCTTTGGAAATGAAACATTGTTTGGTGAACTTCTGACCTAACTCTGCACAGCAGTGTTTCAAGAGCTGTTGCTATGGTAGCAGGCAGAAGTCAAGTTGGGGGAAGGGTACTAGGCAGATGTCAAGTTGGGGGAAGGGTACTTTTGGAAAAGGGTTGGTTTTCAACCAATAGAAATGTGTGATTACATTTGAAAAAAAGGGGGAAGCACTGAGATTTGAAACTTACATGTATATGTGTGGAAAAAGAGAGGGAAAATTTGCCATTATCTGGTTCTGCTGAGAGGAGAGAGGTGTACAGAACAGAGATCCTGGCTCTGATAATCTGCTGTTTGAGTGCCACATTTCTTTCACAACTAACTAATTTTAAAGGTGAGTTTAGAGTTTGAGAGGGGATGTATATGGTAAATTAAGAAATGAATAATAGAATTGGAATTCCTTTTGTTGAAGTTGTGTTTATCATTTTCTGTTTTGGGAGAAATTTAAATGTGAGGAACATGTAAAATAATATGGACTATGTTTTCACCATAAAATAAGGTGTACTGGTATAAATAAGGAATACTTTAAGGGTTTGAGGTTGCACTCAGTAATGCAAATACATTCAGCATCAGTAAGGCTGGTTGCCCTTGCTGGAGTGTAGTCAGTCACCCAGGCTACACATGTTGTTGGTCTCAGAAAGCTGTTTGGTATTGCTCTGGTGATTTTACATTTGCATTAGATGGAAAGGGGGAGGTATTTTTTTCTGCAGAAGCAGACTCTTAGCACACAGGCAGCTGCATATCATGTGGAATCATGCATAGTATTCACAACCGAGTGGGGTTTGAGGTTTCAGTCAGTAATGCAAATACATTCAGCATCACTAAGGCTGGTTGCCCTTGCTGGAGTGTAGTCAGTCACCCAGGTTACACATTTTGCTGGTCTGAAAATGTTGTTTGGACATGTGCTTTTTTAATAATCAGAAAAGTGGATTCATAATGTGTCAGACTGTAAAAGTACTGATCACTTGCCAAAAAAAAGAGTAGTAAGTGTGCTTTCAAATTGGCAAAGAAATTTCGTTTTGTGACTAATATGAAAACATGACTCTGTGTGCAAATAGGAATTACAGGCAGAGATTTATTGCGTATTGCTCTGGTGCTTTTACAGTTGCATTAGTAGGAAAGGGGCAGCTATTTTTTTGTGCAGAAGCAGACTCTTAGCACACAGCCAGCTGCTTATCCTGTGGAATCATGCACAGTATTCACAACCGAGTGGGGTTTGAGGTTGCAGTCAGTAATGCAAATACATTCAGCATCACTAAGGCTGGTTGCCCTTGCTGGAGTGTACTCAGTCACCCAGGTTACACAT
This sequence comes from Triturus cristatus, assembly GCF_964204655.1. NCBI lineage: Eukaryota > Metazoa > Chordata > Amphibia > Caudata > Salamandridae > Triturus > Triturus cristatus. Next base: position 676,516,361 of record NC_140595.1, on the reverse strand, counting down.
GTTGCTGGTCTGAAAATGTTGTTTGGACATGTGCTTTTTTAAGAATCTGAAAAGTGGATTTAAAATGTGTCAGACTGTAAAAGTATTTATCACTTGCCAAAAAAAAGAGTAGTAAGTGTGGTTTCAAATTGGCAAAGAAATTACGTTTTCAGACTAATATGAAAACATGACTCTGTGTGCAAATAGGAATTACAGGCAGAGATTTATTGCGTATTGTTCTGGTGATTTTACATTTGCATTAGATGTAAAGGGGGAGCATTTTTTTATGCAGAAGCAGACTCTTAGCACACACCCAGCTGCTTATCCTGTGGAATCATGCACAGTATTCACAACCGAGTGGGGTTTGAGGTTGCACTTAGTAATGCAAATACATTCAGCATCACTAAGGCTGGTTGCCTTTGCTGGAGTGTAGTCAGTCACCCAGGTTACACATGTTGCTGGTCTGAAAAAGCAGTTTGGACATGTGCTTTTTTAAGAATCTGAAAAGTGGTTTTAAAATGTGTCAGACTGTAAAAGTATTTATCACTTGCCAAAAAAAAGAGTAGTAAGTGTGGTTTCAAATTGGCAAAGAAATTACGTTTTCAGACTAATATGAAAACATGACTCTGTGTGCAAATAGGAATTACAGGCAGAGATTTATTGCGTTATGCTCTGGTGATTTTACATTTGCATTAGATGTAAAGGGGGAGCATTTTTTTTATGCAGAAGCAGACTCTTAGCACACACCCAGCTGCTTATCCTGTGGAATCATGCACAGTATTCACAACCGAGTGGGGTTTGAGGTTGCACTTTGTAATGCAAATACATTCAGCATCACTAAGGCTGGTTGCCCTTGCTGGAGTGTAGTCAGTCATCCAGGTTACACATGTTGCTGGTCTGAAAAAGCAGTTTGGACATGTGCTTTTTTAAGAATCTGAAAAGTGGATTTAAAATGTGTCAGACTGTAAAAGTATTTATCACTTGCCAAAAAAAAGAGTAGTAAGTGTGGTTTCAAATTGGCAAAGAAATTACGTTTTCAGACTAAGATGAAAACATGACTCTGTGTGCAAAGAGGAATTACAGGCAGAGATTTATTGCGTTATGCTCTGGTAATTTTACAGTTGCATTAGATGTAAAGGGGGAGCATTTTTTTTATGCAGAAGCAGACTCTTAGCACACACCCAGCTGCTTATCCTGTGGAATCATGCACAGTATTCACAACCGAGTGGGGTTTGAGGTTGCACTTAGTAATGCAAATACATTCAGCATCACTAATGCTGGTTGCCCTTGCTGGAGTGTAGTCAGTCACCCAGGTTACACATGTTGCTGGTCTCAGAAAGCTGTTTGGTATTGCTCTGGTGATTTTACATTTGCATTAGATGGAAAGGGGGTGTTATTTTTTTATGCAGAAGCAGACTCTTAGCACACAACCAGCTGCTTATCCTATGGAATCATGCACAGTATTCACAACCGAGTGGGGTTTGAGGTTGCAGTCAGTAATGCAAATACATTCAGCTTCACTAAGGCTGGTTGCCCTTGCTGGAGTGTAGTCAGTCACCCAGGTTACACATGTTGCTGGTCTGAAAATGTTGTTTGGACATGTGCTTTTTTAAAAATCTAAAAAGTGGATTCATAATGTGTCAGACTGTAAAAGTACTTATCATTTGCCAAAAAAAAGAGTAGTAAGTGTGCTTTCAAATTGGCAAAGAAATGTTGTTTTCAGACTAATATGAAAACATGACTCTGTGTGCAAAGAGGAATTACAGGCAGAGATTTATTGTGTATTACTCTGGTAATTTTACAGTTGTATTAGATGTAAAGGGGGAGCTATTTTTTGTGCAGAAGCAGACTCTTAGCACACAGCCAGCTGCTTATCCTGTGGAATCATGCACAGTATTCACAACCGAGTGGGGTTTGAGATTGCAGTCAGTAATGCAAAGACATTCAGCATCACTAAGGCTGGTTGCCCTTGCTGGAGTGTAGTCAGTCACCCAGGTTACACATGAACTGAATTGAAAGAAATGTGGGAAGAGATTTCTCACGAGAAGACTGTCAGTAAGAAGCTGTACAGTTTCAGTTTAAAGATTTTATCGCATCGAGAAATTGGATCCTACGAATGTTCAGATAGGTTATCTTCTCCAAGTCTCTACTCGAAATCAAGAAGAATAATTTGGGCAAGTTTAGGCCTTGCAGCAATGAGAAATCGGGTACTGAAATCTGTTGGAGAAATTGAATATTTGGCCGAGAATGACCCAGAAAGTACAGATATTTTGAAATCAAACATGTTGGACACATATTATCCAAAAAGAAGTCATCATCTGGAGAACATGTGTCTCTATGAAGTGCTGCAGAACTACATTTATTCACGGAAAGCCGCAGAAGACATCAACAATGGAAAATATAAAGTCATTGGTGAGGAAGGATGTTTGGTGAAGCAAACAAAAGGAAGTTTGATAAATCACAGGAAGCTGAGTTGCGACACTACTGACAAAAAGGAATTTTACTACTTGGCTCTTTTACAGCTGTTTAAACCATGACGTACAGAGGATGAACTACTGGGAGAATTTCAAAGCTATGAAGATTCTTTTAATGCTTGCAAAGACAGCATACAATGCAGTACATTCTCAACTTATCTGCAAATGTTAAATGCAGAAATTGAACAGGAAACTACAATTGCAGCTGAAGTAGCTAGAGACAGTTCTCAAGACAGCCAAAGTTCAGGAACACTCAGTCAAGATCCCCTAGGACAACCAATCATTGAAAATGAAGCATCAATAGCCATGAATGAAGTGGAAACGGCTATGAATCAAGCTCAAGAAGAATTTATAGACTTACAAAATTTGGAAAGACAACTGAATGAAGAGCAGCAACAAATTTATGAAGAGATCAGAAGCAAAATTGATCACGGATTTCTACATGAAAAAAAAAGAGTGCTCATGCACATCATTTCATCCAATCAGGATGTATGTAAGCGGACAAGCTGGAACTGGAAAAAGTTTCTTAATAAAAGTCATCAGAAGCTACCTACATCAAAAAACGGATTCTACTTTGTCTTGTGTGGTTACTGCTCCAACTGGGTTAGCAGCATATAACAGAAAAGGAATCACCTTACATCGTTTGCTAATGTTACCAGTGGAGCATGAGAACAAAATACAATACAACAAGCTAACTGGAGAAGCATGCTTGGAAGTTTCAAGAGTATTGAAGAAGATGCAAGTTCTCATTATTGATGAGGTGAGCATGGTATCAAACTTAATGCTTGCCTTTGTGCATTTAAGAATGCAGCAAATTCTAAGGACAGACTATGAAGTGTTATTTGGTGGAAAACATGTCATAGTTTTTGGGGATCTTCTACAACTTACTCCAGTTAAAGGACAACCAGTGTTTAATACTATGACACATGAAGACACAAAGAAGTCATTGGGAAGCATCGGTAATGCAAATATTTGGTCCTTCTTTGAGTACAAGGAACTTACTACTAATATGAGGCAAGCAAACGATGAAGAATATGGAAGTATTCTGAAAGATATCAGAATTGGACTACTCACAGAAGTTGGCAAAAAAGCATTACAGAGTCGGCTGCTACATAATTTATTTCCAAAGGAAGAAATAGTTGCAGAGAAGATATACAAGAACATTGCAGAAAAGAAAAGTGTCATCTGCTTAATGCCAACTCTACGTGAATGCTCAATATTCAATGAGGAGCTTTTAAAATTGGAAAAGGAAGATATCAGGAAATTGGAAGCAGTGGACAAAATTGAGGATGGAAGAATTACTATCACATTAACAGGCACACTGAAAAATAAATTGGATTCACTAGAGAAGAACATTTCCAAAACAGCTGGATTAGAAAAAAATCTATATGTTTGCATGAACTGTAGAGTATTTTTAAGGAGAAATTTGGATGTTGAAAAAGGTTTAGTTAATGGAGCTATGGGAAGAGTTGTGGGTTTTATTAATTATCAGAAAAAAGATGGAATTGAATGTTTAAAAATAAAATTTGATCAGATAGAAGAAGTTAAAGACATTTGTCGTTGTTCAGTTCGTTTCATGCTTGTGAAAGACTTATATGTACGTAGGAAGCAGTTTCCGTTTTCTCTAGCATATGCTGTAACTATTCACAAGTCTAGGCCTGGGCGGTAAATTCCGTTCCGTTCGCGGAATTTGCGGAATTTGGGTAATTTCGCGTTCCGCGTAGAACGCGAAATTGCCCAAAAATCTGCGTTCCGCAACTTCGCGAAATTTTTTGCTTGTTCGCGTTCTCAATATGCGTGTTCGTGAGATATTTCACCCCGAGCACGCAAACAGCGATCGCGAACAGGAAAAAAGTATCGCAAACAAGCAATTCCGCGTGTTCGCGGAATTTCTGCGTGTTCGCGGAGATTTTTTACCGTTTCGCGGAGATTTGCGTAACGCGATTATGCAAATTCCGCCCACCCTTACACAAGTCTCAAGGATTGACTGTAGATTGTGCTTTTGTGAACATTGGTTCAACTCTGTTCAAAGAAGGTATGGCTTATGTAGCTTTGTCACTAGTGAAAACATTATCTGGTTTATTCATGATAGACTTTGATGACTCAAAAGTTAGTGCTGATACAAATTGTGTAAAGGAGTATAATAGATTAAGAAGAACCTATGCTCCTCATTTTGGTCAGTATCCTGTGTTTGAGAAACGTGTAGTTTCTCGTAGAAGGAGAAATTAGAATATCTGTAATGAGGATGCAGAGAGGAGGAAAAAAAAGAGGAGTGATGTAATTGCAAGCAAAAAGAAAAAGGAAAATGAAGTAGAGGTTGTAGGATGTCATTTTGAAAATAGCTCTGGTGTCAACTGCTACGCTAATGTAGTGCTGAATGTTGCATTTTATCTGGAAAGTGTGCAAGAGCAGATAATAGTAAATCAGAGAAAAAGATTCTGTTCTGAGTTGAGTCTCCTTTTTCAAAAGCTGAGTAATGATAAAACTCAAATAGAAAGTGCTACTGAAATTAGAAAACTTTTAGATGTATGTTCAGGACGAACACAGTTTTCTCAAAATGTACAGCAAGACGCACAGGAATTCTTGATGTTTTTTCTTCAGGTACTGGAAGAAGAAGGGGTTCCCATTGAAAATATGTTTGGTGTCTCTTTAAATGGGAACATAGTTGTGAAAACTGTTACAATACATGTGGCTCTAATGTTGATTCTGAAAGGTTTATTTATTTAACATTGCCAGAAAGTAAAACAGTCACTTTTGCTAAATTAGTTAAAGATGCTAATCATAGCATGGAATGCAGTGAGTGTCAATCTGAAATGTTTTCTACGTTAATTTTAAAGGAATACAGACAATATGTAATTTTAATGATGCAACGATGTAAAGCTGATGGTTCAAAATTAGATACTTTAATAAAGAAGTTTACAGGACAGCAATTATCAATTTCAGGAAAAACTTTTGTAACAGTTGCAATAATTTTCCATGAAGGACCTACTGTTACTTCTGGACATTACACAGTTTATCTTAAATGTGAAAAAGGCTGGACACTGTGTAATGATTCCCAATTGATTTTCAAGCAACGTTTGCCTTTTGATTTAGCAAATTCCTATCTAATCTTCCTGAAACCTAAATTTTAGAGAGACTTGGCAAGATCTGTACAAAACAATTTTACCATTTTATTGGATTACCATTGGAATTTTCAAAAAAAATGATTTTTCAAATTACCATTTGGCCTAATGGAAAGGTAACCAATTGTAATGTGGACTTTTTAAATTTTTAATGAAACTTTGGAAAACCAAAAATTTAGACAAAATCGGTAACATCTGCACAATTTAAATTTTGGAATGTTATTGGATTGCCATTGGAAATTTATTCAAAAAAGATTTTTAAAATTACTATTTGGCCATGAGGAAAGGTAAACAATTGTATTGTGGACTTATTTAATTATTAATTAATCTTTCGGAAACCAAAATGTTACAGAGAATCGGTGAGATCTGTACAATTTAAACTTTAGAATTTTATTGGATTAACATTGGAAATTTAATCAAAAAAGAATTTTAAAATTACTATTTGGCCTAAAGGAAATGGAACCAGATGTATTGTGGAGTTATTTGAGATATATTTTTGTGATTATACTTCTGAAACAAAAATGTCAGACGGTATTTTAAAGAAATAAGTATTGATATTAGATGATATTTTTTTAGAATATTATGCATTTCTATAATGTTATGTTTAAGTAAAAAGAGATTCTGGGCTTTTTTAAAACAATCTTTGAGATTGGTATTTTTTTTTTGCCCGCTGTTAAATGATGAATGCAATTGCTTTCACAATTTATAGTGAAATGCAATATATTCTGAAAACAGCAAAAAAAAGGCAAACATTTTTTGGGGAAAATATGTAAATATGTGTACTGTATTATAAAATGTTTTATTAAATATTAATACTTTTTTCTTTTTTTTCAGATTGAGATAGAAAATTTTCGAAAACTTGAACCATTTTTAAAGCAATTAAAATTGAATTTTAATTAATAAATAATTTTTTGAGTGGGTATGGTAAGTCAAAAATTTCATGGTCCCTTTTTTCCACTTCTCCACAATCACATTTTCAGTTTTTCATTGTAGTCTCTCAAGGACCTTGTAATGTGATAATTGATTTTTAGTGTTTTTTAAAAAAAAATAAAAAAAATTACGCGTACCGTACGCGTACGGTAAAAAAAAAATACAAAAAAGTTAAAAAAAATATATAAAAAAAAGATGAAAGGTAAGGTTGGCTCTTAAAAGAGCCGTTGTGTTCATGCAGGGACAGAGGAAAGAAAGAATGGAAATATTAGTCGGTACGACAAATGTGCTGATCTATTAAATTGTTCACTAGGGCAACACTGGTCTCCCTATGACAAATTACATCATGACAAGTGGCGCACCGAATTAAAACCCTCGCAAACCGATGGTTGGTTTCCAGAGGACCAGAAAAAGGAGATGCTCCCCCCACAGATGAAGGGCTCAGCTGACCTGCCGAAGATGGACTCGGCCCTGCAGATGATGGACCAGGCTGAGCTGCTGTGGATGTGCTTGGTTGACTTACTGAAGGGTTACCTTCAGTTTGTCGAGCATATGTCCTACCGTGTACATCATGAAGGTGTCTCAACATGGTGTGATTCCCGACGGAATACTTCTTGTTGGGATTCCCTCTTGAAAGTACACGGTCACAAAGCTTACAAGTCACTAAGGGTGCATTTACCTTTTTCTTGCCCTCTGGAAAAGAAAAATACTCCCATATGAAAGAGCTCTTTTGTTTCCTCCTTCTCTGCCTCAAGGTAGTGCTGCTAGCCTCACTCTCAGAAGAGGTCTGCTGTTCTGCCATCGTATCACAAAGACAACTCAGCTCCTTCTCCTAAGGGATCACAAGCAGAAATGAGGGGAATGGGTGTGGTGTAGGAGAGTTCTAGATCTGAAAGTACTTTAAACCAATCAAAAGTTTTGTTTCTTGATCACATGACCTACCGTGCGCGTACGTTACGCTTACGGTGCGCTTACGGAGCGCTTACAGCAAAAGTACGCATGCGCGTAAAAAAGACACACGCACGCGTGCATGCGCAAAACAGGCACGCCCCTTTACTTCCGCGTAACATGCGCGTGCAGCGTACGCGTTACGCGCTGCGCACGCGTGACGTACGTCTACGCAAATTGCGTAAATGAACGCAAACAGCATAGAAATCTAACGTTATAAACGCAAGACGTGCGCTTACCGTACGCGCACGTTAAAAAAATACTAAAAAAAAAAAAAAAGGGGGGAAAAAAAACAATATGTTATATTAATAAATCTTACCTGTTTAGTTTAAAAAAATGGTAAAAATAAAAAATATATTGTAGAATTTTTAAAATTTAACCATAGTCTTTAAAAAAGGATAGAAAATTAAAATAAAAATATGTAAAAAAAATTGAAAAAAAAAAAAAAAGAAAAGGTAAATATAAGAATTAGCATTTAAAAAACCATGCAAATTCACTGAAAAAACCATGGGTTTCACACACGTTATAGTTAGGAATTAGCATTTAAAAAACCTTAGAAATTCAATGAAAAAACCAAAGGTTTCACACATGTTATAGTTAGCTGGACATTTCACTCGTAAAAAACCAATGAAATTCCCCCGTTATAGTTAGTTCACTGATGACGTCACATATTACATCACTCATGACATGGTCACTGACATCACTCATGACATCACTGATGACATCTCAAATGACATCACTGATGACATCACTGATGATATCATCCTTGTGATAGAGTGGCAGACCTCCTCTTCCTCTAATATAACCTTTGATACACACATTCAAAAATAGAGACTAAAATTTTCAAAACAATGGACATACCAATACCAGTTACAACAACCTCTTCAGTAATTCTAAGAACCACATACACATCCACTCATTCACCAACAGTCATATACAGTCACTCATACATGTACTCACTCATCATATGTACTCATACACCTATACATCCTGTTACACAATGCCACTCATCCATAGAGTTACTCACACATACTCACTCATGCTAATTAAGAAACAAACATACATTTATTTGCATATACAGTTATACACACACCACCACACTTACTTCTACGGAAACTTACACATACTTAGTCTTATAAACAGTCACTTATAGAAACACATACTTATTCATACAGGAACTCTTTCAATCTCTCACTCTCACATATACTCACTTATATACACCAATAGTCACATATATTAGTTTAATAGATATGTAGTTACTCATAAAGACACTATTGAGACAGTCATTCACTCACTAACACACCCATACACACACTCATCCTCCCATACAGTCCTGCACACATGCTGTCTTCAACACATACAAAGAGTGAATCACTCATTTATGCACCTATGCACTACGTAATACCCCCCACCGAACCATGCAGACACTCAGACTGATACTCAAAAAACCAACTAATAACCTATATAGACACCCATGTAGCTACTCACCAACCCATGCAGCCACTTATACACAAAGTGAGAGACTGATACAGATATTTTCATATTTAAACATTACTCAGTAAGCCATGTATTCACTATGATACACTTAATCAGTCAGTTACACAATACATTTTTCAAAAACAAAGCATCCATTTAGACACTTATATACCCATTTATTCTTCCATTGACCTTGAGATATACATATTTAAAACATATTTAATTTTCAGAAAAACACACATTCACTGGATGATGTCATCAGTGATGTCATCAGTGATGTCATTTGAGATGTCATCAGTGATGTCATGAGTAATGTCAGTGACCATGTCATGAGTGATGTAATATGTGACGTCATCAGTAGTGCATTGCGGGCGCGCGAGTTATAGTTAGCTGAACTAACTATAACGGGGGAATTTCATTGGTTTTTTACGAGTGAAATGTCCAGCTAACTATAACATGTGTGAAACCTTTGGTTTTTTCATTGAATTTCTATATATATATATTTATATATATAATTCACTGAAAAAAACAAAGGTTTCAGGTGCGTTATAGTTAGGAATTGGCATTTAAAAAACCTTAGAAATTCACTACAAAAACCATAGGTTTCAGGAGCGTTATAGTTTGCTGGACATTTCCCTCGTACAAAACCCGCTAACTAACTAACTGCTGATGACGTCACATATTACATCACTCGTGACATGGTCAGTGACATCACTGATGACATCACTGATGACATCTCAAATGACATCACTGATGATGTCATCCAGTCAGTCTGTGTTTCTGTAAAGTTTTAATATGTTTAATATATATAGGGAAAGGCCTGTTGAAGAATGAGTGGGTGTACAAGTGTGTGAATGGATCATTTTCTAGGTGCGTAACTGACTCTATAAGTGAGTCATTAAATGTATCTTACTGCAGACTAGTGACTAAACTGTGTGAATGTCTGTATGTGTCTGTGTGTTGGTGTATAAGTGGCTGCATGGTTTTGTGAATAGCTATTTGAGTGTCTATATGTGTTATTGATTGGTTGTCTGAGTATCTGTATGGGTGCCTGAGTGTTTGTGTGGGAAGGGTGTGTGTGACTCTGTGCATAGATGAGTGAGTGGGTGTTTAACCTATTTTTTCATTTAAATATTTAAAAAAATTAAAAAATATGATTTGTTTTTATTGTGTTTTTCAAACATATTTTTCTATATTTTAAAAAATATTTTTTAACTATATGTTCAAAACTTAATTTTATATATTTTTTTCCATGTTTTTGGGATCCGCGCACCCTATGCGCACCGTTCTCGATCCCTACGCGATAGCATCCGCGCATGGTATGCGTTGGGTACGTTTTTAGTGCGCGATCGCAATGCGACCGGTACGCAACTCCCAGCCTTTACGCGACACGTTCGATGTAAGTAAAGCGACGTTTATGCGCTTCCGCGATGCGTCATCTGCGTCTATGTAGGTAGGTGTGCGGATGCCGCGAAATATTTAACATTAAAAAAACATATATATGTATTACATGTGAATATTAATTGAATACAAACTCTAAACTAGTCTTAAAAGTAATATATTTTTACATCTAATCCTATATTTCTTTTTAATTCAATTTTGCGGATGCGCGCTGGGTGCGTGATGCGTAAGCGCAGGGTGCGTGGATCCCATGTGACCTGCAAAAAAAGAGATTTGATTGGTTCATTACACTTCCTGTTCTAACTATTGAAAGACCCCAACCATTTCAATCATTCTTCTTTGACCTTCTTTGGAGGAGCATCTCTTTGCAGAGAAGAAGATTTTTTTAGACTAAGTTTACACTTAGCTCTAACTTTTTTCAACCAAAAATGGCTTCAGGGCAGCAGGCATCACCTGCATCTCCTCATACATCTGAGGATGAATTTTTGGAGGAGACACCACGCACACCACGTTTTTCATCTGTGGTCTGGACATTATTTACTTTTCCCGAGGGGCAAACGAAGAACAATGCCACCTTGGTCACGTGCAAGATTTGCAAAAGAGTGCTGTCTCGAGGGGATCCTAACAAGAAATACTCTTGCGGGACGGCTACTATGATGAAGCACCTGAGGACCCTTCATCCTAACAATCTTGCACAAGAACAATGCAGACGGATGAGAGACACTCCTGCGCCTTCCACCTCATCGCAGCCGAGCACTTCAAGAGTGCATCCATCAGTCCAAAATTTGGACATCCGTCCTCAATTTCAATTTTTAAAAGAAAAAAGTTCTTCTAAGAACTAACTTTCCTGGTTTAAAAAAAGAGCTAAATTTCTTTGTTAGTGTATGAAAGTTTAGATGAATGTATGTGTAGTACGTAATTGACTGAATTAATGCATTAGTAGCGTATGGTGAATGTATAAGTGCAGAACTATGAGGAAATGCTGCAGCATCACACAGTAACCTCTTTAACTTCAGTGTGCTGTAGTACTTCCAAAGCACAGGGATGCAACATATGTACATAAATATGTTGCAAATCTATGCTTCTCTGTGCACGGCTGCTTAAACTGCAGCCATGAGAAAACACATTTTTCTCCTTCAATGTATGCTGAACATTTTAGCATGCATTGAAGATGTAAAAATGTGGAGAAATGAAAATAATTCTCCTTGTTGTGCTTTCCTACACCAATTTTAGAATGGTGCAGTATTCACACACATATCGAGATTTATGATTTCTGATAAATCTAGAGATGTGTCTTGTTCTATGAGTATTCAGTGCAATCATGCACAACAACACTTATAGAAAACCCTTTCAACGCAAAGTGGTGTGTATGATGACGTTGTATTTACATGGAGTAGAAAATGTGCACAGAGTGCCTTTTCCTCTCTTTGTAAATATGAGACTGTCTTGCGCAATAACTATGTTACAAAAAGTGACATATTTCTGTTTTTAAAATTGCTTGCAAATGATAGAAGGTAAGCACAGAGTTTTGTCAATAGGTACAATGGGAAATATTATGAACCCCTCAAATCTCTTTTTTTGCAGGTCACATGATATCTGATTATGGTCAGATTTTAAAACTACATAGGTATAAACAGAGTGTTTTTAGAAACGTGTTTCAACTTTGTAGCTTCTTGCAGACCTCCTCAGTCTGCATATTGAGACTTAGTTAAACTTACCTTCGCAGTAATGGGAATAAAAAATGGTATACATTTTTTCCAGATTTTCATTGCAATCTAAATTGATATAAATTGCTTATTTTAAAATTTGGATCTGTGAAAGAAAAGAAAAAAAAATTATAACATGCAATAATACATTTTTTACAACACAGCTTAATTTCCACAAAGTAATTTATTTGCCTTTTTTGCTGTTCTCAGAATATATTGAATTTCACTAGAAATAGTGATTTCAATCGTACTCATCACTTAACAGCGGGCAAAAAAAAAACAATCCGAAAGATTGTTGAAAAAACCCCAACATGCTATTCTCAGTAAAATACCAGAAAATACAAATCACACATATATGAAATGCTTACGGCTTACAACATGTTATAAGTTTAACTTATAAAAACTGTAAATATTGGTGCTTTAAAATATTCACCGAATCAATGACCACTAAAAAGTCCATAATTCAAAAATATACCTTTCCTTGAGGCCAAATGGTATTTTTGCACTCCTTCTTTATGTAAATTGTCGAATGGTAGTCCTATTAAATTATAAATTATCTTCCTAAAACTTTGACTTTAAAAATATTAGGTAGGAATTTTGTAATTCCCTAGGCAAACGTTGTTTAAAAATCAACTGAGAATCATTACAAAGTGTCCAGCCTTTGTCACATTTTAGATAGGCAGTGTAATGTCCAGATGTGGTGGAAGGACCATCATGGAAAATTATAGCAATTGCTACAAAAGTCCTTCCTGATATTGATAGTTGTGCTGCTACAAATTGCTTTATTAAAGTATCCAATTTTCTTCCGTCAGCTGTACAACGTTGCATCATTAAAATTATGTATTTTCCATATTTTGTTAAAAATAATGTGGATAACATTTCTGATTTACATTCCCTACACTCCATGTTTTGATTTGCACCTTTAACTAATTTATTGAAAGACACTGATTTACAGTCTGGTAATGTTAAATACAGAAATCTCTCAGTGTCTACATTGGTGCTGCATGTATACATGCAATTTTCACAATCATGTTCCCATTTGTAAGAAAGGCCAAACATATTTTCTATTTCTACACCTTCATTTTCAAAAATGGTAAGCATATACATTAAGAATTCCTGAGCATCTTGTTGGATATTTTGTGAAAATTATGTAGAACCAGAGCACACATCCAAAACACTACGAACATCTGAAACAGATTGTATTTTACTTGTATCGTTTGTCAATTTTTCATAAACAGAATGCAACAGGGAACAAAATCTTTTTTGCCGATTCTACATAATTTGTTCTTGCAAACCTTCCAGATAAAAAACAACATTGACCACTACATTAGCATAGCAGTTAACACCTGAACTATTTTCAAACTGATAACCAACAATCTCTTCAACAGTGTCCAATTTCTTTTTACCTGCAATCACAACATTATCTTGTTCTTTTCCCTTCTTGACATCTTCAGTACAGATATTCTCAAATCTTCTTTTTCGACCAACCACATGATTTTCAAATACAGGATATCGACCTAAATTGGGAGCATACACCCTTCTTAACCTATTATACTCTTTTACACAGTTTGCATCTGCAGTAACCTTCGTCTCATCAAAATCAATCAAAAACAAACCAGATAATGTTCTGACTCGTGACAAAGCAACATATGCCATACCCTCTTTAAATACGGTAGATCCAATGTTCACCAATGCACTGTCTACACTTAATCCTTGAGATTTATGAATAGTCACTGCGTATGCCAGAGAAAATGGAAATTGTTTCCTACGGACATATAAATCTTTAACAAGCAAAAAACGAACTGAACAACGACCAATTTCTTTAACTTCATCAATCTGATCAAATTTAATTTTTAAAAATTCAATTCCTTCTTTTTTCTGATAATTCACAAAATCCGCCACTTTACCCATTGCACCATTAACTAAACCTTTCTAAACAATCCAGTTTTGATCTCAACTTTCCCGTCAAAATAATAGTGATTCCTTCGTGCTCTATTTTATCGATGGCTTCCATTTTTACAATTTCTTCATTTTCCAGTTTCAATAGTTCTTCGTTGAATATGAAACACTCGCGCAGTGTTGGCATTAAGCAAATCACTGATTTATTTTTAGCAATTTCCACTTACACTTTTGCAGGAACTGCATTTTCATTTGGAAAGACATTGCAAAGTAATCGAATCTCCAAAGCTTGTTTGCCTTGTTTTGAAAGAATTCCAATTCTTATATCTTGAAGAATACTTCCATATTCAGCATCATTTGCCTGTCGCATATTTCTTGTCAGTTCTTTGTATTCAAAATGAGTCCAAATGTTCACATTACCAACACTGCCAAGAGACTTTCTGGTATCTTCATGGGCTAGTGTTTTAAATACAGGTTGTCCTTTTACCGGAGCCAGTTGCAGTAGATCTCCAAAAACTATGACGTGTTTTCCTCCAAATAACACGTCATACTCTGTTTTAAGAATTTGCTGCATTCTTAAATGCACAAAGGCAAGCATCAAGTTTGAGACCATGCTCACCTCATCAATAATGAGAAGTTTCATTTTTTTCAGGACTCTTGAAACTTCAGAACAAGCTTCTCCAGTTAGCTTGTGGTATTCCAATTTGTTCGTGTGCTCTACTGACAGCATTAGTAAACGATGTATTGTAATTCCTTTAATGTTATGTGCTGCCAACCCATTTGGAGCAGTGACAACACAAGACAAATGCGACTCAGTTGTTTTTTGCAGATAACTTGTAATTACTTTAATTAAGAAACTTTTTCCTGTTCCAGCTTGACCACTCACATTCATTCGGATAGGTTGAAATGATGTACATGAGCACCCTTTCTTTTCATGAAGTAATCCATGGTCAATCTGCTCTTTCACTTGCTGATATATTTGTTTCTGTTCAACATTTAGTTGTTCTTCATCTTCTTGAGCTTGATACATTGCTGTTTCCACCTTATTCATTGCAATCGGTGCTTCATTTTCAACAATTGGTTGTCCTAGTGGATCTTGACTCAGTGCAGCAGAACTTTGACTGTCTTGAGAACTGTCTCTAGCAATCTCAGCTCCAATTGTAGCTTCTTGATCAATTTTATCATTCAACATTTTGACATAGTTTGCGAAAGCACTGCATTGTATGCTATCTTTCGAAGCATTAAATGAATCTTCATAGCTGGGAAAATCTCCAAGTAATTCCAGTTCTGAACGCCATGGTTTGAACATTTGCAAAAAGCTAAATAGTAAAATTCCCTTTTGTCAGCAGTGTCGCAACTCAGTTTCCTGTGATTAATTAAATTTCCTTTCCTTTGTTTCACCAGACATCCTTCAGAACCAATAACTGCATATTTTCCATCGTTGATGTTCTCTGTAGTATTCCGTTTAAAAGTGTAGTTTTGCAGCACTTCATAGAGACACATGTTCTCAAGATGATGACTTCTATTTGGGTAGTATGTGTCCAACATATTCGTTTTCAAAATACCTGTACTTTCTGGTTCATTTTCCGCTAAATATTCAATTTCTTGAACAGATTTCAGTACCCGATTTCGCATTCCTGCAAGACCTAGACTCACCCAAATGATTCTTCAACTTTTGGAATATAGACTTGCAGATGATAACCGATCTGAACATTCATATGCTCCAATTTCACGATGCGATAACATCTTCAAACTGAAACTGTATAATTTCTTACTTAGAGTCTTCTCGTGAGAAATCTCTTCCCATATTTCTTTCAATTCAGTCTTTTCTGATTTAGTAATGTAAGACGTTACATATCGAGCAACAGCAATGGAATTGTCCGCAACATACTGAATATCCATGTTAGTGTTCCACATGGATAAAATAACTGGATTGTAGTCATTTATGTATTTCGATTCTTCGCTTCTTCTTAAATTGTAGGTGTTTTTCGGAGACTTTCTTGTGATGGTATGTCGCATAGCTGACATAAAACTGTTCACTCTTCTTTTGGATAATACAGGACGTGGAAATCCAAAACGACATTTGGTATAGAACTTATCCTTTGACTTGTACTTTCGTCGACAGTATTTTCCAAACCTGTGGCTTTGAAATCGTAAGACTTGTTGTTTTAAGTTTTTATCTTCTCTGCTATTGGGAAGAGCACATGTAGCATAATCTTCAATGAAAGACAAAACAGTTTCATCTGAATCTGTTCCAAATTTGGGGGCGTCCTTGATCCATAACAACATATGTATGTGAGGAGCACCTCTTGCTTGATACTGCTTTCTCCAAAAGAAATCCACAACTTCTCCAAGAGGAGGATTCTTTTTATTGCAGATGAAAGACATCATAGCTTCAAATCTATGATTGAAATATCTGCATACATTCACGGGATCTAAAGAGCACAATTCTCCAGGTGTCTTGTATTCAATATTTTTTATATTAGAATTTGCCTCTCGAAGAAATTCAAGTAAATCATCCCAAGCATACTCAGCACAGCTTAGTGTAACAAACCATGTAGGAGTTCCCAAGTTCCGTTACATTTCAGTTCTCCATGTCGACGGTACCAATATTCATTGGTCCCACGCTGACATGCCATCAGATTAATCAACTGAGATTCTAAATGATCATCTCTCTGATGCACTTTATCCATAAAATCCTTAGCAGTTACATTTTGAAGATGCATTCCAGTTTTTAAAATGTGATTTACCGCATATGAAAGTCCAGACAAGTCACTTTCAAACAGAAGATGAAACATATAAGGGATACATTGTCGAAATCTTGGATCTTCTACATATAATCTTGTTGTCCGATATTCAGATGCAGGAATCTGCACAGGACGTTCATCATATCGTCCACCTTTTCCTGTTGGAAACAACTGTGGGAAACAACGAGCTTCCAAGCTCTCTTCCCATACACTCATGGGACTTCCTGTTGCTTTTTTCATTTGAAACAACTCATTTGTATTCTCCATGACCTCTTTGGAATGAAGTGGATATACACTGTAATGTTCATAGATTTCTTCACATCTGGACATGTCCACTTTTTCTATTTGTCCACTTAATGTTTCAGTATCTTCTGCTAAATCTATTTCTTCTTCTCCTACAAACACATTTCTATAGTACTCATTATTTTTTAACAGATACAATGATGCCTTTTGCACTTTTCTAACATACTAACTCTTGCCAAATTTTCTTATTCTTAGTAGGAACACCATTAACTAGAATGACTAGTGGCTCATTTTTTGCATGGTCTACACCAATAGTTTCAATATTTTTCCTTAAATCTAACGGTAAATACACAACTCTTCCTTTCAATCCTCTTTGCAACTCTGATGGAGGTAATTTACCTGTTTTGGGCTCCATACGAACAATAGCCTGAAACGGGTGAACACATTGTATGAGAATAGACTCAGACGTATTTAAATCTATCAGCTCTGGAGGAATATCAACCAACTCTAGATTATTATGAACAGCTCTAGCAGGCATTTTATTTTCATCTAATTTGTTATAACAATATTTGCAAATACGCTGCTCAGATCCCAAATCAAAACAATCCTCTACCAACAAATAAGTTGTAAATTCCATCCACTTATCATTATCTTCTATTTCACTTTTTAAATACAAATTGACACCCCTAGTCTGATTTTTATAGTGACTTCGCCGACAACAAATACAAGAAACATTTGGTCTTTCACCTGAAATTACCTTAAACTTTGTGATTTCTTCCTCAAATCTTTCTGTAATTATGGGTTGTACATTGTCTTCAACATTTTGTTCTACTAATGTGTCAGTTTCTTCACTCTCTTGCTGAGGACCAAAGTAACAAAACTCAATATCATCACAGACCTGCTTCACATCTGATACAGACCCACACAAAAGAGCACTGTTCAACTCACTTAACTTTAGTGCTGGACTTTTTGCATAATACAACCTTCTCACTAACTTCCGTATTTGAGTATGATGTACTGCCAGCATTCTGAAATGGTGAAAAACACTTTGACAAACTTTCCTAGAATGACAAGCCAGAGAATGACCTTGCAAACCAGTATGTTTTCTCACTCTGGAAGGGTCTAGTCCTTGCAACAGCTTAATCTTTTGTTTTATACTTTTTTAGTATAGGCTTGTAAAAAACTACATAATTTTTCAATAGATTCCTGTCGTACACTGCAAACACTACTGCAATCCCAAGTGTACACAGGGTTTTTAGCATGTCTCCCTAAAACCTCATCAGCTATCACTTCTTCTGCATTTCTTTCAACCATTTTCTCTTTCTCAATTGGACAACCGTCGCTAACCTCATAACCTCTACCACTGGTATCAAATGCATACAATAATTTTTCGCTCAGTGAATAACTCTCTTCATTAAAAAAAGGCTCTGAACTGGAACTGTGTTTCCATTCTCCCAAAAAAAATCACACATTTTTTTTTATTAATAACTCTTTTCCTCCTACTTTTGGCCTTCCTTACATGGATTGGTTTATCTAGTGATCGAATTCTGTTTAATACTAAAATAAACAGTTTCCTGTTTACTTCAAAAGCCTTTTCCACAATGTTTTCAATATGCTTCTTCTTTTTATAAAATAAAGCTCTCTTTTTATATTTCTTCACATCTTTCAGCAAATTATGCACTACTCTCTTGCAAAATATTTTTTTGCGTAATTCCTTATACTGATTTTGCCTTCTTTTACCATACTTTATCTCCTTTGACTGACCATTTGCTTTTTTACTTTTCCTCTTATTTTGAATTTTTTTCTTACTTGAAGAATTCTCAGTAGTTCCAGCATTATCTACATTCTGTTTGCTCCTCCAAACATTTTTAATAAATTGCTTTGTGATCTTACCAGAAGATTTTTTCCTTTTAGCCACATTATCTTCTACATTCAATACTTGCGGTTGATGTTTCTTCAAATAATCCTCCTGTCTCTGTTCTTTTCTGGCATGATTTCTCTATTTTAACGTTGAAAAACAGTATCTGTAAAAAAGAATCACAAATAAATGTATATAAATAACTTTCAAATGTATACTATTTCATTACTGTACAAACACATTTTATATAAAAACTGACTAAGAAACTATAGCCCTGAACCACAAGTGTGATGATGGTTAACACACTACATGCATAGTGCATACTACTTTGAAGCAGTTCATGCCCTAAAGCCTACCTCACTAAAAGACTACATGCTAACTGACTGAATGATTACAGTACTATAAGGAGACACACTGGGTGAGTAACAGGGTGTTTGCTAGAAGTGTATAAATACTTATTGGGGAATTGAAGGTGTGAAAGACAACTGTGTAGGTGGTTAGAGGACTGCATGCATACTGGATAGGCATTTAAAGCAGTCAATGTGCTAAGGCCTGGCTCACTGCATGAGTACTTGGGCACTGACTGAATGATTAGAGTACAGCAAGGAGAGTGCCTGGGTGAATTTATAAGTGTTTGGGTTTTAGCACAGTGAATGGATTAGTACTTGGTACTGAATGGGTCACTAGAGGAGTGGAAAGGGAGTCACAGGATGTTTGCTGGACTGTATGGATACTGACTAGGGAATTGAAGGTGTGAAAGACAAGTGTGTAGGTGGTTAGAAGACTGCATGCATAGTGGATAGGGGTTTGAAGCAGTACATGAGCTAAGACCTGGGTCGCTGAATGAGTACTTGGGTACTGACTGAATGATTACAGTACTGCAAGGAGAGTGCATAGGTGAATTTATAAGTGTTTGGGTTTTGGCGCAGTGAATGGATTAGTACATGGTACCGAATGGGTCACTAGAGAAGTGCAAGGGGAGTGACAGGGTGTTTGCCGGAGTGTATATATACTGACTGGGGAATTGAAGGTATGAAAAACAAGTATGTAGGTGGTTAGAGGACTGCATCCATAGTGGATAGGCGTTTGAAGCAGTCCATGTGCGAAGGCCTGGCTCAGTGAATGAATACTTGGGCACTGACTCAATGATTACAGTACTGCAAGGAGAGTGCCTTGGGGAATTTATAAGTGTTTGGGTTTTAGCACAGTGAATTGATTAGTACATGGTGCAGAATGGGTCACAAGAGGAGTACAAAAGGAGTGACAGGGTGTTTGCTGGAAGTGAATGAATACTGACTTGGGAATTGAAGGTGTGAAAAACAACTGTGTAGGTGGTTAGAGGACAGCCTGCATAGTCAACAGGCGTTTGAAGCAGTCTATGCGCTAAGGCCTGTGTCACTGCATGAGTACTTGGATACTGACTGAATGATGACAGTACAGCAAGGAGAGTGCCTGGGTGAATTTATAAGTGGTTGGTAGTGTCAAAGCCTGACTCATTTTTATCAATGGATAAGCAAAGACTGGCTTCTAATGCTACTAAAACTTGACAACATGTTTTAAAACAGTTATCTGTCAGCAAATACACGATGTTACCAAATGCTTCTCTCACAGTGGTTCCCAAATGCACACAGGCTCACAGTGTGATTCTAGACAAGTTGTAAGGGAACTGCACACAATCTACATATGTCAGGACTGCACTTTTGTGTCAAAGCCTAACTCATTTAATCAACAAGCACAAGCACCACTATCCCTAGGAGTTTACCAAAACTCATTCACTACAGTGGAAGTGGTAAGGGAACTGCACACAATCTACATATTTCAGGACTACACTTTTGTGTCAAAGCCTGACTCATTTCATCAAAGCATAAGCAACAAATGCCTTCTAATGCTACTAAAACTTGACAACAAGACAGGTTTTAAAACAGTTATCTGTCAGCAAATACATGATGTTACCAAATGCTTCTCTCACAGTAGTTCCCAAAAGCACACACACTCACAGTGTAATTCTAGACAAGCACCACTATCCCTAGGAGTTTACCAAAACTCATTCACTACAGTGGAAGAGGTAAGGGGAATGCCCACAAACTACATATTTCAGAACTGCACTTTAGAGTCAAAGACTGACTCATTTAATCAAAGCATAAGCAAAAACTGCCTTCTAATGCTACTAAAACTTGACAACAAGACAGGTTTTAAAAGAGATATCTGTCAGCAAATACACGATGTTACCAAATGCTTCTCTCACAGTGGTTCCCAAATGCAGACAGACTCACTGTGTGATTCTAGACAACCAACACTATCCCTTGCACTATACCAAAACACATTTCTTCATCTAGAAGGAGTACTACATTTTAGTGTAAAAACATAACTCATTTCACAAATTCATAAACAATTACTGGTTTCTAATTCTACCAATATATAAAAACAGCACAGTTATCTGTCTGCACACACATGAAAAACACAAATGCTTATCACAGAATTGTTTCTACATGCACACACACTGTCAATAAGATTGTAGCCAAAAAAAGTACTCCCTACACTTTAGCAGGAGAAATACATTAGTCTGATTAAACTCAAAATAGTCTACATACATCCCCTCACAATTAAATAACTCACCTTTCAAGTTGTTTTGTAGATTAAGAAGTATATCAGTCACACACCAAATATCAGTCACACACCAGATTTTCTTACACAGAATCTCTGCACTGTGCACCTGTCAGCAAAACAAAAAAAAGGCAAAGTTTGTCTCTCATTTTCCCCACATATACATGTAAACATCAAATCACATTCCTTCCCACATAAATTCAAAACCAAACACACATTTCTATTGGTTAAAATTTCAACCCTTTCCAAATGACATAAATTTGAACCCTTCCCCCAATCTGCCTTTTGCCTGTTACCATAGAAACAGGTCATGGAACACTGCACTAAGCACACAGGTCACACAAGTTCAGCATACAATGTTGCTAATCAAGACAGCAAGTGTGCTTGACTTTTCAACATATCAGCTTATCATATATAATGTTCCTTACAATCAGTTTTTGTTGACCAATAAGAATCATGCGTTTAAAAAACAGAAATATGCACCCTACCTTTCAGTGTAGAAGGTTGTCAAACAACCAATGATTTCTTGTCTTTTTTCAAAACTGAATCTTAGCCACCATTTTAGAAAAATCTTACTTTCCAAACTGCCATTTCATTTACAGAGACCATCTGAGTGCATCCAGACCTCCTTTCAAGATGCTTAGAGTGTGGATTGTGGGACACAGCTATATTTTCTGGTTCCAAAGGTATGCAGAAAACAAAGGCTTTCACAAAGACCTAGGTTTGCCAAATGTCGACATTAAATGGATTGGACAGAGAGGGTTAAAGTGGTACCAATAGATGCCATTGGTGAAATCCTTCATGCATATCCAACACGCTGACCTCATAATAGTGCACTGTGGTGGCAATGACCTAGGCACTTTGACTGGGGTATGTCTGGAAATGCTTATGAAGGACACCTTTGCAGAACTGATTTCACTTTTCCCCAAAACTGCCTTTGTGTATTCTAACATATGCCAAAGGCAGAAATGGAACTGGTCCGATCTTTTTTGTCCACAAATTGAGAAAGCTAGGAAACATGTGAATAAATCTGTTTCTGCTTTTCTCCGAGACTATAGAATGGGGTCCATTTACAATAACAATCTGTGCTTTCATATGCAAGAGATGTATAGGAGAGACAGAGTCTTCCTCAACAACTTTAGACTCTGTATAGGTACTTACTTTTAAGTACCAAAAACTCTCAATGAACACAACAGCTCTTTTTAGAGTCACTCAAGAACAAAACACTTAAGCTTGATGTTTATCTCCCAAACAAAAATTTCATGTATTTTTTCCTTGGATCCGCGCACCCAACGCGAGAGAATCCGTGCACCCAACGCGATAGTATGCACGCACCTTGCGTCCATTTCGCTGTTTTTCTTTTTTAAAAGGGGGTCCCAGAGGGTCCTCTGGGACCCCCTAAGCAGATCTAGAGAGTCAGAGTATTTCCACTCTGCCCCCTTTATATGTTTTACACACTTATTCCCCTTACTTCTTCAGCCTCGCTTCTACCGCTTCTACCGAGGCAGAAAATGGCCACCAACAGTTCCTGGTTTCGAATGTAGACAGACACTCGACAGCCAATTAGCATTCAGCGCGTGATCATCAGGGTGCGCGCTCGGTTCGGGGAGGGTGCGCTTACGGTGCGGGTAGGGTGCGCGGAACCTCCCTGGCCATAGATATCACTAACTTTTTTACCCTCATTTTCTCAGGAACTACTGAACAGATTCACACCATTTATGCAAAAGGCACGAGTCTGAACTGAGGACTAACTCTTTGCCAAATTTGGTGTCATTCCGTTCAGCGGTTCGGGCTGTAGCTGCAACAACAGATCCTATGGGAAATTGCATGGAGAAAACACGTTTTGGGACCCCCCTTTTTCTCGGCCCCTGCTTGACGAATAACCACGAAACTTTCAGGGCAGGAGCGGAGCAGAGCTGGCCAAAAGTTTGGAACATTTCACGAGGATTCATCAACCGGCGCCAGACTTATTGGGAATAGAATGTTTCCTAAGGAAAATAGGTCCTAACAATAACTATCTACTGGCGACCGCCAGTAGATAATATATAAATATATTTACAGAGAGAGAGAAGGAATGTGTGAGTGTGTATGTGTGTTGGAAATTTGCCATTTCTGCAGGGTCATCCAGGGTTTTTTGCCTTTTCACTGAGCCTTATTTTGTTGACCATAGAACTCTGCACTCTTTAGTCCTGCTTACCAGTGCTAACGTGCTTGTGTTTGTAAACATAGTAAAATTGGAATAAACCTAATTGGACTAAATAATTTACCAATAAGTCCCTACTATATGGTACTACCAGTACCTGTACCCAGGACATGCAAATTAAATGCTACAAGTGGCATGCAGCACTAAGTAAGTAAGTAAAAGTTTAGAAAGTGATCAAATGCCGCCGCGTCTTGACGCTGGAGAGAGCAAAGGAGAAAACGTGGAGCCCGAAAGTCAGATCGTTACTAAGTGGGAAAAGAGCCAGGTTTTCAGTAGGCCCCAGAATTCCAACCGAACTGGCTGCGATCTGATGTGTGGAGGGATCTTGTTCCAGAGTTTAGGAGTTAAATAAGAGAGGCATCTACCTCCCCATTTAGCTTTCCTGATTTTAGGGACATTTACCAGTGCCTGATTGGCTGATCTTAGTGAGCGTCTGGGGGAGAACCATTGGAACAATGTATGGTATTCCGTTAGACTACCTTCATACAGGGTTTTATGAATCAGACACAGTGCCTTGAATTCTTTGTACTGTTTGACTGGAAGCCAGTGAAGGTTACTGATGGCTCCCAATATGGGATTGAATTTAGGGATATTCAGCAAGGTACAGGCTGCCACATTCTGCAGAGATTGTAGGCTAGTTAACTGCAGTTTGTCAACCCCAAGGTAGAAGGCATTACAGTAGTCAATCCGGGACAACACAAGTGCTACCACAATGGTTTTCCTCAATTCCATTGAAAGAAAGAGTAGGATTTTTCATAGTATCTTTAGTGTAAAGTATCAGGCTGAAGTGACCTGGTTAATCTGACCTGAGAAGCTGAGTTGTGTGTCACACACAACGCCCACATTTCTTACTTTACCCGCTGGTGTAATACAGGCTCCTGCTGTTGCCGGCCACCACGCAGTGTTCCAGATGGGAGACCCGTACTGAACTCCATGGCTTCAATCTTCTGCGTGTTTAGTTTGAGGTAGTTGAGGTGCATCCATTGTATGATGTGATCGAGGCAGATATGGAATCTAATACAAAACCAGATAGGAAAGGGGTCTAAGGGAAGTTTAATGACCTGCGCGGATCAATCCCCATTCCATACATACCAACAACACAGACTCCGCGGGTCTCTTAAAAGAGTACAGACAGTGACACAGGCAATCCATTTTTTTTTAAAATATTTTTTTATTTGGTGCATGATTACACTGATACAGATTGCGCTTCATTTTTCAATCAATTTGCAAACAATTTATAAGTACAGAACATACGTATGTTGTATCACCGCGCGTAGGTTGCAATAAGTTACTTATCGTGGATAAGAATAGATATTAAATCAGCAATTGTTCATCATGCACACATTTCTAAATTTGTTTTTACCCCCAGTCCCACCCCTCCCACCCCCCGAGGTTGGCACAGCTTATGTGTTTTGAAAGTTGGATTATCTTTATCTCTCCAGCCATTTAGTCAGAGGTTCCCAGATCTTTAGCCCTTTCTTGCAAGACAGTACGCCTCTTTTTCCATAGATGGCTCTTTCAAAATTATAGTTTGCCACATAACATGTCAGCCATTGGTGGTACCCGGGGGAAAGTGGATCCAGCCAGTCTGAGGCAAGGCAAAGACGGTATATTGCCATGCTATGAAAATCAAATACTCTCCATGTTTGCCTTGCATCTCCTGTTCTACCCCTAGACAAATCAGGGAGGGACAAAGGAGAACGTCCCTCCCTAGCACTTCTTTAAAAAAGTTTGTGATCTCAAGTTTTAATTTGCTTGATATGTCACAAGAGGCGAACATGTGATTAAGGTCCGCCTGATAAAGGGAACATCGTGGGCAAAAAATCCCTCTCCCCGTCCCTCATTTTGCATTTTTTTTCAGAGTATAGTACAACGAAAAACAGGATTTATAATACTGGGTTTGAAGCCGCGCTGGAATTAGCAGAATTTATGCTAACTCAGCTCAGTGGAAAAATAGGTCTTCTGAAATATCAATTTCCTCTTTCCACTTCCAGGCTCACGTTGTTAAATCATCCGGCATTAATATACTTAGAGAGTTTACATGGTTCCGATGGATGGATGATTTATTCTTAGATTATCAATAATGGGATTGCTAATAAATCCTGCTGGACCGCCACACTTACTCCTTAAAAAATCATATACTTGCAGGTATTTATCGAAATCTTTCCAGTCCAGTTTATATCTTTCTTTAAGGCTCTCAAAAGAAACTATATCAGAAAGAGAATATAAATCCCCCAATTTGAACAAGCCCTTATATTGCCACTTTTTGAGTAATGAGTCTTTAAAAATGTCGAGCAGGTTTGGATTGTTATACATTGGTATGTAGTTGTTCAGACGACCCAGACCTAGCATTTTGCAAAACGATTTCATACTTTTGAACCCGGCCACCAGCGTCTTAAAGCGTACCTTCTTGTAGTGGGAATCATTTAAAAACCGCCAGATCTACCCCCATGCACCTTTGCACATTATCAGTTTTATAGGCTTGGGTATATCTCTAGGGGTGGGCGGAATTTGCGAAATCCACTTTCGCAAATTATCGCGAAAATGTTGAAAACTATCGCAAACACGCGGAAATATCGCGAAGATGCGGAAGTTTTTTTCCCGCATGTTCGCGAGATTTTCTGCATGGTCGCGGCTCGCCAACTTACCCATGTGGTTGCTCGCAGGCGCGGCCATCTTGTTTTCAGTTGTCTCGCTGTGCATGATCGCGAGAAGAAAGACGTGATCGCGCGACGCATGACGTCACTGCGGGCGCGAACTGTCGCGAGACAGCGCAAATGGCTAAAAACAATACAACATCTCATGGAGAACGCGACCGGATCAAGAAAACTTGTCGGCGAACGCAGGGATTCAGGTAAGGCGATCACGCGCGCGCGAGAATGTATTATTTTACAGCGCGAGCAAGAAACAAATTATCGCCAAGCTGCGGAATGCGGAAATTTTGACATTTTCGCGCTCTCCGCGGAACGCGAAAATGTCAAATTATCACAATTTCCGCCAACGGAACAAAATTTTCGCCCAGGCCTATATATCTCCCAAAAGATTATCTGTAACATTATCTGATAATATGGTGAGGTTGTGCAGAAGAGTGGTTGTCCATTAATAAAGTCTTATATTTGGGAGAGCCAGCCCACCCTTTTCCTTTGGTTGAGAAAGAAATGTGTAAGCTCTTCTGGGTTTTTCATAGGCCCATATAAACCGTGAGAACAGATCTTCAATCTTTTTTAGACACATGTTACTGAATTCTACCAGAATAGCTCTTATAAAGTACAAGAATTTGGGAAAGAAAAACATTTTGATTAGATTACATCCCCCTATTATCGAAAGTTGCAGTTTGTGTAGTCAGATTAATTCGGGTTTGATTTTATCAATCAAAGGATCAATATTGCACTCAACTATCTTCTCAACGGTGGCCATAATTTCCACTCCAAGATACGTAGCTTTTTCAACCTGTCTTGTGTCCTGACTCATGTCAACATTCTTACAAATTATCTGGGTTTTAGATCTATTAAGGGAGTATCCAGACAAGCTTCCAAACCTAGCTGCCTTTAATTCGACCTCGGCCATAGATATTTCAGGATTAGCCGTCACCAAGGCAATGTTGTAGGCATAGGCCAGAACTTTTGTCTCCCACCCATGAGAAATAATAGGACTAATTTCCTGATTGCTTTCCAGCAAGCGTAAAAAAGGGTCTATGTACAGCGCGAACAGGAGAGGTGAGCTTGGGCATCCCTGACGGGTCCCCCTACTTATTTTAAAAGTATCGGTTAGTGCGCCATTTAAAAATAATCTTGCGGTGGGTTGATAATACAGAATCTTGAATGCTTGTATACATCCCTGACCTATCCCAACCCTTGACAGGGTCTCCCATAAGAAAGGCCAGGACACCCTGTCAAAAGCCTTCTCGGCATCGAGAAGAATTAGTGCCATTGGATCTCCTGAGATGTGCGCTGCATCGAACAGAGAGATAGTTCTCCTAACATGGTCTACCGTACCTCGTCCCGGTATAATTCTGTGCTGCCTTGGGGATATGACTTTGTGTATTACCCCTGCTAATCGAACAGCCAAGATTTTAGAGTAAATTTTGCTGTCTGTATTTATCAGGGTTATAGGGCGGTAAGAGGCGTGATCAAGTGCCGATTTATTATTTTTCAGGAATATAATGATTTTAGCTTGCGACCATGACTCAGGTAGTTTCCCCCCCTAAACACATGAGCAAATAGCTGGAGCATAATCTCTTTTAATTCCATGGAAAATCTTTTATAAAATTCACCTGGAATATTGTCCAACCTAGTGGCTTTATTATTAGGAAGACAGCTAATGCAGAGCAGTGTATCAGTCCATTGGGGGGGCTTATCGAGTAGACCAATTATACATCAGAGGGTCCCTGTAAAATCAAAATCAAGGGGAGAGAAAGCAGGGAAACACAATCAAATAAACAACAACATACCCCTTCAAATTATATTCACAGCAAAACTGTCCCACAAAAGAGACAACATTTTTCTATGACATCATTTTGTTTTATTTTCAAAAATATTTATCGTTTTCAATTAATTAATCATAACTTGTCAATAAATACTTATAATTATACTCTTCATCCAAAAAAGAGGAGTCTCAAACATCGTCGAAGCAGTACAGTTAATCAAGGTACATGACTCAACAGCTAAGAATAAATAACATAACATACACAGAAAAGAAAAAAAATACAGTTAATCAAAAAACAAAAACAATTTTAACAAAGACAATACATAACAATAATATACATCAAAGACAATATACACAACACAATTGCCCATGTACCATCCTTCCTTAGGGCGCTGATGGTGTATTCAAAAAAATCAAGAGTAACTAATACATTTATTTGATCTGAAAAAGAATTATTTTCAAATACTTGTCGAAGCTTCGTCAATAATACTTGTTACGCCACAAATAATTTATGTAAGATGCAGTCTATCATAGAGATTGAGCCAATCCTTCATGCTCTCTTCCTAGGATTCAGTACTTCTACGTGTCTTCAAGGAAGATATGAATTTAGGGCTCGAACTATTAAGTCAATGGATATGGGCCACCGGAAACTGTAGATGTTCACCAAGGTCAGATGCTTAAATCATAAAAAGCATCAACTAATTCAGGTGATATCCGTATAGGCCCATGATAAAGAATATCATAAATTGAGTAGCACAATGTGAATGGACAAATCCGTTTCCACAGATAATTAATGTTAAATAGCTTGGGTCATTGCAAATTTATCCACTCAAGTCCGAGCCTTCTGTGGCATACAATACTATAATCTTGAAATAATTCCTCTATCCCAGGATGATAAGGAAAATTAGGTCAGGGGAAGAAGTCCCTCAGGAATCAAAGATCCGCCATGTGTCTTCCACTCGTTGGATACCGGAAATCATCAAGTAGAGCCTGGTCCTCATGTGGTAATTGCACTGCTGGGATTTGGTTTAAGTAATTAGCAATATCATCTAAATGAGCAGTGGTCGTCTCGTGATATAGGTCTTGATAATAAGCAATGAACTCCTTGCGAATGCCCTCTACATCTGAAACTACTTCTTGCGCGGAGTTTTTGACAGCTGTAATAATATTCCTGATGGCTTTTTGTCTTTCTCTAATCGCGAGGTGGTGTCCAACCTGCTCGCTACATTCATATGCCTCCCTCTTCCAAATTGCTAATCTGTCCACCGCTCTTTTACCGATTACCCCCATGACGGCCGATGTTGCTGATGTTATTCTTGCTTGCGCGTCCGCTGAGTACCCCCATCCCTAAGAACAGTAATTAAGTTTTCTTCCACCTCAGCCAGCCAAATTTGCAATTTATCCAGCAGTTGACGCTTTTCTCTATTTAAGGTGAGTGAAAAGCTAAGTGTCTCTCCTCTGATTGCTGCTTTTAGTGCATCCCAAACCACCTCAATCCCTGTGCTACCTAGATTATCCTTAATGAATTGTGGAATGCAGTGTTTCATGTGCTTGGAGTACTCATCGTTTAAGAGAAGGGATCGCTCAAAGGTCCATTTAGCATGATCTCTATTGGCCACCGTTACCCCCCTTATTTCCACCACTAATGGATTATGGTCTGCCACGATGCGTGGAGTCTTCTCTATTGAGCACTCAAGAAGAATAGGCTGAGATGCAAAGACATAGTCTAATCTGACCATCTTATTTTGTGGGAAAGAATAGAAAGTATGGCCAGAGTCAGTGGGGTGTTGTGAGTGCCAAATATCAGTGAGTGCTTGTTCCCTACATAAAGCCTTATGGGCTTTAAAAACTTATGGTTTCCGTCCATTGTATGTCCAGTTTCTATCAAGTGTTATGCTCGTCTGCTGGCAGGTTAATATTAAAATCGCCGCAGATAACTAAAGGAAGCGGCCATTCTGCCAATTCATTATTCAGAAAATCAAAAATCACCGAATCATCTGCGGTGCTGCCATTTACGGTGATTACCGTAAGGGATTCCCCATTTTCCCTTCGGCATACTGTGATAACCCACCTGCCGTTTGAATCAGTTAATGTGCGTGTGAATTGGAGTGAACGCTTTGCTGATAAAATTGCCACCCCTCGTATCCTAGCATTTTGAGTAGTGGCCCCTACTATTGTAAAACCAAGTGACTCAAGCAGGTGAATTTGAGCCCTTTCTATATGTGTTTCCTGCAAACTTAGGATATCAGCTTTAGGTAACCGAAGTGCTTAGGCCGTCTTACGTTTTTTCTTGATATCGGTAAGGTCACACACATTGATTGTTGCTATGCGTAATTTGCTTATTTAAGTGTAACTAAATTTCCCTAGGCTGCAGCCCACAAAGTCAAAACAGGGCGAAAAAACAAGAATGATGCAAGCAAGCAGGACGAAGACATTAAGATTCAAGATAACCCTCTTGGTGCCAGCCCCTTCCCCTCCCCCTGACCCTGACCCTCCCCCTCCCCCGTGGATCCCACCCGCCGCCCTCCACCACCCACTGAGGCAACCTGGTTTAGCGAGAACCAGGATGAGGACATCTGGGCAATCAGGGTCCCGTGCCCCCTCCCCCGGTCCGACCCCTGTGCTAACAGTCCAATCAATTTAATAGCCATTGAACTCGCTTAGATGTCCCCTGTTTCATGCTTTATAGCACAAAGTTTCTAAGTAATTTAATCCTTGGCTCTGTCTTTATCTAGGAAAAATCAATTCAAGCCTCTGTTTTAAATCCTTAAAGCACAAAATTGGATGATTCAGTTCTTGATTCTGTCTCTTCTAGACTCTGCAAATAGGCTTGGGCCTGGATTTTGTAAGTATACCGTTGCCCCAATTTGTTGAACAGGGGCAAAGAGTTGCCTCATCCTCCATCTTCGCTCAACTGTGGCATGGGCAAAATCAGGTCTACTAAAAAAGATAACGCCATTAAACTCCCTCTTGCTGGTTGGTCTCGCTAAATCAAAAAGTGTCTGGCGTAGGAGAAAATTGCCAAAATATACTAGCATTGCACGAGGATATTGCGTCGAAGACAGAGGGTGTTTAGAAGGAGTTAATGGGAAGCAGTGAGCACGTTGTATCTCCCTATCCTAGTCCCAGGATTGCAGCTCTGGAAATGCTCCTTTTAAAAGTGTGATCATATAAACCCTTGGATCACTCCCTTCCGCTCCTTCGGGAACCCCCAAAATGCGAAGATTATTGCGTTGCGATCTGTTCTCCTGTTCCTCGATCTTCAGCATTAACTCCTTTACTTTGCCATCGTGCTCATCTCCCTGCGCTTGGAGGGAGGAGACATCCTTTTCCAGATTTTCGGTGCGCACTTCTACCGATGACATTCTATCAGCTATCTCCGCACAGGTTCGGAGCACTTTCCTAATTGCGCCCTGTAGTTTCTGAGTGGCGTGGCGGCTTTTCCGGTTGTCCATCTTAACCTCTTCTTGAAAACTTTTGATTGAATGCAGGACTTCGGCGTGGGAAGGCTCCTCCTTATTTCTTGGTGTTCCTATGTTTCCACTTCTCCAATCTTCCATGTTTGAGGGGTTACCACCTGAGCGTACTGTTTGATCTGAGGGAGTAGCAAACTGAGAGGATGAGTAATCCCATCTGAGCTCCGCGTTACTCCCTTGGTCCACGGTCCCCCCACTCTTGTGTCTGGTTCGTTTTTTTCGTTTTCTTCTTTTCTTTTCCAACTTCTTTTTTTGTGCAGTGTCTTTCCAAGAACACTCTGAGCCCTTTGAGGCCGTACTTCCCCAGTCTTGCCTCTCACCCTCACTGGACGTTGAAATACCGGTCTCGTACCCCTCTGACTCATCTGTAACAGAGTAGGGTTTTTCAATGTTGTTAGGATTTTCCAACCGTTGGGTAGCAGTACTCGCTGAATTAGCTAGAAACTCCTGTGAAACGGTTTCAGTGTTTGTACAGTATGAAAGCCCTCCCTAACCACCGTGTTCTGTCCCAGGTGTTCTTGTATCCAAATTTTGAAGAAGGGTCAGAGGGGCATTTAGAGGGTCATTCTGACTCTGCTCACAATTTACACATATATCTGGTTCTGTGATAGCAGCTGTTCCTGTATTCTCCACAGTTGTTAGGACCGGCATTGATGAGTTTGCCGCCGCGGGTTCCTGTAAGGTCTCTCCAACTACTGCAAGGGTGGTTAGGTTAGTCTGCCCTCAGGTATCCCCACCATAACGGGCTCATTATGCACTTTTTCCACTACAGCCGTGCCAAACATATTGGGTATTAATGGCTGAGAACCAGAGATGTGAGCATTTTCTGTGAGCTTAATATTTTTTTTGGCTTGTGGTCTTTTTGCCTGTTTGGCCATCTGCTCAGTCTTCTCAGTGGAGTCCAGGTTATCAATACGTTCCCTACTCTTTAATCCCCGCATTTCTGGGCACCTTGGTAGGGTTCTGAATGAGTTTGCTGCACCGCTTCTGTCATTACAGGCGCTGGTAAATGACTTTCTTTGACTTTCGTGGCTTTCCCACCACCTCGCCCCGACATCCTTACTTTCTTTTCTTCAGTAGTTGAGGAATCCTGGAAACAATGTAGCATCCGCTTTCGGTTTTTGTTTTATTGGAGCCCATTGCAGTTGCTGCCTCCGATCGTTGTATCTGGCAGAGCCGTCAGGAATTCACTGACTGCCGCTAGAGCTGCGTTAGGCTGTCGCGTCACTGCAGGCGGCCGCAGGGTGATGAGGAGCAAGGATGTGAGAGATGCTAGAGCAGCACGGCTCGCTGTTCGTGACACCGGGGCCGGGCGTCTCTTCGCTCCTCACCGCTCCTTCTGATCTCTGACCCACATGAGGATGACAAAGGCTGTGATGCAATGCCGGCCCATGCGCTAAGACTTGCCCGACGATGTATAGCATTTTAGGTAAGGTTTCTTGCCATAGAAGTTTCTCTTTCTACTCTGTTAGGGATCGGACTGGCGGAGCAGCATCGGGAAGCTGCTACTCAGACACCATCTTGCCTCCCTCCCTCTGAATGCACATGTTTCAGCCAAACTTGATCATACTTTTGGTAGGCACAGCAGTGCTCGTGACAACCAGATTCGGGTCCGAGGTAGCAACAGACAGAGCGTTGCCTCACACCCTGATTTGTTACCAGGAGCTATGGGCAGCCATCCCGATTGAAAACAGGTGCTTACCAAATATCCCTGTAGTACCTACCAAATGTATTACACAGGTATAAGTTGGTTGTATCGTTCCAATTACAGTGGAAATTTTTTGTGTGTTAGTTCTCACTCACTTATTTCTACAGTAGTAGTAACAACCAGGTCCTGAGGAAGGCCATGATCAATTTATGATCAAGTTTGGCTGAAACATGTAGACCCTCTCATTGCTTTGACCAGCGCGCTCACACATTTTTTCAGACCGCGCTTAAACTGCTTTTAATCCTTGACACCACGGGATACCTAATAAATTTATTTTAACCACTCACTTTACACACTGCATTACGCACTTTCACCACACTGTTCCATGCTCCATCGATCTTAGGAGATCTAGTCACCAGATCATACTAAAACATCCGCAAGCTCCTCCTTAACACGTGCTAGGAGTTGTGGCTCCTTGGCGGCACTAGGTTGCAGCCAAGAGGAGATCCCAAATAGTGAAGCATGCCACTTCGGTGGGTGATGGGATTCCGTCCTTTTAAATAGGACTCCCCAGATTCACATTTTTCTGTTGGATTGCCTGTGTCACTGTGTGTACTCTTTTAAGAGACCCGCGGATTCTATGTTGTTGGTAGCTATGGAATCTAGCCAACAGCACATCTTCCCTGGAAGCTATGGAAATTATGATTTGTGTTGCGTCGGACACAAGCGAGAAGCCATGGTCTTTAACTAGTTTGGCCAGTG
This sequence comes from Triturus cristatus, assembly GCF_964204655.1. Classification (NCBI taxonomy): domain Eukaryota; kingdom Metazoa; phylum Chordata; class Amphibia; order Caudata; family Salamandridae; genus Triturus; species Triturus cristatus. Next base: position 676,482,460 of record NC_140595.1, on the reverse strand, counting down.
GAGTAACGTATATGTTGAATAGTGTGGGTGAGAGCGCTGACCCCTGAGGGACTCCACAAGGGAGATGAAATGTGTCAGATTTAAGATTCTGCCAGGAAAGAGGTGAGGAGGCCCAGTGTGCTGTCTCGAATCCCACTTGCCCTCAGCCGTTGCGTTAGAACTGAGTGATTAACCATGTCAAAAGCGGCTGATAGGTCAAGTAGGATCAGGACAGCCCTGCCACCCCTGTTAATTTGCCAGCGGGCTTCCTCCGCAGCTCTGACCAGTGCAGATTCAGTGGAATGATCTGAGCAAAAGCCATGTTGTGAGCTATCGAGCACATTGTTGGAGTTTATAAAAAGATTCAGTTTGTGATTTATAGCTTTCTCCAACACCTTAGCTGCTAGCGGTAGGAAGGAGATTGGCCGATAGCTTGTGACATCCCCTGGGTCCATGGAGGGTTTCTTTAAAATGGGTCTAACGCACGATTTTTTACAAATTGATGGAACAGTCCCAAACCTTATTGTAGTGTTTATGAGGGAGGTGTGTGTTGTGCTGATTAGGTCCGAGACCCCGTGGATTATATTTGGTGGGCATGGGTCCTCTGGCAAGCCAGACTTGGTGGTCAGTGTGAGATCATTCACAGAGTCTGGTGTGCTGGACAGGAGATTGGGGGCTACTGATCCCACCTCTATATCCTGTAAAAGTTAGTTATGGGAGCAGAGTCCATACTTTCCAGTTCCCTGTAAATGGTTTGAACTTTCGATTGGAAGAGCGAGGCCATTTGGTCACATAGGTTTTGATCAGGGGAGAACCGATTACCCTGTTGGAGCTTAAATATCTCCGAGGCAGTCTTAAAGAGCTCTCTAGTAGAATTCTTAGCCTCCTTTATCTTTATCTTACTAGTATAGAATACCTGTTTGGCTATAACAATAGCCGCTGTACTCAGTTAGTGTCTTATTATAGTTATTTTTAGCCTCAGCGCTCACTCATTGTGCCACTCACTACCTGTAAGCATGTCTTCAGTCCTGCCACTGCACCATGGGTGTGTACTTATAAACTGCCATTTTGACCTGGCAAAATAAACTTTTTGCCAGACCTAAACCTTTCCACTCTGCTAAGGCAACACTAAGGATGTCCTGAAAAGCCCATGGGACAGGGTGGATGGTATTTAAATGTAAGACATGTATATTTAATGCTTTACATGTCCAGGCAGTGAAAACCCTCAAAAGTCTTTCTTTCTTCAGCTAGACTGACTGTAGATAGGTTAACATTTGTTTACACTATTGTAGTTAATTGCTAAATTCAGTTTAGGTATAGCTTGAAAAATATTTTAAGGACTCATTTTAATAGTAATTTTAAATGCAACGTAATGGTTGAATCAGAATTTATATTACTATATAAGAAATTACACTGCTAAAACCAAAAGGCTTGCATACCAGTGTCCAGCTGACACATGACCCCTGTGGTGAGATGTCCACAGACATTGTAAAAAGGGCTCTCAAAGTGGAGATGCGTCTTCTCTCTTGACAGATGGCCTAGGAGCTATGTCTAGCCCCTTATTGATCTTCTAGGGAAGCCTACCCTGTGACTGGCAGAAAGCCCATTAGACCAAATGGAGTTTTTTCTTAAACATATGGGATGGGGATCTGCTGTCTTGGCATAAGGTTGTCCATCAATTGGCCAGGCACCAGGCACCAGAGAAATGTTATGTCATCAAGAGGGCCAGAGTGGCACATTTATCACCAATCTGACCCCGGTGGTCAGGAAACCCATCAGACCACCAGAGGAAAAATAGTGAAAAAACGGGGTGGGCCATTTGCCCGTCTTGGCACTGGATCCTGCCGTTGACCCCCAGAGAGTCCTTCTGTCTCTCGGTAAAGGCAGAATGGGGGTTTATTTCTTTGGCCAATATGTCAAAACTGAATTGGAAAATATTCCAATTAGATAGGGCATTTATGGGGAATTCAGTGTACGAAAAACTATTCTGGATAAATTGAAGCCAATACTTCATGGATGTCCTTGTGGCTCTTGCTTTCAGATCATCCCAGAACAAATAGACCCTCGACCCGTGGCCCAGTGACTTCATTCATCCTCACAGGCAGTGAGAGGAATCTGGCTTGGAATAATTGTGACATTTGCAAGGCATGTGCCGAGTAAGAAAACGTAGTTGAATGCATGCAAGCCACATAACCCTGTATCCCCTCCATTTCTAGTTTCCAGATATTTCTGAGTTGTAGCTTTCCCTGGCTCACCCATGTTTCAAGAATTAATGCAAGTTCAAAGTAAAATTCCTGAAATATTCACAGTGCATTTCTGGACATTTCGAGTTTAGGGTCTCAGGCCCATCCACACAAGTGGGATACCATTTTCATTGGCTGAAGTGTCGGAACGCAGAGTGGTAAAACGTTTGTTGATATTCCCAAATTCTGGAACTTTCCCTCACATTTATTGAAAAAAATGTGTGGCAGGAAGCAAAAGACACATCCAGAAGAGGAGCAAGACGAGATTAGGTGCTTCTGGTACATACATCGGGGCAGATTTATGAGCCCCTTGCGCCACTTTTGCGTCACTTTTCCCATATTAAAAGTGACGCAAAAGTGGCGCAAGGGGCTCATAAATCTGCCCCATCATCTTTAAAAAAGCAGAGGGGCACAGTCTGGGGAGAGGGACTCTTGGATGTTCCGCTGTTGCTCCACAAGAGGAGTAAGGTGAATTCCAGTATGTTGCAGAGGGTGGAGGGATAGTAAAAAAAGTGAACATGCATGTGTTTTTCACCTATTCTTCTGGGAGGAAGATGGTTAATGCACACCGGGTCACGTGTAAGCTCACTGACCAAAAGCTTAGCAGGTGTATCAGAGGAAACTACTCCCTTGGTATGTAAAACATGCACAGGTATCCAGGGAGGACAAAACTGTGCCAAGTGTTCCTGCAAAGATGCTCAAGACGGAGCAGGAAACCAATCCGCAACTCAAATGTTTTCATTTTACTGAATGAATTTCAAGGACCAAGTGTGGCGAATAAAAGAAAAGATTGGTGAAAAGAAGGTGGAGTAAAAAAAAACTGTTTAAAAGTGAATGTTTCCTGCTTCAGTGGGTAATCAAAGTTAAAACACAAAAACAACCACCTTAAAAAAACAACAGGTCTTTTGAGAACCAGCAAAAATCAGTCAATGAGTTTATCTCTGTTAACTCACATGCCACGCATGGTTGCCACACAGGGATCTGTTCCATGTTCACTATGATAAAAAAATAAATCACAGAAAAAACAAAGGTAAAAAGTGAAATTTTGGTTAAGTTTGTTAATGACACTTGTTTAGAAAATCTCTGAAATTCATGCAAATAACTTAAGTGAAGTGAAGTTACGGTTACAAATTAAAATCAAAATATCACTGAAATTGGCAAGTTATCCATAACTGGCACAACACCCATGCCAACCACAACTTGCACACCAAATGCAGTGCTGAAGACTACACAATATTTGTACCAATAAATAAAAACATCTGAAAGCCCAACATAATTCCTCTTACATACTCAAGCCACTAAATAATACCACTTTCATAGTCATCTATTTCATAGTCCTCTGGTCAATGAGACATCTAATCTTGTTGTATGATTAATTACAAAAATTATAATTGCATCTTTCACATAAAGGGTGTGGTCTTGAGCATCGCATTTGGGATCGCAGTTGTGATATGATGTGCACATTTTGCAACTTTGCAGAAAGCTTTATTGTGATGATAATGATATTGTATGAAGTTGGCGAAGGAGGAATATAATTTCTAGGTGTTGGACAAAGCATGTTATTAGGTTAAGGGGGGATTATTTACTGAAGCAGTACATTTATTTGACTTAATTTTTACACATGCATACAGTTGTCAGTGCTACTTATCAATGATTTCTTTTCTTTCCTCAGTTCAGGAAAACTAGAATAAACAAGTCAAGGGCAAGAGAAATACATGACAGTGGCAGCACTGTCACTTCAATTGCTACAGGTGTTCCTGCTGCTGGTAGGTTTTACTAACTAATGTATGTATTTAATATTTTACCACAATTTCCCGCTCTTTCTTATGCAGCATAATCCTGAATAATCTTCCATCTTTCTTAACTTTTTTAATGTTTTTTAAATCCCCTTTAAGCAATTGTCTTGTCCAGTAAGCACGCATACCTCATTTACTTTTTACATTTATGTTCCATTACTTTTCCTCATCTCATTTCCCCTTGTAACCTTTGGATGTTTCCTTTTCTTTTGTCCCATTTTTCTTATTACAGCAACCTCTAATTTACCACATTTTCCATTGTCTCTTAGTTTGGTCCTTTACCTTATTCAATGCATTTCAGTTGCTTCTGTAGATATTGTCTGCCATTTTTCAAATTATTATTGTGTTGAAACTTTCAATATTTATATTTTTAAAATGTAGAAGTAATTCTTTCAGTTATATTTTGGTTAGCAAAAGATTCGAAAACTGCAGGTAATAAGGTGTGTTTTATATGTAAAGTCACTGTGGTTTGTTAGTGGGATAAGTGCCTTTATTCTACAGTGGACTCAAGAGGAGGACCATGAAAGAAACCAGTTGGATACAAATTGGCATTTGTCAATCCAATTGATGTATTCCTTTTCACCCTAGGTCCAGGTCCCAATGCATTGTAATAACCTTTTTATATGTGTGTCTCTATCTCTTGCTACAGACCCATACCCATCACCTCTCATCCTAGCTTGTGTCATACATTTCCCATGCCTTCTTCCTTAGTTTATTATGCCTTCCTTTACACCTTCCCAGCTTCAAGCTTCCATTAACCTAACCTGTCCATAACCGCACCTAAACCAAGCCCATGCCCTATCCTGAGGTCAACCTTACCTAGCAACCACTTTTGTTGTACTGATAAGGAATTACAGGGAAGGTGTGGTGTTGGCTGGGAGTTGGTTATTGGAAGGGCAGCTTTAGTGGTATTAATACGTGTCAATACTTACCTTCATTGAATAAGTTGCATGAAATGTCAAATAAAACGTGCTGTATAAATTAGTGTCCCATATTTTTTGTGTCACTGCAACATTGCTGTATGGGTAGGATTTGTGAAGAAGCCTATGCAAGGCGGGTGGGCGCTTCTAAAAAGTTTACTGCAATCTGGAAATATTTAGCTAATCTTCAAACCCCGTCCAAACACTAGTCTTACTTGAGGCTAGGGGAAATGGGGGAAAAAGCGGGATTTCTGGTAGACTTAGCACCTTAGCACTTTTGCACTTCAGTATTTATCACCTTAGCACTTTAGTAAGAATGAACTGTATATCCGTAAAGTTGGTATATTTATGATAAAGTTAATGTAAAAATGTAGAATGGAACAAAACGGGTATGTTGTTAAATTATTGATGTAATATGCTTCTTGCACTTATCTTATCTTGTACTTTTATTGTATTGGTTTTATCTAGGTTTGGTATGTACTGATCTAACAATGCTTCCCTGTTATTTATTATTAGTGTTATGTCCGATAATCAGCTCAAGAAAAAAATTTGAAAAAAAAACATTCCTGTATGAGCATATTTAAAGACAGGTTAATCCGGTCTAGTAAATTTTCACCTCATCAGTTCAATTTTTTGAACTTTTTTCATCCGTTTGAGCTGAAAACCTTTTTATAGTTGCGATAAAATGGATTATTAGCCTACCACAAGTAATAATATCACTATTCTTCTTAAGTCCAGTAAAGGTTTCAGTTATTTCAACCTAAGCTCATCCCCTGGTAGTTATGGCAGAGAGCAGACAGGCTTCAATTATGAAAGTTTGTAAAGTATTTTGAAGTATCAAAACGGGTACAAATAGAGGATCATTTGATTACCAGAATGACACCAAGGTAGCACAATTCTAATTAGGGGACATGGAGATATGAATTTTTTAAGTTTGAAAAAAAATAGTACCAAAATGAGTTATTCACCATCCATGGTCATCTGGTTGTGCTTGACGAAGACCTATATGCAATTTAAGGCCAACTGCGGTGGGTCGGATAAAGAAAATAAGGGCCAAATTTATCAAAGGTTTTGCGTTGCCCTGTGCCACATAAGTGGACACAGAGTGACGCATTACCTGAAAAGAGATTCACCAAGCCATGCAAGGCCACCTTGCGTAGCTTGATGAATCTAGAGTAGCGCAAATCACTGCCTGGTGTTACTCTATTGCAGGCAGGCATGCCGAGGGAGGAGCATGGGTATTCTTGCACATCCACCCATGCATTCTGACACATTCCCAGATTTAATAACAATGGTAGACCTGGGAATACATCAGAATTGTATGCCTTCCCACCAAAGATGCAACAAGGAGCAATATTTTTATATCTCCTCCTTGTTTCCTCTTTCTCAATGTGATGCATTGTGCAGCACTCTTAGAATGAGGAAAATGCCTACAACTATAGTTTTTTGCAGGAAGGGCCCTTTAATGTCCTGGCCCCTTACCCCCTGCTCTCTGTTTTCCTTGTACAACCCCCTAGGCCTTCCCTTCTGCCGTGTCTGGTCGGCTGTAGCACCCATGCCCCCACCCTCCTGCCTTTCATGGTCCATTAAGCTGCAACTGACCCTCCTATCTGTCCGGTATGGTCAGCCTGCTGCCCTTGCCTGTTGCCTCTTTCCCCTCTGCTCTCTGTTGTCCATGTGCATGGCCCTGTCCTCTCCCTATTGCTTTCAATGGTTTGTTGTACTGCACTGCCATCCTGCTTACCCTGTGTGGTGTATTGTGCTGCAACCCCTGATGCCTGCCCTGCAAGATCAGTTTGGTACCCTTGCCCATCTCCCTCCTGCCCTCTCTTATCCGAGTCATTGTTTCTACCCCATTCCTCTGGTCCTCCGTGATCCAATGTACCTTACTTGCCAACATTTAAAAAGATTTTGAGGAGAAAACATGGGAAATCAATTTTCCCTATTGACTTGTATTGAAAAAGAGGAGATTTTAGGCACAAGACAGATAAAATAAAATAAAACCTTTTTGGGCTTAAAAAACATCGGGAGTCTCCTGTATCCCAGGTCTGCTGGCATGTATGGTTGTACTGCCACTGCCTCTTCCTTCTGCCCTTGATGGTCTTTTATATTGCCATAGCCTCCTGTTGCCTGTATGCATGGGTGGTTTGTTGACCCTGCCCACCTTTGACCTGCCCTCCATGGACTGTTGTGTTGCCATTGCCCCTCCCACCTGCACAGATTGGTCATCTTGTTGCCTCTGCACCCTCCTCCATGTGACTGTCTTATTCCTATAGAAATTATGGTTTGTTCTTTGAACAACTAAAATGAGGACATCTTTTCTGAATTCTCTAATAGCGAACAAAAAACGTTTGAATCATTTTCTCTCTTTATGTTTTTTTTATCCAGTTGATCACTTGATTATATGTTACACCTAAAAGAGAGGATGTGGCATTATGGCTAGAGCTGCATACTTTGCAACTTTAGAGCCAGGTTTGAGTTTCGGCATCAGCTCGACATCCTGTGATTCTGAACAAATCACGTAATCTTCCCATACCTAAAACTGAAATTAATGTATCCTTGTGTAACGTAACTGATCCTAGTGAAAAGCACTCCTATACCTTTGGGTCAAGGCTGCACTATAGAAAACTGCAACAAAAAAAACATTTAAATGTTTTGCACACTTCTGTCATTGGGCTATACTTCGGCTACATTTGGGTGATATTTGTGCTAAATATGTTTTTTTTTCTGGTGGATGTATTGGGAGACTTATTTGTTATGAACCTCCTTAATTCCCTCATTTTCTGCAGTATCTTCAGTAGATAATGCTTTCTACATTGGTCCCATCAAGATGGCATTCAGATATGCCACACTTGTAGCATAAATTCAGAATTTGAGCACTCTAGTTGCTCATTGGTACATTGTAGTAAAGCTGGTGATCACCACAGAGTTCACTGGCAGTCTGCTGCTGGCGTTGAAAGTGCATGTTACATTCTGCATGTCCGAATGTTTTAATGAAATAGAAGAGGAAGATATTTGAGAACTCACTTAAAATGTGTCCTAAATTTACTTTCTACAGCACTAACCATAAATCATATGACAAACTGAGCCCCCCCATTTTGCTCCTTTCTAAAATAAATGTTCTACATTTTACCAGTTTGATTAAATCAGCATGGCTTCAGGTGTGCAATACTTTTGTCATAAATAACTATTAGCACTCTACTTGTTCATTAGAACAATCCGGGATGCTGTAGTGGAACCCAAGGGAATCAACAGACAGGCTGCTCATGTTGGAAGTACATGATTTACTGAGAATGGCAGCCTTCATTTTCATATGGCTGATAAAGATGGTGTGAATTTACAAAAAATATATGTTCTCATTTTAGCTTCTGGAGCATCTTTCATAATCTCTATGGGAAAATCATGAGAACACAGTTTTCTCTCAAACATGATTCATGAACATCCCAGCAGAAGGCTTTTACACATTGTAAAATCACTTTAGAACACACCATAATTTCTAAAATTAGAATGGTACGATCAACAAATGTTTTATATTATAACTTAAATCTGTTATCACCCTTTATACCTTCTCCTTTTTGTGACCCTCAGAACCTGCCATTTACTAGAATCCATTTCAATTGGGTGCTATCATGTATATTGGTGCCAAGGTGGCTGCAACAATTCTTGGCTGAAGTGTTGTCAGCCAATCAGATACCACAAGAGATCTGTGCTTAGGCTCTGCAGGGATATACATATTTTTCTTTTAATATCTCCAAAACTTCTCAACAGATTTACACCAAATAACAAAATGTGTGATTTCCAGGACAAAATCCACCTTTTTGCTAAATTTGGCATAATTGCTCCAGCAGTTCGGGCTGCAGACATGTCTAAATTCTCCATGGGAATTACCATGGGAAATTGATTTTTTTGCCCCCAACCTTTTCTCAGCCCCAACTTGACTGATCACTCTGAAACTTTCCATGCACAAATAGAACCACCTGGGCACTTTTTTGGAAAATGTTGTGAAGAGTCATCAAACGACACCAAAGATATAGGTGGGAAAACATGGTCCTATCTATAACTACCTACTGAGTGGGTCTGTGAGTTGGCGTGTGAGTCTCTGAGTGGTTCAGTGAGTGGGTGCTTGAGTGTCCTAGTGGGTCTGCAAGTGGGTGTGTGAGTGTCTCAGTGGGTCTGTGAGTGAGTGCACCAATCTCTGAGTGGGTCTGTGAGTGACTGCTTGAGTTTCTCAGTGTGTCTTTGAGTGAGGGCATAAGTCTCTAAGTGGGTCTGTGAGTGGGTGCGTTGATGTCTGAGTGCTCTCAGTTTTGCCCTCTACTGCTCTGATTTGCATTTTATGCTTGATTTTCAGCCCTCTGTTTTGCCTTCCCTGCTTGTTTTCCTCCCATCTGTTTTGCCCTGTTCTACTCTGTTTTGCCTTTCCTGCTCGTTTTTCTACCCTTTGTTTTGCCTTTTCTGCTTGTTTTCTGCTCTCTGTTTTGCCTTTTCTGCTTGTTTTTCTGCCCTCAGTTCTGCCTTTCCTGCTCATTTTTCTGCCTTCTGTTTTGTCTTTCCTGATTGTTTTTCTGCCTTCTGTTTTCCCTTTTATTAGCACTGGGGACCACCCCCCCGGGTTTTACTGATATTAAGGAGGAAGGCTGCGGGTACCCCACTCCATTAAACCCCCATAGCCCCAGGGACAGCCATCTCGAAAGGCTTTATTTTAAAGGAAGAAGGCCAAATATATTCATTAAAGAGTGAGGGGGCTGCACAGCGCCCCTTCCTGGCCACATATGGCCAGGGACCTCATCCTTCTGTGCCTGGCCTTAACTCAATACGGGAGGGGAGCCGCATGGCCGCTCTCACTGGGCCAATTTTGACCAATTTCGGTCATGGAGACACCATCACCCAGAGCCCGGCCATGTTTCCTGAGTGACCCCCAGGGCACCCAATATGCATCATGGGGACCATGGGGGAGCCTCAAGACCCTGCAGATTGATCCGGGTCCCCACTTCCTGCGGGAGCCAGCATTGCCCTCACAGATAGGGGTCTGCTTAACATACTTTTCAGGGCAGCCCTGGTTAGCTGCTGGTCCCTGGGTCTCTATCTTGCCCAATATTTTAATAAATATATGGCTCAGAAGGTGTTGGTCCCCAGGGTATGGTGGTTCTGTGGGACCCCCACCATTTTGTGGTATTTAGCCCTGGGGAGGGGTTGGTCTCAGGGGTAGGATGGATCCATATCCCCAATGTTTTTTTAGCCCTGGGTAGGTGGTGGTCTCTGGGACTTATAGAGCCTCAAGAGGGGGGCCCCATGTACCCCCCACCTTTTTTAAATGTAAAGCGCTGGGGAGGTGGTGGTCCCCCTCCTTTTAAGAAAATGCCCATGAGACCTGACCCACCTGGGGGTGCCCAGGCAGTTTATTTTGTAATTTGTGCCCTAGATTCACAGCTGAGTCGCATTTCTCCTGGAATTATTTTTTAAAATGCTTGCTATACGTGGTGGGGTCCTTCTTAGACCCTATTACCGGGGCTAAGAGATCAGTGTATTCCTACCCTGCCCCCTTTTCCTTTTTTAATTTTTTTTTGTGGAACTCAGCGAAAGTCAAGTCCTAAGTTGGCTGCCAACACTTCCTGGTTCAATTGTTGGTAGCCACTCAGATTTGAGCACGGGGATTGTTGACTCCTCAGAGGTTCGGCGTCCATTTATATCTAAATTTGAATTTCTTTTAATATCTCAAAAACTACTGAATACATTTACACCAATTCACAAAAAGGACCCTTGCTGAAACAAAAGTGACCATTATGCTAAATTTGATGTAATTCCGTTCAGCGTTTCGGGCTGCATTTGTGTCTAAAATCCCTATGGGAATTTGCATGGGGAAAATTGATTTTTAAACCCCCCTTTGTCTCAGACATGCTTGATGGATCACCCTAAAACTTTCAAGAAAACTGCTGAAGTGAGCATAGTACTCATTTTTAAATTTTACGGGGATTTGTAAAACTGGGCCAAAGTTATTGGCAAAATAAAAATGCTCTTCCTATGGAAAGAAGATCCTAACTATAATTACTTACTGGTGAAAGCCAGTAACTAATATACATATTTCACAGAAGGTCCTGGGGCCACTCCCATGCTGCACCAGACTGAAGGCAACGCACGGTCGGGGTTAGCAACCCACAGGCTGTTCGGTATATGACCTGGCCATGGGGGATTGGTATTTATATATATATACGCGAACATTGCAAAATTGTAAATATGCCATGTCTTGATGCGAAAGAAAAGAACATTGCATTCTGGGGTTTGCAGTTGGAATACAAGCCAAGTGACCACTGGGATTACAATTTTAATGACACTCACCTGTGACCAAGGCCTAACGGCTGAAACGCGTAAGGATTTATGGGTGTTCTTACCTCCGCTTTGAAAGACGAATAAAAGTCAAGCCTGTCACTCAGTCGGTGTTGAGCTCTTTTCGTGTGTGGTGGGAGTACCGTTGTTACCAGGATCTCCATTCCTGGTTCCAGAGCTCGCCCTGCAGGACCGGGGGCCCCCGGTAAAATGGAGGTGCTCTTTTGATGTTAAATGAGGGGGCATGGTCCGCTCGTGGAAGCACCGGCAATAAAGGATTTCCGTTGCTATTCGGCAGCATTCCGTTCGAGAAAGGGAGAAGAGAAGGTTAATTCCTTCTCGGACGGCACCGCATGACAAGCAGCACTTCCAAGAAAGCGGAGGAACCCGCACTATGCAGAGACAAATTGAGAACCCGCACCATGCAGATAAAAATTGAAAAGCAACTCATTGGGACATTGTAAATAAACGCGAACATCGCAAAATTGTAAATATGCCATGTCTTGATGTGAAAGAAAAGAACATTGCATTCTGGGGTTTGCAGTTGGAATACAAGCCAAGTGACCACTGGGATTACAATTTTAATGACACTCACCTGTGACCAAGGCCTAATGGCTGAAACGCGTAAGGATTTATGGGTGTTCTTACCTCCGCTTTGAAAGACGAATAAAAGTCAAGCCTGTCACTCAGTCGGTGTTGAGCTCTTTTCGTGTGTGGTGGGAGTACCGTTGTTACCAGGATCTCCATTCCTGGCTCCAGAGCTCGCCCTGCAGGACCGGGGCCCCCGGTAAAATGGAGGTGCTCTTTTGATGTTAAATGAGGGGGCATGGTCCGCTCGTGGAAGCGCCAGCAATAAAGGATTTCCGTTGCTATTTGGCAGCATTCCGTTCGAGAAAGGGAGAAGAGAAGGTTAATTCCTTCTCGGACGGCACCGCATGACAAGCAGCAATTCCAAGAAAGCGGAGGAACCCGCACTATGCAGAGACAAATTGAGAACCCGCACCATGCAGATAAAAATTGAAAAGCAACTCATTGGGACATTGTAAATAAACGCGAACATCGCAAAATTGTAAATATGCCATGTCTTGATGCGAAAGAAAAGAACATTGCATTCTGGGGTTTGCAGTTGGAATACAAGCCAAGTGACCACTGGGATTACAATTTTAATGACACTCACCTGTGACCAAGGCCTAACGGCTGAAACGCGTAAGGATTTATGGGTGTTCTTACCTCCGCTTTGAAAGACGAATAAAAGTCAAGCCTGTCACTCAGTCGGTGTTGAGCTCTTTTCGTGTGTGGTGGGAGTACCGTTGTTACCAGGATCTCCATTCCTGGTTCCAGAGCTCGCCCTGCAGGACCGGGGGCCCCCGGTAAAATGGAGGTGCTCTTTTGATGTTAAATGAGGGGGCATGGTCCGCTCGTGGAAGCACCGGCAATAAAGGATTTCCGTTGCTATTTGGCAGCATTCCGTTCGAGAAAAGGAGAAGAGAAGGTTAATTCCTTCTCGGACGGCACCGCATGACAAGCAGCAATTCCAAGAAAGCGGAGGAACCCGCACTATGCAGAGACAAATTGAGAACCCGCACCATGCAGATAAAAATTGAAAAGCAACTCATTGGGACATTGTAAATAAACGCGAACATCGCAAAATTGTAAATATGCCATGTCTTGATGCGAAAGAAAAGAACATTGCATTCTGGGGTTTGCAGTTGTAATACAAGCCAAGTGACCACTGGGATTACAATTTTAATGACACTCACCTGTGACCAAGGCCTAACGGCTGAAACGCGTAAGGATTTATGGGTGTTCTTACCTCCGCTTTGAAAGACGAATAAAAGTCAAGCCTGTCACTCAGTCGGTGTTGAGCTCTTTTCGTGTGTGGTGGGAGTACCGTTGTTACCAGGATCTCCATTCCTGGCTCCAGAGCTCGCCCTGCAGGACCGGGGGCCCCCGGTAAAATGGAGGTGCTCTTTTGATATATATATATATATATATATATATATTCACTGAAAAAACCATGGGTTTCACACACGTTATAGTTAGGAATTAGCATTTAAAAAACCTTAGAAATTCAATGAAAAAACCAAAGGTTTCACACATGTTATAGTTAGCTGGACATTTCACTCGTAAAAAACCAATGAAATTTCCCCGTTATAGTTAGTTCAGCTAACTATAACTCGCGCGCCCGCAATGCACTGCTGATGACGTCACATATTACATCACTCATGACATGGTCACTGACATCACTCATGACATCACTGATGACATCTCAAATGACATCACTGATGACATCACTGATGCCATCATCCAGTGAATGTGTGTTTTTCTGAAAATTAAATATGTTTTATATTTATGTATATCTCAAGGTTAATGGAAGAATAAATGGGTATATAATTGTTTAAATGGATGTTTTTTAAAAAAAAAAAAATTGTGTAACTGACTGATTAAGGGTATTATAGTGAATACATGACTTACTGAGTAATGTTTAAATATGAAAATATCTGTATCAGTCTCTCACTTTGTGTATAAGTGGCTGCATGGGTTGGTGAGTAGCTTCATGGGTATCTATATAGGTAAATAGTTATTTTTTTAAGTATCAGTCTGAGTGTCTGTATGGTTCAGTGGGGGGTATTACGTAGTGCATTGGTGCATGAATGAGTGATTCACTCTTTGTATGTGTTGAAGACAACATGTGTGCAGGACTGTATGGGTGGATGAGTGTGTGTATGGGTGTGTTAGTGAGTGAATGACTGTCTCAATAGTGTCTCTATGAGTAACTACATATGTTTTAAACTAGTATATGTGACTATTGGTGTATATAACTGAGTATATGTGAAAGTGAGAGATTGGAAGAGTTCCTGTATGAATAAATATGTGTTTCTATAAGTGTTTGTTTTTTAGACTAACTATGTGTAAGTTTCCGTAGAAGTAAGTGTGGTGGTGTGTGTATAACTGTATAAGCTAATAAATGTATGTTTGTTTCTTTATTAGCATGAGTGACTATGTGTGAGTAACTCTATGGATGAGTGGCATTGTGTCACAGGATGTATAGGTGTATGAGTACATATGAAGAGTGAGTGCATGTATGAATGACTGTATAGGACTGTTGGTGAATGAGTGGATGTGTATGTGGTTCTAAGAATTACTGAATAGGTTGTTGTAACTGATATTGGTATGTCCATTTTTTTGAAAATGTTAGTTTCTATTTTTGTATGTGTGTATCAAAGGTTATATTAGGGTGAGAGGAGGTCTGCCACTCTATCACAAGGATGATGTCATCAGTGATGTCATCAGTGATGTCATTTGAGATGTCATCAGTAATGTCATGAGTGATGTCAGTGACCATGTCATGAGTGATGTAATATGTGACGTCATCAGCAGTGCATTGCGGGCGCGCGAGTTATAGTTAGCTGAACTAACTCTAACGGGGAAATTTCATTGGTTTTTTACGAGTGAAATGTCCAGCTAACTATAACATGTGTGAAACCTTTGGTTTTTTCATTGAATTTCTAAGGTTTTTTAAATGCTAATTCCTAACTATAACGTGTGTGAAACCCATGGTTTTTTCAGTGAATTTGCAATGTTTTTTAAATGCTATTTTTTTTTTTTCATTTTTTTTTTACATATTTTTATTATAATTTTCTATCCTTTTTTAAAGACTATGGTTAAATTTTATAAATTCTACAATATGTTTTTTTTAATCATTTTTATAAAATAAACAGGTAAGATTTATTAGTATAACATATTGTTTTTTTTTTTTTTTTTTGTTTTTTTAACGTGCGCGTACGGTAAGCGCACGTCTTGCTTTCATTACGTTAGATTTCTACGCTGTTTGCGTTCATTTACGCAATTTGCGTAGATGTACGTCGTGCGTACGCGGCACGTAACGCGTACCCTGCACGCGCATGTTACGCGGAAGTGAAGGGGCGTGCCTGTTTTGCGCATGCGCGCGTGCGCGTGTCTTTTTTACGCGCATGCGTACTTTTGCCGTAAGCGCTCCGTAAGCGCACCGTAAGCGTAACGTACGCGCACGTTGGGTCATGTGATCAAGAAACAAGACTTTTGATTGGTTTTTACTACTTTCAGTTCTAGAACTCTCCTACACCACACCCATTCCCCTCATTTCTGCTTGTGATCCCTTAGGAGAAGGAGCTGGGTTGTCTTTGTGATACGATGGCAGAACAGCAGAGCTCTTCTGAGAGTGAGGCTAGCAGCACTACCTTGAGGCAGAGAAGGAGGAAACAAAAGAGCTCTTTCATATGGGAGTATTTTTCTTTTCCAGAGGACAAGAAAAAGGTAAATGCACCCTTAGTGAGCTTTGTGGCCGTGTACTTTCAAGAGGGAATCCCAACAAGAAGTATTCCTTCGGGAATCACACCATGTTGAGACACCTTCAAGATGTACACGGTAGAACATTTGCTCGACATACTGAAGGTAACCCTTCAGTAAGTCAACCAAGCACATCCACAGCAGCTCAGCCTGGTCCATCATCTGCAGTGCCGAGTCCATCTTCGGCAGGTCAGCTGAGCCCTTCATCTGTGGGGGGAGCATCTCCTTTTTCTCGTCCTCTGGAAATCAACCATCGGTTTTCGAGGGTTTTAGTTCGGTGCGCCACTTGTCATGATCTAATTGCTCATAGGGAGACCAGTGTTGCCCTAGTGAACAATTTAATAGATCAGCACATTTGTCGTAGAGACTAATATTCCCACTCTTTCTTTCCTCTGTCCCTGCATGAACACAACGGCTCTTTTAAGAGCCAACCTTACCTTTTAACTTTTTTTTATATATTTTTTAAAACTTTTTTTTATTTTTTTTTACCGTACGCGTACGGTACGCGTAATTTTTTTTTTTTTTTTTAAAACACTAAAAATCAATTATCACATTACAAGGTCCTTGAGAGACTACAATGATAAACTGAAAATGTGATTGTTGAGAAGTGGAAAAAAGGGAACATGAAATTGTTGACTTACCATACCCACTCAAAAAATTATTTATTAATTAAAATTTAATTTTTATTGCTTTAAAAATGGTTCAAGTTTTCGAAAATTTTCTATCTCAATCTGAAAAAAAAGAAAAAAGTATTAATATTTAATAAAACATTTTATAATACAGTACACATATTTACATATTTTCCCCAAAAATTTTTTTGCCTTTTTTTTGCTGTTTTCAGAATATATTGCATTTCACTATAAATTGTGAAAGCAATTGCATTCATCATTTAACAGCGGGCAAAAAAAAAAATAACAATCTCAAAGATTGTTTTAAAAAAGCCCAGAATCTCTTCTCACTTAAACATAACATTATAGAAATCCATAATATTCTTAAAAAATATCATCTAATATCAATACTTATTTCTTTAAAATACCGTCTGACATTTTTGTTTCAGAAGTATTATCACAAAAATATATCTCAAATAACTCCACAATACATCTGGTTCCATTTCCTTTAGGCCAAATAGTAATTTTAAAATTCTTTTTTGATTAAATTTCCAATGGTAATCCAATAAAAATCTAAAGTTTAAATTGTACAGATCTCACCGATTGTTTGTAACATTTTGGTTTCCGAAAGATAAATTAATAATTAAATAAGTCCACAAAACAATTGTTTACCTTTCCTCATGGCCAAATAGTAATTTTAAAAATCTTTTTTGAATAAACTTCCAATGGCAATCCAATAACATTCCAAAATTTTAAATTGTACAGATGTTACCGATGTTGTCTAAATTTTTGGTTTTCCAAAGTTTCATCAAAAATTTAAAAAGTCCACATTACAATTGGTTACCTTTCCATTAGGCCAAATGATAATTTGTAAAATCATTTTTTAAGAAAATTCCAATGGTAATCCAATAAAATGGTAAAATTGTTTTGTACACATCTTGCCAATTCTCTCTAAAATTTTGGTTTCAGGAAGATTAGATAGGAATTTGCTAAATCAAAAGGCAAACGTTGCTTGAAAATCAATTGGGAATCATTACACAGTGTCCAGCCTTTTTCACATTTAAGATAAACTGTGTAATGTCCAGAAGTAACAGTAGGTCCTTCATGGAAAATTATTGCAACTGTTACAAAAGTTTTTCCTGAAATTGATAATTGCTGTCCTGTAAACTTCTTTATTAAAGTATCTAATTTTGAACCATCAGCTTTACATCGTTGCATCATTAAAATTACATATTGTCCGTATTCCTTTAAAATTAACGTTGAAAACATTTCAGATTTACACTCACTGCATTCCATGCTATGATTAGCATCTTTAACTAATTTAGCAAAAGTGACTGTTTTACTTTCTGGCAATGTTAAATAAATAAACCTTTCAGAATCAACATTAGAGCCACATATATTGTAACAGTTTTCACAACTATGTTCCCATTTATAAGAGAGACCAAAAAAATTATCAATGGGAACCCCTTCTTCTTCCAGTACCTGAAGAAAAAACATCAAGAATTCCTGTGCGTCTTGCTGTACATTTTGAGAAAACTGTGTTCGTCCTGAACATACATCTAAAAGTTTTCTAATTTCAGTAGCACTTTCTATTTGATTTTTATCATTACTCAGCTTTTGAAAAAGGAGACTCAACTCAGAACAGAATCTTTTTCCCTGATTTACTATTATCTGCTCTTGCACACTTTCCAGATAAAAAGCAACATTCAGCACTACATTAGCGTAGCAGTTGACACCAGAGCTATTTTCAAAATGACATCCTACAACCTGTTCTTCATTTTCCTTTTTCTTTTTGCTTGCAATTACATCACTCCTCTTTTTTTTCCTCCTCTCTACATCTTCATTACAGATATTCTCATTTCTCCTTTTACGAGAAACTACACGTTTCTCCAACACAGGATACTGACCTAAATGAGGAGCATAGCTTCTTCTTAATCTATTATACTCCTTTACACAATTTGTATCAGCACTAACTTTAGAGTCATCAAAGTCTATCATGAATAAACCAGATAATGTTTTCACTCGTGACAAAGCTACATAAGCCATACCTTCTTTGAACACAGTTGAACCAATGTTCACAAAAGCACAATCTACAGTCAATCCTTGAGACTTGTGAATAGTTACAGCATATGCTAGAGAAAACGTAAACTGCTTCCTACGTACATATAAGTCTTTCACAAGCATGAAACGAACTGAACAACGACAAATATCTTTAACTTCTTCTATCTGATCAAATTTTATTTTTAAACATTCAATTCCATCTTTTTTCTGATAATTAATAAAACCCACAACTCTTCCCATAGCTCCATTAACTAAACCCTTTTCAACATCCAAATTTCTCCTTAAAAATACTCTACAGTTCATGCAAACATATAGTTTTTTTTCTAATCCAGCTGTTTTGGAAATGTT
Source organism: Triturus cristatus (assembly GCF_964204655.1). Classification (NCBI taxonomy): domain Eukaryota; kingdom Metazoa; phylum Chordata; class Amphibia; order Caudata; family Salamandridae; genus Triturus; species Triturus cristatus. The sequence continues at coordinate 676,463,852 of NC_140595.1, read as the reverse complement.
CTTCTCTAGTGAATCCAATTTATTTTTCAGTGTGCCTGTTAATGTGATAGTAATTCTTCCATCTTCAATTTTGTCCACTGCTTCCAATTTCCTGATATCTTCCTTTTCCAATTTTAAAAGCTCCTCATTGAATATTGAGCATTCACGTAGAGTTGGCATTAAGCAGATGACACTTTTCTTTTCTGCAATGTTCTTGTATATCTTCTCTGCAACTATTTCTTCTTTTGGAAATAAATTATGTAGCAGCCGACTGTGTAATGCTTTTTTGCCAACTTCTGTGAGTAGTCCAATCCTGATATCTTTCAGAATACTTCCATATTCTTCATCGTTTGCTTGCCTCATATTAGTAGTAAGTTCCTTGTACTCAAAGAAGGACCAAATATTTGCATTACCAATGCTTCCCAATGACTTCTTTGTGTCTTCATGTGTCACAGTATTAAACACTGGTTGTCCTTTAACTGGAGTAAGCTGTAGAAGATCTCCAAATACAATGACATGTTTTCCACCAAATAACACGTCATAGTCTGTCCTTAGAATTTGCTCCATTCTTAAATGCACAAAGGCAAGCATTAAGTTTGATACCATGCTCACCTCATCAATAATGAGAACTTGCATCTTCTTCAATACTCTTGAAACTTCCAAGCATGCTTCTCCAGTTAGCTTGTTGTATTGTATTTTGTTCTCATGCTTCACTGGTAACATTAGCAAACGATGTAAGGTGATTCCTTTTATGTTATATGCTGCTAACCCAGTTGGAGCAGTAACCACACAAGACAAAGTAGAATCCGTTTTTTGCTGTAGGTAGCTTCTGATGACTTTTATTAGGAAACTTTTTCCAGTTCCAGCTTGTCCGCTTACATACATCCTGATTGGATGAAATGATGTGCATGAGCACTCTTTTTTTTCATGTAGAAATCCGTGATCAATTTTGTTTCTGATCTCTTCATAAATTTGTTGCTGCTCTTTGTTCAGTTGTCTTTCCAAATTTTGTAAGTCTATAAATTCTTCTTGAGCTTGATTCATAGCCGTTTCCACTTCATTCATGGCTATTGATGCTTCATTTTCAACGATTGGTTGTCCTAGGGGATCTTGACTGAGTGTTCCTGAACTTTGGCTGTCCTGAGAACTGTCTCTAGCTACTTCAGCTGCAATTGTAGTTTCCTGTTCAATTTCTTCATTTAACATTTGCAGATAAGTTGTGAATGTATTGCATTGTATGCTGTCTTTGCAAGCATTAAATGAATCTTCATAGCTTTGAAATTCTCCCAGTAGTTCATCCTCTGTACGCCATGGTTTAAACAGCTATAAAAGAGCCAATAGTAAAATTCCTTTTTGTCAGTAGTGTCGCAACTCAGCTTCCGGTGATTTATCAAACTTCCTTTTGTTTGCTTCACCAAACATCCTTCCTCACCAATGACTTTATATTTTCCATTTTTGATGTCTTCTGCGGCTTTCCGTGAATAAATGTAGTTCTGCAGCACTTCATAGAGACACATGTTCTCCAGATGTTGACTTCTCTTGGGATAATATGTGTCCAACATGTTTGATTTCAAAATATCTGTACTTTCTGGGTCATTCTCGGCCAAATATTCAATTTCTCCAACAGATTTCAGTACCCGATTTCTCATTGCTGCAAGGCCTAAACTTGCCCAAATTATACTTCTTGATTTCGAGTAGAGACTTGCAGAAGATAACCTATCTGAACATTCGTAGGATCCAATTTCTCGATGCGATAACATCTTTAAACTGAAACTGTACAGCTTCTTACTGACAGTCTTCTCGTGAGAAATCTCTTCCCACATTTCCTTCAATTCCGTTTTCTCAGATTTAGTAATGTAAGACGTTACATATCGAGCAACAGCAAAGGAATTGTCAGCTACATACTGTATATCCATGTTAGCATTCCACATGGATAAAATGACTGGGTTGTAGTCATTTATATTTTTTGATTCTTCTTTTCTTTTTAGGTTGTAGGTATTCTTAGGTGATTTTCTTGTAATAGTATGTCTCACAGATGACATACAACTGTTTACTCTTCCATTTGAAAGAACAGGTCTAGGAAATCCAAATCGACATTTAGTGTAGTATTTTTCTTTGCTCTTGTATTTCCGTCGACAGTATTTTCCACATCGATGACTTTGGAAACGTAAAACTTGCTCCTTTAACTTTTTCTCTTCTGTGCTTTTTGGTATAGCACATGTTGCATATTCTTCAATGTAAGATAACACTGCTTCATCAGTATCTGTTCCAAACTTTGGGGCATCCTTGATGCACAACAGCATATGAATATGAGGAGCACCTCTTGCCTGGTACTCTTTTCTCCAAAAGAAATCCACTACTTCTCCAAGAGGTGGATTTTTTTTATTGCAGATGAAGGACATCATAGCCTCAAATCTATGATTGAAATATCTGCAAACATTAACCGGATCCAATGAGCACAGTTCTCCTGCTGTCTTGTATTCGATGTTTTTAATGTTTGAATTTGCCTCTCGTAGAAAATCCAGTAAATCATCCCAAGCGTACTCGGCACAGCTTAGGGTAAGGAACCATGTTGGTGTTCCTAAATTCCGTAACATGCATTTTAATTCACCATGGCGTCGGTACCAATATTCATTTGTCCCACGCTGACAAGCCATCAGATTGATCAGTTGTGTTTCCAAATGATCATCTCGGTGCTGCACTTTCTCCATAAAATCCTTAGCAGACACATTTTGTAAATGTACTCCACTTTTTAAAATGTGATTTACTGCATATGATAATGCAGACAAGTCGCTTTCAAATAAAAGATGGAACAAATAAGGAATACTTTGTCGAAATCTGGGATCTTCTGCATATAGTCTTGTAGTCCGATACTCAGAAGCTGGAATCCGTTCTGGACGTTCATCGTATCGTCCTCCTTTTCCTTTAGGAAACAGCTGGGGAAAACATCGAGCTTCCAAGCTCTCCTCCCATACACTCACGGGAGTTCCTTTTGCTTTCTTCATCTGAAACAGATCAATATTGTCTCCCATAGCTTCTTTTGAATGTAGAGGATGTATGCTAAAATGTTCATAAATTTCTTCTTCCTTTGACTTGTCCACTTTTTCAATTTGTCCAGTTGGTGTTTCTGTGTCTTCTTGTAAATCTTCTTCTTCTTCTTCTATATAAATTGATTCATACCATTTGTTATTCCTTTTCAAATACAAATTTGCTCTTTGTACTTTCCGTACATCTACCAGCTCCTGCCAAATCTTCTTATTCTTTGTAGGTACACCATTAACCAGAATAACTAATGGTTCAGTTTCCAAAGTATCTGCATCAATAGTTTCCATATTTTTTTTCAAATCCAAGGGCAAATACACCACTCTACCTTTTAAACCTCTCAGTAAATCTGAAGGAGGTAATTTACCAGTTTTGGGCTCCATACGTACTATGGTCTGGAACGGATGAACACATTGAATAAGTATAGACTCATATGTATTTAATTCAGAAAGTTCGGCAGGAATAACATCCAATTCTAAATTATTATGTACAGCTCTGGTCGGCATTCTATTTTCCTCTAACTTGTTGTAACAGTATTTACAAATACGCTGATCTTCACCCAATTCAAAACAATTTTCTAGAAATATATATGTGACAAAATCTATCCACTTATAATTATCTTCATTTTCACTCTTTCTGTAGAGATAAACATCCCTAGTTTGTTTTCTATAATGAGTTCTGCGGCAACAAATACAAGTAATATTTGGTCTTTCATTAGAGATTTTTTCAAATTTTGTTATGTGATCATTAAATGTCTTACTTACAGAGGGTTCTACATTCTCTTCCACTTCTTCCTCATTTACTGTGTCCTTTTCTGCACTGTTTTGTTCAGGACCAAAGTAACAAAACTGAATTTCATCAACAACCTTCTCTACATCTGATACCGATCCACGGAACAGAGCCCTATTCAATTCATCTAACTTTATTGCTGGACTTTTAGCAAAATACAACCGTCTCACAAACTTTCGCATTTCAGTATGATGAACAGCCAGCATCCTAAAATGATGGAAAACACTATTACACACTTTTCTAGATAGACAAGCCAGAGAATGACCCTGCAAACCAGTATTCTCTCTCACTCTGCATGGATAGACTTTGAAGCACCTTAATCTTCTGTTTTACACTTTTTTTACTATATTCTCTTAGAAACTCACGAAATGTATCAATAGATTCCTGACGCACAGTGCAAATGCTACTACAATTCCAAGTGTACACTGGGGCTTTAGGGCGTCTCCCCATAGCCTCATCCGCCATCACTTGTACCTCATCTCTTGGAACCATTATCTCCTTCTCCATTATGCAACCATTTTTCACTTCATAAGCACGACCTCTGGTGTCAACTGCATGCAGCAAACTATTACTTTGAAAATAACTCTCTTCATTAAAAAAAGGTTCACTACTTGAACTATGCATCCATTTTCCTAAAAACACTTTACAAAAGTTTGTTCTGTTCACTACTCTTTTCCTTTTGCTTTGTGATTTCAGTACATTAACCATTTTATCTAATGTACGCATCCTATTCAAAATTAAAATGAATAGTTTCCTTTTTAATTCTAATGCCTTTGCTGCAATGGCTTCAATTTCTTTTTTTCTCTTGTAATATTTTGCCTTTTGCTTATATTTCTTCACATCCTTTATCAAATTGGACATAACTCTTCTCTGAAACATTTTTCTACGTATCTCTTTAAACGCTGTTTTTCTGTTTAAGTTAATCTTTGTTGTTGCAGAAGGTATATTTGCATTAACTAAATTCTCAATTTTTTCCTGTTTTTTTCTATTGAAAACATTCTTTCCAGTACAGACATTTTGTAAATTTTTCCTTTTTTTGAAGATGTTCTTTAAAAAATCTTTTGTCTGCTTACCAGAAGACTTGTTCTTTTTCTCAACATGAGCATCTCCAACTAACTTAGGTCCTCCAGTTGTCTTCAAATATAGGTTTTTTTTGTGGTCTTTCTTTAGTCTGGATTTTGTAGGCATCTTAAATTTTGTTCACTGCTCTTCAGCAATACCTGAAAAAAACTAAACAAAAATTCCTTTATTTTATTTAAATATATTACTACATTTTTTATGATCTTTTCAAATCTTAAAATACTATGTACCCCTTTCCTACAAGTGAAAATCACAATAACACCATCACAAATTAAATACCTAAAAACAATTCCTGTGTGCACACAGAGTCATGGTTTGAAATTAGGCAGAAAACAAAATTTCTTTGCCAATTGCAAAGCATACTTTCTACTACTTTTTTGGCAAGTGATAAGTACTTTTACAGTCTGACACATTTTAAATCCACTTTTCAGATTCTGAAAACATCACATGTCCAAACTGCTTTTTCAGACCAGCACCATGTGTAACCTGGGTGACTGACTACACTCCAGCAAGGGCAACCAGCCTTAGTGTTGCTGAATGTATTTGCATTACTGACTGAAACCTCAAACCCCACTCGGTTGTGAATACTGTGCATGATTCCACAGGATAAGCAGCTGGGTGTGTGCTAAGAGTCTGCTTCTGCATACTAAAAAATGGCTCCCCCTTTCCATCTAATGCAAATGTAAAATCACCAGAGCAATACGCAATAAATCTCTGCCTGTAATTCCTATTTGCACACAGAGTCATGTTTTCACATTAGTCACAAAACGAAATTTCTTTGCCAATTTGAAAGCACACTTACTACTCTTTTTTTTGGCAAGTGATAAACACTTTTACAGACTGACACATTATGAATCCACTTTTCAGATTCTGATAAAAGCACATGTCCAAACTGCTTTTTTCAGACCAGCACCATGTGTAACCTGGGTGACTGACTACACTCCAGCAAGGGCAACCAGCCTTAGTGATGCTGAATGTATTTGCATTACTGACTGAAACCTCAAACCCCACTCGGTTGTGAATACTGTGCATGATTCCACAGGATAAGCAGCTGGGTGTGTGCTAAGAGTCTGCTTCTGCATACAAAATATGGCTCCCCCTTTCCATCTAATGCAAATGTAAAATCACCAGAGCAATACGCAATAAATCTCTGCCTGTAATTCCTATTTGCACACAGAGTCATGTTTTCACATTAGTCACAAAACGAAATTTCTTTGCCAATTTGAAAGCACACTTACTGCTCTTTTTTTGGCAAGTGATAATCACTTTTACAGACTGACACATTATGAATCCACTTTTCAGATTCTGATAAAAGCACATGTCCAAACTGCTTTTTTCAGACCAGCACCATGTGTAACCTGGGTGACTGACTACACTCCAGCAAGGGCAACCAGCCTTAGTGATGCTGAATGTATTTGCATTACTGACTGAAACCTCAAACCCCACTCGGTTGTAAATACTATGCATGATTCCACAGGATAAGCAGCTGGCTGTGTGCTAAGAGTCTGCTTCTGCATACAAAAAAATTGGCTCCCCCTTTCCATCTAATGCAAATGTAAAATCACCAGAGCAATACGCAATAAATCTCTGCCTGTAATTCCTATTTGCACACAGAGTCATGTTTTCACATTAGTCACAAAACGAAATTTCTTTGCCAATTTGAAAGCACACTTACTACTCTTTTTTTTGGCAAGTGATAAACACTTTTACAGACTGACACATTATGAATCCACGTTTCAGATTCTGATAAAAGCACATGTCCAAACTGCTTTTTTCAGACCAGCACCATGTGTAACCTGGGTGACTGACTACACTCCAGCAAGGGCAACCAGCCTTAGTGATGCTGAATGTATTTGCATTACTGACTGAAACCTCAAACCCCACTCGGTTGTAAATACTATGCATGATTCCACAGGATAAGCAGCTGGCTGTGTGCTAAGAGTCTGCTTCTGCATACAAAAAAATTGGCTCCCCCTTTCCATCTAATGCAAATGTAAAATCACCAGAGCAATACGCAATAAATCTCTGCCTGTAATTTCCATTTGCACACAGAGTCATGTTTTCACATTAGTCACAAAACGAAATTTCTTTGCCAATTTGAAAGCACACTTACTAATCTTTTTTTTGGCAAGTGATAAACACTTTTACAGACTGACACATTATGAATCCACTTTTCAGATTCCGATAAAAGCACATGTCCAAGCTGCTTTTTTCAGTCCAGCACCATGTGTAACCTGGGTGACTGACTACACTCCAGCAAGGGCAACCAGCCTTAGTGATGCTGAATGTATTTGCATTACTGACTGAAACCTCAAACCCCACTCGGTTGTGAATACTGTGCATGATTCCACAAGATAAACAGCTGGCTGTGTGCTAAGAGTCTGCTTCTGCATACAAAAAAATGGCTCCCCCTTTCCATCTAATGCAAATGTAAAATCACCAGAGCAATACGCAATAAATCTCTGCCTGTAATTCCTATTTGCACACAGAGTCATGTTTTCACATTAGTCACAAAACGAAATTTCTTTGCCAATTTGAAAGCACACTTACTACTCTTTTTTTGGCAAGTGATAAACACTTTTACAGACTGACACATTATGAATCCACTTTTCAGATTCTGATAAAAGCACATGTCCAAACTGCTTTTTTCAGACCAGCACCATGTGTAACCTGGGTGACTGACTACACTCCAGCAAGGGCAACCAGCCTTAGTGATGCTGAATGTATTTGCATTACTGACTGAAACCTCAAACCCCACTCGGTTGTAAATACTGTGCATGATTCCACAGGATAAGCAGCTGGCTGTGTGCTAAGAGTCTGCTTCTGCATACAAAAAAACCTCCCCCTTTACATCTAATGCAAATGTAAAATCACCAGAGCAATACGCAATAAATCTCTGCCTGTAATTCCTATTTGCACACAGAGTCATGTTTTCACAATAGTCACAAAACGAAATTTCTTTGCCAATTTGAAAGCACACTTACTACTCTTTTTTTTGGCAAGTGATAAACACTTTTACAGACTGACACATTATGAATCCACTTTTCAGATTCTGATAAAAGCACATGTCCAAACTGCTTTTTTCAGACCAGCACCATGTGTAACCTGGGTGACTGACTACACTCCAGCAAGGGCAACCAGCCTTATTGATGCTGAATGTATTTGCATTACTGACTGAAACCTCAAACCCCACTCGGTTGTGAATACTGTGCATGATTCCACAAGATAAGCAGCTGGCTGTGTGCTAAGAGTCTGCTTCTGCATACAAAAAAATGGCTCCCCCTTTCCATCTAATGCAAATGTAAAATCACCAGAGCAATACGCAATAAATCTCTGCCTGTAATTCCTATTTGCACACAGAGTCATGTTTTCACATTAGTCACAAAACGAAATTTCTTTGCCAATTTGAAAGCACACTTACTACTCTTTTTTTTGGCAAGTGATAAACACTTTTACAGACTGACACATTATGGATCCACTTTTCAGATTCTGATAAAAGCACATGTCCAAACTGCTTTTTTCAGACCAGCACCATGTGTAACCTGGGTGACTGACTACACTCCAGCAAGGGCAACCAGCCTTAGTGATGCTGAATGTATTTGCATTACTGACTGAAACCTCAAACCCCACTCGGTTGTAAATACTGTGCATGATTCCACAGGATAGGCAGCTGGCTGTGTGCTAAGAGTCTGCTTCTGCATACAAAAAAATGGCTCCCCCTTTACATCTAATGCAAATGTAAAATCACCAGAGCAATACGCAATAAATCTCTGCCTGTAATTCCTATTTGCACACAGAGTCATGTTTTCACAATAGTCACAAAACGAAATTTCTTTGCCAATTTGAAAGCACACTTACTACTCTTTTTTTTGGCAAGTGATAAACACTTTTACAGACTGACACATTATGAATCCACTTTTCAGATTCTGATAAAAGCACATGTCCAAACTGCTTTTTCAGACCAGCACCATGTGTAACCTGGGTGACTGACTACACTCCAGCAAGGGCAACCAGCCTTAGTGATGCTGAATGTATTTGCATTACTGACTGAAACCTCAAACCCCACTCGGTTGTGAATACTATGCATGATTCCACAGGATAAGCAGCTGGCTGTGTGCTAAGAGTCTGCTTCTGCATAAAAAAAACCTCCCCCTTTGCATCTAATGCAAATGTAAAATCACCAGAGCAATACCAAACAGCTTTCTGAGACCAGCAACATGTGTAACCTGGGTGACTCACTACACTCCAGCAAGGGCAACCAGCCTCACTGATGCTGAATGTATTTGCATTACTGAGTGCAACCTCAAACCCTTAAAGTATTCCTTATTTTTACCAGTACACCTTAAATTTTCGTGAAAACTTAGTCCATATTATTTTACATGTTCCTCACATTTAAATTTCTCCCAAAACAGAAAATAATAAACACAACTTCAACAAAAGGAATTCCAATTCTATTATTCATTTCTTAATTTACCATATACATCCCCTCTCAAACTCTAAACTCACCTTTAAAATTAGTTAGTTGTGAAATAAATGTGGCACTCAAACAGCAGATTATCAGAGCCAGGATCTCTCTTCTGTACACCTCTCTCCTCTAAGCAGAACCAATATAATGGCAAACTTTCCCTCTCTTTTTCCACACATATACATGTTAATTTCAAATCTCAGTGCTTCCCCCTTTTTTTCAAATGTAATCACACATTTCTATTGGTTGAAAACCAACCCTTTTCCAAAAGTACCCTTCCCCCAACTTGACTTCTGCCTAGTACCCTTCCCCCAACTTGACTTCTGCCTGCTACCATAGCAACAGCTCTTGAAACACTGCTGTGCAGAGTTAGGTCAGAAGTTCACCAAACAATGTTTCAATTCCAAAGAGCAGGAGTGCTTGACTTTTCAAACCTAACAGCAAATCCATAGTACTGTTCTTTAGTAACACATTTTTCTGTACCAATACAAAACATGCTTCTATAAATTTACACATACAGCCTAGTTTTTATTCTAGAATGGTATGAAACAGCCAATCAGTTCTTTTTTTTATAAAAAAAAAAATATGTATGCCTCCATTTCCAAACTGTCTTTCATTTCTTTTTACCATTCTACTGAATTACACCTCCTGAGTGCATCCAGTTCTCCTTTGAAGATGTTCACAGTGTGGATTGTAGGGCACAGCTATGTCTTCTGGAGTGAAAAGTATGCAGAGAAAACAGATATGGTGAGAGTCCTTGCTTTGCCAAATGTAGACATTAAATGGATTGGTCAGAGAGGGTTAAAGTGGCACCAATTGATGCCATTGGTGAAATCCTTCATGCAAATCCAACACCCTGACCTCATAATAGTGCACTGTGGTGGCAATGACCTAGGCACTTTGACTGGGGTAGGTCTGGAAATGCTTATGAAGGACACCTTTGCACAACTGTTTTCACTTTTCCCTAAAACTGCCTTTGTGTTTTCTAGCATATGCCAAAGGCAAAAATGGAACTGGTCCAATCATTTTTGTCCGCAGATTGACAAAGCAAGAAAGCACGTCAACAAATCTGTTTCTGCTTTCCTCCGTGACTATGGTATGGGTCCCATTTACCACAACAACTTGCGTTACGACATGCAAGACATTTATAGAGGAGATGGTGTACACTTCACTGATGAAGGGAACAGAGTCTTCCTCTTGAACCTTAGACTCTGCATCGGTACTTACTTGTAGGTAGCAATAAAAAATCACTTCATAAACACAACGGCTCTTTTTAGAGCCCCCTAATATCTAAACACTTAAATCTGCATTTCATTTCTTTTTTTAAATTTTTTTTACCGTACGCGTACGGTGAGCTTACCGTACGCGTACCCCGCGATTTTTTATAAAATCAATAAATGTTTTCTTTGTACTTTTCTGTCCTTCTTTGACCCCCTTACAAATGTTAGGGGGTCTGTAACTCTCTTCCTTGCCCCCTTTTCAAGATATCACCCTTTTTTACCGGAGCGAAATACACAAAATGGCGGCCGCCGCTTCCTGGTTTCGACCGATTCGAATGTTTACTAAGATCTAAGAGCCAATCAGAATCACGCTCGCGCACGTCACCGTACGCGTAAGGTAAGCGCACCGTAAGCGCACCGTAAGCTGGCTCAGATATATATATTGATTTAAAGGCTATTTTCTCAGAATCTACTGAACAGATTTACACCTAACAAAAGGCACTTCCTTGACCTGAGGACTACCTCTCTGCCAAATTTCATTAAATTCTGTTCAGCCGTTCGGGCTGTAGCTGTGTCTAAAGGTCCTATGGAAAAATGCATGGGAAAAACGCGTTTTGGGACCCCCCTTTTATCTCAGCCCCCGCTTGACGAATCCCCCCGAGACTTTCAGGGTAGGAGCGGAGCGTAGCGCCCCACCTATTTTGAAAAATTCGCGAGGATTCGTCGACCGGCGCCAAAGTTATTCAAAATAGAATGTTGCGGATTTCCTATGGAAACGTGGTCCTAACTATAACTACCTACTGGCGACCGCCAGTAGGTAATATATATATATATATATATATATATATATATATATATATATATATATATATATATATATTATCCACTGGCTGTCGCCAGTAGATAGTTATAGTTAGGACCGTGTTTCCATAGGAAATCCGCAACATTCTATTTGGAATAACTTTGGCGCCGGTTGACGAATCCTCGCAAATTTTTCAAAACTAATGGGGCGCTACGCTCCGCTCCTACCCTGAAAGTCTGGGGGGATTCGTCAAGCGGGGGCTGAGAAAAAAGGGGGGTCCCAAAACGCGTTTTCCCCATGCATTTTCCCATAGGACCTTTAGTCCGAGCTACAGCCTGAACGGCTGAACAGAATTACTTGAAATTGGGCAGAGAGGTAGTCCTACGGTCAGGGATGTGCCTTTTGCAGGTCTGGTGTAAATCTGTTCAGTAGGTCCTGAGAAAATAGCATTTAAATCAATAGATAAATCTGTAAGCGCGCTCCGTGCGCTTACGGTAAGCTTACCGTACGCGTACGGTGCCGTGCGCGAGCTCAATTCTGATTGGTGGTTACATGACTGTAAACATTCGAATCGGTCGAAATCAGAAAGTATCGGCCGCCATTTTCTGTCTCTCGCACTGAAAAACAAAGGTTGATAACATGAAAAGGGGGCAACGAAGAGAGTTGCAGACCCCCTAGCGTTCGTCAGGGGGTTCACGAAGGACCAAAAAGTAAGTAAAATAAATTTAATAATTTTTTTAAAAAATCGCGGAGTGCGCGTACGGTAAGCTTACCGTACGCGTACGGTAAAAAAAAATAATAAAAAAAAAAAGAATTAACAATCACATTTAAAATATAAATCTAAGGACCCCCAAGGGAGAAAAAAACAATTGATATTTTGTAAAAAATGACGAAGCGCACCGAGTGCCCACAGCGCGCGCACGGTGCGCGAATCGCACCGTGCGCGCAAAAATTAAAAATAAATACATAACTTAGCATTTAAAAAACCGTACAAATTCACTGAAAAAACCATAGGTTTCACACACGTTATAGTTAGGAATTAGCATTTAAAAAACCTTGCAAATTCACTTAAAAAACCATAGGTTTCACACAAGTTATAGTTAGCTGTACATTTCACTCGTAAAAAACCAATGAAATTCCACATTATAGTTAGATCAGGTAACTATAACTTGCGCGACCGCAATGCACAATGTGTCATTTCAGATGTCATCATTGATGTCATGAGTGATGTCACTGACCATGTCATAAGTGATGTAATATGTGACGTCATCAGCAGTTTATTGTGGGCGCGCAAGTTATAGTTACCTGATCTAACTATAACGTGGAATTTCATTGGTTTTTTACGAGTGAAATGTACAGCTAACTATAACTTGTGTGAAACCTATGGTTTTTTAAGTGAATATATATATATATATATGTATTATCTACTGGCAGTCGCCAGTAGATAGTTATAGTTAGGACCGTGTTTCCATAGGAAATCCGCAACATTCTATTTGGAATAACTTTGGCGCCGGTTGACGAATCCTCGCAAAATTTTCAAAATAGGTGGGGCGCTCCGCTCCGCTTGTACCCTGAACGTCTCGGGGGGATTCGTCAAGCGGGGGCTGAGAAAAAAGGAGGTTCCCAAAACACGTTTTTCCCATGCAATTTTCCATAGGGACCTTTAGTCCAAGGTACAGCCCAAACGGCTGAACAGAATTACTTTAAATTTGGCAAAGAGGTAGTCCTCAGTTCAGGGATGTGCCTTTTCTATATCTGGTGTCAATCCGTTCAGTAGTTCCTGAGAAAATCAAAAGTAAAATCATATATATATCTGGGCGGAGCCTAACCACACATCTCATCGTGAGATCTGATTGGCTGTCAGCACTTCATCCAAGAAGTGTTGGCAGCCATCTTGGGACCAATATACATGATAGCACCTCATTAAAAAGCCTTGCAGTTAATAGAAGATTTTAAGACTTTAGTTACATTATAAATCATTTGTTGATGGTACCATACTCATATTAGGAATTGTGGTGTGTTCTAAGGTGATTTTACCATGTGAAAAAGCCTTCTGCTGTGATATCAGGAATCATATTTGAGAGAAAACTATTTTCTCATGCTTTTCCCACAGAGGTTTTGAAGGTGATCAATAAGCTAAACTGAGAGCATATTTTCTGTAAATTCACATTATCTTTCTCAGTCATGGGAGAATGAAGTCTGACATTCTCAGTAAAACATGTACATCCAACAAGGGCAGAGACTGTCAGTTGATTCCTTTGTGTTCTACTGCAGCTTCCCAGAGTGTTCTAAAGAACAACTAGAGCGCTAACAGTCCTACTTATGACAAGAGTATTGCACACCTGAAGCCATCTTGGTTGGAATAAAGTGGTAACTCTTAAAACATTTAATTTAAAAAGGAACAAAATGAGGGGGTTCATTTTGCCATAGAAAGTATGATTAGTGCTGCAGAATGAAAAGTTAGGGCACATTTTGAGTGACTTCTCAAATCCTCTTCTATTTCATTAAAACATTCTGACATGCAGACTGAAACATGCACTTTCAATACCAGCAGCAGACTTCCCTGGTGAGCAGTAGCTTTACTACAGTGATCTAATAAGCAACTAGAGTGCTAACATTCTGAATTTACGGCAAATGTGTGACACATCTGAATGCCTTCTTGATGGAATCAAAGTAAAAAACTGCAAGTTTTTCCTACTGAGGAGACTGTAGTAAATGAGGAAATTAGGAAACATCATAACAAATAAGTCTCCCAAAATGGCCACCAGAGACAAAAGAGCCCAAATGTAGCCCAAATATCACCGAGATGTAGCCCAAGTATAGCCCAATGACAGAATGTCCCAGAGTGTTCTAACGAACAACTAGAGGGCTAACAGTCTTACTTATGACAAAAGTATGGCACACCTGAAGCCATCTTGATTGGAATAAAGTGGTAACAGTTAAAACATTTAATTTACAAAGGAAGAAACTGAGGGTGTTCATTTTGCCACAGCAATTATGATTAGTGGTGCAGAAAGAAAAATTAGGGCACATTTTGACTTCTCAAATCCTCTTCTAAATCATAAAAAAATTCTGACATGCAGATTGAAACATGCACTTTGAATACCAGCAGCAGACTTCCCTGGTGAGCAGTAGCTTTACTACAGTGATCTAATGAGCAACTAGAGTGCTAACATTCAGAATTTATGGCAAATGTGTGACACATCTGAATGCCTTCTTGATGGAACCAAACTAAAAAACTGAAAGCATTTCCTACTGAGGAGACTGCAGTAAATGAGGAAATTTGTAAACTTCATAACAAATAAATCTCCCAAGATGGCCACCAGAGACAAAAGAGCCCAAATGTAGCCTAAATATCACCGAGATGTAGCCCAAGTATAGCCCAATGACAGAATGTCCCAGAGTGTTCTATCGAACAACTAGAGCGCTAACAGTCTTACTTATGACAAAAGTATGGCACACCTAAAGCCATCTTGATTGGAATAAAGTGGTAACACTTAAAACATTTAATTTACAATGGAACAAAATGAGGGGGTTCATTTTCCTATAGAAATTATGAATAGTTCTGGAGAAAGAAAAATTAGGGCACATTTTGACTTCTCAAATTCTCTTCTATTTAATAGAAATATTCTGACATGCAGACTGAAACATACACTTTTAATACCAGCAGCAGACTTCAGTGGTGAGCAGTAGCTTTACTACAGTGATCTAATGAGCAACTGGAGTGCTAACATTCAGAGTTTATGGCAAATGTGTGACATATCTGAATACCTTTTTGATGGAATCAAAGTAAAAAACTGAAAGCATTTCCTACTGAGGAGACTGCAGTAAATGAGGAAATTAGAAAACTTCATAACAAATAAATCTCCCAAGATGGCCACCGGAGACAAAAGAGCCCAAATGCAGCACAAATATCACCCAGATGTAGCCCACATGTAGCCCAATGACAGAAGTGTGCAAAACACTTATTCTTTGAGTATTTGCAGTTTTATATAGTGCAGACTTGTCAGGTATTGGAGTGCTTTACATGAGCATTGGTTACATCACACAAGATCAAATTCATTCTGGTTGTAGACATGGGGAGATTAAATGATTTGACCAGAATCACAGAATGTTGAGCTGAAGCAGAAACTCCAACCTGGTTCCCCAGTTGCAAAGTCAAACACCACATCCTCTCCCCTAGGTGCAACATTTAATCAAGTGGTCAACTTGATAAAAAAACATAAAGATTACAAATAATTTAAAAGTTCTTTGCCGCTATTTGAAAACTCAGAAAATATGTCCTCATTTTAGTTTTTTAGAGCACTAACCATAATTTTGATGCAAATAAGACCCTCTCATATATGTAATTTCTAAAGGAAATACTCTAGGTATTACAGTTTTGATTACATCAAGATGATGTCAGGCGTTCCACACTTTTGTAATAAATATAGAATGTTAGCAATCTAGTTGTTCATTGGGATACTGTTGAGAGGCAGAGGCCAAGGGCACGGACTCTGAAAATTGAAGGCAGGTAGGAGAGTGCAGAGGCAACAATTTGACCACACTGGGCAGGCAGGAAGGGCAGTGGCAGCACAACAGACTATGGAGGACAGTGGAAAGGGGGGCAGGGGCAACAAACCAACAATACAGGACTGGCAAGAGAGGCTGTGGCAATATAATAGACCATTGTGGGCAGAAGGAAGAGGCAGTGGTAGTACAACCATACATGCCAACAGACCCGTTTCAGCCAGGAAACGTCCAATGTTTTTAAGCTCAAATGGCCTTTACTTGATCTGTCTCCTGTCTACAATGACCTCTTTTTTAATGTAACTCAAAGGGGAAAATCAATACCCCAGTTTTTTTTCAAAATCTCCCTCTTACCAAGTTCAAAATGTTTGCAATTATGGTACATTGGATCATGGTAGGCAGGAGGAATTGGGGTAGGGACATGGACTCGGATAACAGAGGACAGGAGGGACATGAAGAGGTGCACCAAACTGACCCTACAGGGCAGGCATCAGGGAGTGCAGCACAACAATCCATGGAAAGCAATAGGGAGGGACAGGACAATGCACATGGACAACAGAGAACAGAGGGGAAAGAGGCAATGGAAGCTAGCTGACCATAATGGACAGACAGGAGAGAAAGCTGCAGCATAACAGACCATAAAGGGCAGGAGGGACGGATCAGGGGCATTACAATGGAACAGGCAAGCCAGGAGGGAGGGAATAGGGGTCTGCACATGGAAAAAGAGGGATGGGGCAAGGGGGCAGGGCAGGAGCAGCAAGATGACCATGGAGGTCAGGCAGTATGGGCACTAGAAACAAGACACACCATGGAGAGCAACAATGAGACTATGATGTCATACACACAGACCATGGAGGGAAGGTGGGAGGGGGCAGGGGCAGCTAGCTGACCACACAGGGAAGGTGGGAGGGGCCATGGCAGCACAGAAGACCATGCATGGCAAGCAGGAGGGTTAGTGGCAGCACAATGGCTATGATGGGCAAGAAGGAGGGTGCAGGGGCATGCACAAGAAGTGAGGGTCAGGACCTGGGCACAGACAAGAGAGTTCAGGGGAAGGGGCCTCACAACAGACCGCACGGGGCAGGCAGGAGGAGCAGTTGCAGCTAGGGGTGGGCGGAATTTGCGAAAGCGACTTTTGCAAATTATCGCGAAAATGTTAAAAATCTCCGCAAACAAGCGGAAATATCGGGAAGATGCAGAAGTTTTTTTCCCGCCCGTTCGCGATATTTTCTGCATGGTTGCGGGTCGCTAACTTACCCCTGCGGTTGCTCGCGGGCGCGGCCATCTTGTTTTCAGTTGTCTCGCGGTGCATGATCGCGAGAAGAAAGACGTGATCGGGCGACGCACGACGTCACTGCGGACGCGAACTGTCGCGAGTCAGCGCAAATGGCTAAAACAATACAACATCTCATGGAGAACGCGACCGGATCGGGAAAACTTGTCGGCGAACGCGGGGATTCAGGTAAGGCGATCGCGCGCGCGCGAGAATGTGTTATTTTACAGCGCGAGCAAGAACCAAATTATCGCAAAGCTGCGGAATGCGGAAATTTTGACATTTCCGCGCTCTCCGCGGAACGCGGAAATGCCAAATTATCGCAAAGTCCGCGAACGGAACGGAAATTTTGCCCAGGCCTAGTTGCAGCACAACAGACCAGGGAGGGCAGAAGGGTGTGGCAGTAAAATGGACCATGGAGGACAAGAGGAAGGGGATAGGGGCATGGCATGTGGACAGGCAGGGTGGAGGTGGTAGGGACAGGTTACAGTCATCTGACAATGCTAGGCAGGTGGGAGGGAAGTGGCAGCTCAACAGAATACGCAGAGTAGCTAGGAGTGGCAGGTCCATGGGCTGGAGCAGGGGCATGCACAAAGACATCGGATGGCAGGGGGAAGGAGAATAGGGGCAGCAAGCTAAGCACAGAGGCTAAGCAGGAGGTCAATGATGGGCCATAGAATTGGGCAATGGAGGGCAGGAGGAGTGGACTGGTACATCATGCTAAATGGAGGGCAGTGGCAGCACATCAGACCATGCATGGCAGGAGGGAGGAGGCTAGTCCACGGATTCAGACAGCAGAGGATAGGGAGGAGGTGGATGGGGCAGCAAGCTAACTGTTCAGAGAAAGTGTGTATTAGGAACTATTGTTTTTGAAATGTGTGTCTGTGCGAACTACTTAAATTATGAACAAGTATGCAGCATAATCTCTCTTTTATTCAGGAAGAAGAGGACGTTTGTGACTGTGATTCCGGGCTCACTTGGCAGAAACATCCCCTGACCCTCCACCCCCATCGCAAAATGTAATGCCCGTGAAAAGGGTAGGTGAACGCAGTGTTATATAGAACATAGTCCTGAGAGCATGATTGAAAATGAAAACTAGATATAGTGTATGGTATAAACTATGCACCAAAAAGTGTGATATAAGATGAACCGGGGCGTGAAATATAAAATGCAATACATTGTGAGCAATGACAGATTCATTGGAGAGCGCGAGATAGCACAGGCACTACCGCGTGCTATGCGATATGCGCCTTGGAGTGTAATATGCACAGGGCAGTGTTGTGTAACCTAACTCGTCTCTAAAGTTGTAATATAAAATATGTGCTGGGGAGTGTAACGTTGCATATGCACTGTGACAAAGATATGGATCCCAGATTGTAATATGTAATATGTATGGCATTGTGCTGTGCGTTATAATAACATAGGCATCGGGGAAGGCACGTTAGATGGGCAATATAACCCGTGCGAAGGCAAGTGTGGCATGACATATTCACGGGGTGGTGTTACAGTGCACATGGGCTAGAGAGTGTCATAGCATAAGCACTAGCTGGTGGAAAACAACACAGAGGTGTGTGGCACTCAGCGAAAACTGATGAGTGTAACACAGCATTGGGCTCAGCCAGTAGTGCGCTGTGACTCTCAAGTGAGGTTCGTCTCCTTTCCAGAGAGTAAAATAAAAAGAATTACACATCCAGCTGTGGATGCGTGTTTTATTAACCGTGAGGGGGGTTTCTTGCATAGTTTTTGTCGAATTTTTGTCGAATCCCCTTTGAATGACTTGGTGTGCGTGTGTATTAAATGTGTCCGTCAATAGCTACCCATGTTTGTATACATAAACGACAAGGGTGTCTACTTGGAGAGTACCCACCGGCGGGGCACCAGGATTAGGCACGGTAGGGCGTCAGACACATCAGAGCTTCACTAGCAGTGTAAATACATTCCACGTGGAATCATTGTATGCATAGTCGTTTTTTAATGAATATCAAGCAAATCGTCATGGTGATAGGTATATACGGTTTGTCCAGCATGTTCTAGGTGTTTCTATAAATATATATTGTTTTTTAAATAATACAAATCAAAGGCCGGCCCTGGGAATGGGGTCCCCGGGGCCATAAGTGGCCTGAGGAGGGGGGCAACACAGCCCCCCTCCTAAAGAATTTTTTTTAAAAAGGCCATGCCCTGGTGGTTGGGGTCCCCGGGGCCGATTAAGGTATTGGGAGGGGGGCCCCTTCCAAAATTTTTTCAAAACAAAAAATTAGGGTGCAGTCCCTGGGGCATGGGGTCCCCAGGGCCAATAAATTAGAAAAAGAAGGGGTGCCACACAGCCCTCCTTCTTAAAAAAATAATATAAATAAAAGACCGGCATCGCACCGGAGGCCACACCCCCTCCTTGCAGTACTCTGGAAACGCTCCCCCTGGCCAGTTGTAAGTTGGGGAATTAATTCCTCTTCAATACTGAGGGTCCCTGAGGGCCAACTAGCCCAACAGGTATCTCCAGTATGCGCCAGGGAGCTGCGTTGCAGACAGGTGTTCTGAGGCCACGCCTCTTTTTACACCTCTCTGCAACGCAGCTCTGTGGCGCATACTGGAGGTACCTAGTGGGCTAGTTTGCCCCTAGGGACCCTCAGGATTCAAGGGGACTTAATCTCCCAACTTAAAACGGCCACAGGGCGTGTTTACACAGTGGGGAAGGGAGGGGACGGGCCTGAGGTGACGTGTGCAAACACGCCTTATGGCACGTTTTAAGTTGGGAAAATAATTCCCCTTTAATCCTGAGGGCCCCTGGGGGCTAACTAGCCCACCAGGTGCTTCCAGTACGCGCCACTGAGCTGCGTTGCAGAGAGGTGGCCCAGGCCGTGCCACTTTTTACACCTCTCTGCAACGCAGCTCTGTGGCGCTTATTGGAGGTACCTAGTGGGCTAGTTGGACCCTAGGGACCCTTAGGATTCAAATGAACTTAATCTCCCAACTAAAAACGGCCACAGGGCGTGTTTACACAGTGGTGAAGGGAGGGGACGGGGCCTGAGTTAACGTGTGCAAACAGAGCCCTGTGGCGTGTTTTAAGTTGGGGAAATAATTCACCTTCAATCCTGAGGGACCCTGGGGGCCAACTAGCCCATCAGGTGCTTCCAGTAAGCGCCACTGCGCTGTATTGCAGAGAGGTGGTCTAGGCCATGCCCCTTTTTACATCTCTCTGCAACGCAGCTCTGTGGCGCATACTGGAGGTACCTAGTGGTCTAGTTGGACCCTAGGGACCCTCAGGATTCAAGAGGACTTAATCTCCCAAATTAAAACGGCCACAGGGCGTGTTTACACACTGGGGAAGGGAGGGGACGGGGCCTGAGGTGACATGTGCAAACACACCCTGTGGCGCATTTTAAGAGGTAGTTTTAATCCCCCTGCCCTATTATATTCTTGGGGCTTACAGAGAAGGTCATGTAATCACAGGGAGACCCCAACGCATAGTGTTCCCTAGTGTATGTAAGTGTTTTCACTGTATTCTGAGTGTCTTTTAACATAGCACTGGCTCTAGGACTGGTTAGTCAGACTCAGTTACCACCAGTATCCGTCTGAAAAAGTTGAGGTTACAGGATGATTTTGCAACAAGGCTTCTTTCTGCTCTTCTGTTTGTTCTTTCTGCACGTCATCCTTCTTCTTGCACTTTTCTTCGTCTTTGAGGACTTCTGTTGCTTCTTTCTGCATTTCTATTTTTTTCTTTCTGTGCGTTTTCTTTCTGTGCGTTTTTTCTTCTTTCTTCACATGTCCTATCTCTGTAGGCATAGTTAGAAATTAGCATTTAAAAACCTTTGAAATTCACTGAAAAAACCATAGGTTTCAGGCACGTTATAGTTAGGAATTAGCATTTAAAAAACCGTTGAAATTCACTGAAAAAAACATAGGTTTCAGGGGCGTTATAGTTAGCTGGACTTTTCACTCGAACAAAACCATTGAAATTCCCCCATTATAGTTAGTTCAGCTAACTATAAATCGCGCGCCCGTAATGCACTGCTGATGACGTCACATATTACATCACTCATGACATGGTCAATGACATCACTCATGACATCACTCATGACATCTCAAATGACATCACTGATGACATCACTGATGACATCATCGTTGTGATAGAGTGGCAGACCTCCTCTCATCCTAATATAACCTTTGATACACACATTCAAAAATAGAAACAAACATTTTCAAAACAATGGACATACCAATACCAGTTACAACAACCTATTCAGTAATTCTAAGATCCACATTCATATCCCCTCATTCACCAACAGTCCTATACAGTCACTCATACATGTACTCATTCATCATATGTACTCATACACCTATACATCCTGTTACACAACGCTACTCATCCATAGAGTTACTCACACACATAGTCACTCATGCTAATAAAGAATCAAACATCCATTTACTTGCATTTATAGTTATACACACACCACCACACTTGCTTCTACAGAAACTTACACATAATTAGACTTTTAAACAATCACTTATAGAAACACATACTTATTCATACAGGAACTCTTCCAATCTCTCACTCTCACATATACTCACTTATATACACCAATAGTCACATATACTAGTTTAAAACATATGTAGTTACTCATAAAGACACTATTGAGACAGCCATTCACTCACCAATACACCCATGCACACACTCATCCTCCCATACAGTCCTGCACACATGCTGTCTTCAACACATACAAACAGTGAATTACTCATTCATGCACCTATGCACTATGTAATACCCCCCACCGAACCATACAGACACTCAGACACTCATACTGATACTCAAAAAACCAACTAATAACTTATATAGACACTCATGTAGCTACTCACCAACCCATGCAGCCAGTTATACACAAAGTGAGAGACTGATACAGATATTTACATATTTAAACATTACTCACTAAGCCACGGGTACTCATAGTACGGCCCGCGGGCCGTCAGCGGCCCGGCAAGCCTTCCTTGGCGGCCCGCGGACCTTGCAGACATAGTGCCTGTGCCCTGTGCTTGTCAGCGAACACCACCGGTTACAGCAGCGCGGACCTGTGAGGCCGGGCGATTCTTTTAAAGGCCATTTACTTGTTAATGAGGCTTTGTTGTATTTCACCTCTTCTTAGCGCCCCTGCATCTCCCCTCTGATTGAGTGGAGATGCAGGGGCGCTAAGAAGAGGTGAAATACAACAAAGTCTCATTAACAAGTGAATGGTCTTTAAAAGACCTGTGAAGTACTTGGGTGCGGCCGTGTGCGTTCCCTGGAAGCCGTCTCAGCGCGGGGTGAGGTGACAGAGGACAGCAGGGTGAGGTGATGGAGGGCAGCAGGGAGTGAAAGCAGGGGGTGAGGTGACAGCGGGAGGAAGACAGAGTGCGACAGAGGGAGGAAGAGGGAGGGAGAGAGAGGGAGAGGAGGAAGACAGGGAGAGGAGGAAGACAGGGAGAGGGGGGAAGACAGGGAGAGAGAGAGGGAGACAGAGGGAGGGGAGGGAGGGTGGGAGAGGGAGGGAGACGGAGGGAGAAGGGAGGAGGGAGGTAGGGAGACAGAGTGAGGGAGACAGAGGGAAAGAGAGAGCAATAGAGAGAGGGAGGGAGACGGAGAGAGGGAGGGAGAGGGAGAGAGAGAGGGAGGGAGGGGGACAGAAAGAAAGGGAGACAAACAGTGAGTGAGACAGAGGGAGGGAGAGAGAGGGAGGGAGACGGAGAGGAAGGGAGGGAGAGAGGGAGACAGAGAGACAGAGAGAGGGAGGGAGAGAGAGGCAGGGAGACGAGGGAGGAAGGGAGGACAAAGGGAGGGAGGGCGGGAGGGAGACAGAGGGAGGGAGGCAGACAGAGCGAGGGAGGGAGACAGAGGGAGGGAGACGGAGACAGAGGGAGGGAGACGGAGACAGAGGGAGGGATAGGGAGGGAGGGAGACAGAGGGAGAGAGGGAGAGGGAGGGAGACAGAGGGAGAGAGAGAGAGAGGGAGGGGACAGAGTG
The DNA here is from genome assembly GCF_964204655.1 of Triturus cristatus. Classification (NCBI taxonomy): domain Eukaryota; kingdom Metazoa; phylum Chordata; class Amphibia; order Caudata; family Salamandridae; genus Triturus; species Triturus cristatus. Next base: position 676,440,704 of record NC_140595.1, on the reverse strand, counting down.
AAAGGGAGACAAACAGTGAGTGAGACAGAGGGAGCGAGAGGGAGACAAACAGTGAGTGAGACAAAGGGAGCGAGAGGGAGACAAACAGGGAGGGAGACAAAGGGAGCGAGAGGGAGACAAACAGGGAGGGAGACAGAGAGAAAGGGAGACAAACAGAGTGATGGATGGAGAGAGAGACAGAGAGAAAGGGAGACAAACAGAGTGATGGACGGAGAGAGAGACAGAGAGAAAGGGAGACAAACAGAGTGATGGACGGAGAGAGAGACAGAGAAAGGGAGACAAACAGAGTGATGGACAGAGAGAGAGACAGAGAGAAAGGGAGACAAACAGAGTGATGGACGGAGAGATAGATAGATAGAGAGGGCGGGAGACAGAGTGAGAGATAGATAGATAGATAGATAGATAGATAGATAGATAGATAGATAGATAGATAGATAGATAGATAGATAGATAGATAGATAGATAGATAGATAGATAGATAGATAGATAGATAGAGAGGGCGGGAGACAGAGTGATAGATAGATAGATAGATAGATAGATAGATAGATAGATAGATAGATAGATAGATAGATAGATAGATAGATAGATAGATAGATAGATAGATAGATAGATAGATAGATAGACAGATAGACAGATAGACAGATAGACAGATAGATAGATAGATAGATAGATAGATAGATAGATAGATAGATAGATAGATAGATAGATAGATAGATAGATAGATAGATAGATAGATAGATAGATAGATAGATAGATAGATAGATAGATAGATAGATAGATAGATAGATAGATAGATAGATAGATAGATAGATAGATAGGGCGGGAGACAGAGTGAGAGATAGATAGATAGATAGATAGATAGATAGATAGATAGATAGATAGATAGATAGATAGATAGATAGATAGATAGATAGATAGATAGATAGATAGATAGATAGATAGATAGATAGATAGATAGATAGATAGATAGATAGATAGATAGATAGATAGATAGATAGATAGATAGATAGATAGATAGATAGATAGATAGATAGATAGATAGAGAGGGCGGGAGACAGAGTGAGAGATAGATAGATAGATAGATAGATAGATAGATAGATAGATAGATAGATAGATAGATAGATAGATAGATAGATAGATAGATAGATAGATAGATAGATAGATAGATAGATAGATAGATAGATAGATAGATAGATAGATAGATAGATAGATAGATAGATAGATAGATAGATAGAGAGGGCGGGAGACAGAGTGATAGATAGATAGATAGATAGATAGATAGATAGATAGATAGATAGATAGATAGATAGATAGATAGATAGATAGATAGATAGACAGATAGACAGATAGACAGATAGATAGATAGATAGATAGATAGATAGATAGATAGATAGATAGATAGATAGATAGATAGATAGATAGATAGATAGATAGATAGATAGATAGATAGATAGATAGATAGATAGATAGATAGACAGACGGACGGGCGGGCGGGCGGGCGGACGGACGGACGGACGGACGGACGGACAGACGGATAGACAGACAGACAGACAGACAGACGGACGGGCGGGCGGGCGGGCGGGCGGGCGGACGGACGGACGGACGGACGGACGGACAGACGGATAGACAGACGGATAGACAGACAGACAGATAGATAGATAGATAGATAGATAGATAGATAGATAGATAGATAGATAGATAGATAGATAGATAGATAGATAGATAGATAGATAGATAGATAGATAGATAGATAGATAGAGTGGGAGACAGAGTGAGAGATAAATAGATAGATAGATAGATAGATAGATAGATAGATAGATAGATAGATAGATAGATAGATAGATAGATAGATAGATAGATAGATAGATAGATAGATAGATAGATAGATAGATAGATAGATAGATAGATAGATAGATAGATAGATAGATAGATAGATAGATAGATAGATAGATAGATAGAGAGGGCGGGAGACAGAGTGAGAGATAGATAGATAGATAGATAGATAGATAGATAGATAGATAGATAGATAGATAGATAGATAGATAGATAGATAGATAGATAGATAGATAGATAGATAGATAGATAGATAGATAGATAGATAGATAGATAGATAGATAGATAGATAGATAGATAGATAGATAGATAGATAGATAGATAGAGAGGGCGGGAGACAGAGTGAGAGATAGATAGATAGATAGATAGGTAGATAGATAGATAGATAGATAGATAGATAGATAGATAGATAGATAGATAGATAGATAGATAGATAGATAGATAGATAGATAGATAGATAGATAGATAGATAGATAGATAGATAGATAGATAGATAGATAGATAGATAGATAGATAGATAGATAGATAGATAGATAGATAGATAGATAGATAGATAGATAGATAGATAGATAGATAGATAGATAGATAGGGCGGGAGACAGAGTGAGAGATAGATAGATAGATAGATAGATAGATAGATAGATAGATAGATAGATAGATAGATAGATAGATAGATAGATAGATAGATAGATAGATAGATAGATAGATAGATAGATAGATAGATAGATAGATAGATAGATAGATAGATAGATAGATAGATAGATAGATAGATAGATAGATAGGGCGGGAGACAGAGTGATAGATAGATAGATAGATAGATAGATAGATAGATAGATAGATAGATAGATAGATAGATAGATAGATAGATAGATAGATAGATAGATAGATAGATAGATAGATAGATAGATAGATAGATAGATAGATAGATAGATAGATAGATAGATAGATAGATAGATAGATGTGCATACCGGGTCTGGAGGCTCAGTGGATGAAGGCGTCCGCTGCAGTGGCCTGTGTTCAACCTCATGGTCATAGTTTTTTTTTGCTCTAGCCCCGCCCCCTCCCCCACTGGCCCCGCCCCCACCGGTGCGGCCCTCAGCCAGAAACCACACTGTAAATTTGGCCCCCGAGAGAAAGTTTGTGAGTACCCATGCACTAAGCCATGTATTCACTAAGATACACTTAATCAGTCAGTTATACAAGCAATTTTTCAAAAAGAAATCATCCATTTAGACACTTATATACCCATTTATTCTTCCATCGACATTGAGAAATACATATATAAAACATATTTAATTTTCAGAAAAACACACATTCACTTGATGATGTCATCAGTGATGTCATCAGTGATGTCATTTGAGATGTCATCAGTGATGTCATCAGTGATGTCACTGACCATGGAATGAGTGATGTAATATGTGACGTCATCAGCAGTGCATTGCGGGCGCGCGAGTTATAGTTAGCTGAACTAACTATAACGGGGGAATTTCAATGGTTTTGTACGAGTGAAAAGTCCAGCTAACTATAACGCCCCTGAAACCTATGGTTTTTTCAGTGAATTTCTAAGGTTTTTTAAATGCTAATTCCTAACTATAACGTGCCTGAAACCTATGGTTTTTTCAGTGAATATACATATATATATATATATATATATATATTTAGTATACTATGTATACATGTGAAAATCTCTTGGTCTGCCTGTTTGCCTCGGTGGCATGGACAAAATGGGTGGAACTGACGTCAGCATGCCGACGAGGTCCTCTTATGGCTCCGATGACGTCATACGGTGTCGCGAGCGGAGCTGTGCTATTATGACGTCCTCGACCTCGTCGGCATGGGAGAGCTAGGAAAGAATTTCTGTGGAACGCTGGTGCAGGGGTGTAGGAGAGTAGGATCTGCACATATATTGCCCCCACTTATTTTCTGATGTATACACTGATTTTTGGCTATAGGCTGGCTGGGTCCCTGCTAATCAGGGCTCCAGTCTCTCTGTTCTCTCTAAACGACTTGGGGGCGATTCCGATCCTGGAAAAATTTTCCCCGTACGAATCGTATCCGGTATTTTTACCGTACAAATCGTCCAAGTAGCGTACAAACTGCCAAGTACGATTCGTATGGGAAAAAGTCCATACGAATCGCATTGGGAAAATTTCCCCGCACGTCCTCGTGTCGGAAAATGTGTCCGACACATCCCCGGACGATTTACCGTACAAATCGGAAAAATGAAGGCCGACCGCGCAAGTACGATCCGTCCTGTCCTTCCGATTTTACAACCGTATGGAAAAAACACCGTACGGACCAAACTCCTATAGCAACCATCGAGACATGTGCCCGCATACGCGCCGAACACCCCACCTCAGACCCCGTATGTACGCGCAGAACACCCCCCCAGCCCTCGTATGTACGCGCCGAACACCCCCCCAGCCCCTGTATGTACGCGCCAAACACCCCCCCCTGGCCGCGGATGTACGCGCCGAACCCCCATCAGTGTATGTACGGAGCGTACCCCCACCCGTGTATGTATGGAGCGTACCCCCACCCGTGTATGTACGGCACGTACCCCCACCAGTGTATGCATGGAGCGTACCCCCACCCGTGTATGAATGGAGCATACCAACACCCCACCCGTGTATGTACAGCGCGTACCAACACCCCACCAGTGCATGTACGCGCCGAACCCCCACCCGTGTATGTACGGAGCGTACCCCACCCGTGTATGCATGGAGCGTACCCCCACCCGTGTATGAATGGAGTGTACCAACACCCCACCAGTGTATGTACGGCGCGTACCAACACCCCACCAGTGCATGTACGCGCCGAACCCCCACCCGTGTATGTACGGAGCGTACCCCCACCCGTGTATGCATGGAGCATACCCCTACCCGTGTATGAATGGAGCGTACCAACACCCCACCCGTGTATGTACGGCGCGTACCAACACCCCACCAGTGCATGTACGCACCGTACAGACGCCAATACACACGTACAGAACCAGGACAAACCAAAACAACACAAGGAGAGTCAATTCAATTCACACAACACCACAAAACATGTCCAACAAGCCCAAATACACCCCATACACTGACCTGCAACTGCCAAACAGCTAAACAGAGGCCCAAAACACAACCACTCCTTATAACACACCCACCCAAAGTTCAAACACAGCCACACCCACAAATGGACCAATAAAAAGGCCCAACACACACAAACCATGATCCTTTGCAACAGATCCACTACTGCCAGACCACAGAGACAACGCACTGCACCATACTACAGCCATCAATACACCTTACACTTGCACTCCTTCACACAACCACCATCACAAACACCCCCTCATCACATTCACACACACACCTTCACAACCACACTCACACACCCACAACCATCCACACCCACACCCCCACAACCATCCACACCCACACCCCACACCATGCCCACTAACAAGAATCCAAAGTTCACAAAGGATGAGCTGGAGGTCCTTGTCGACGAAATCATCAGAGTCGAGCCACAGCTCTTTGGAACATTGGTCAGACGGACCAGCATATCCGAAAAATCAGCCATGTGGCAGAGGATTGTCAATGCTGTGAATGCTGTTGGGGCCACCAGAAGGACCAGGCATGAGTGCCAAGCCAGGTGGTACGATCTGAGGAGGACGGTCCGCCGCAAAATGACGGACAATCACAACCAGGGGAACATCATTGGAGGAGGGCCGCCGCGCAGACTGGTACAGTACCATCCCTGGGAGGAGAAGGTGATGGCCACGCTGCCGCCGGTGGGAGTAGACGGAGTACAAGGAGTCCCAGACCCTGGTGAGTACACAAACAACTCACCTCACATGGGGGGAACGCCATACACAACCAAAATCCCAATCATGCACGCAACCCCCCAAAGCCAGCACCGGACACAACCACACTCCAAAAACACACACATGCCACTAGCGCCTCCATGCCCCATGCACCAAGCAAGGCCATGCCAAGTCACAGGCCACACAAAACACCAACACAAGACAGGATGTCCCCGATGCCGGGAGGGTGGGCCCCAAAACTAACACATAGCAACTCTGAAGCACACAACAATGCCCTCAGCCCATATGGCCTAGGGCACAGCCATACAAACAGTGTGTCCCCACACAGTACTGTGTTGCCTGCAAATGGTGGCCGCGTTGCAGGATGACATGGGTATGAAGGCACAATTTGCACATAACAGCAGCTAATGAAGACGCATCACTCTGGAAGAGTGTCAGCACACACCGCCACAGCAGCAGCGCAGACTAAGACACTCCGCCCAATGGGTGCCCGGAGATTAGAAACAAACCCACATGAACAAGCCAATGGCCTTTGAAAGACCTGCAAACTGTGTGTGCCCAGGAAGCTGGGCTGAGGTGACAGAGGGTGACACACGGAGGGAGGGAGGAGGCTGACAGAGGGAGGGAGAAAGGGAGACAGAGGGAGACGGACAGAGGGAGGAGGGTGACAGAGGGAGGGAGAAAGGGATACAGAGGGAGACGGACAGCGGGAGCAGGCTGACAGAGGGAGACGGACAGAGGGAGGAGGTTGACAGAGGGAGATGGACAGAGGGAGGAGGGTGATAGAGGGAGACGGACAGAGGGAGGAGGCTGACAGAGGGAGGGAGAAAGGGAGACAGAGGGAGATGGACAGAGGGAGGAGGTTGACAGAGGGAGACTGACAGAGGGAGGAGGGTGACAGAGGGAGACGGACAGAGGGAGGAGGGTGACAGAGGGAGAGAGAAAGGGAGACAGAGGGAGACCAAATCACCCTTGGGTGGTGTGGCCATGTCCACTCGTCAGCAGGTGGACTGTGTGCATGTAGACAAGGTTTGGCAGTGCCTGAACCCCCCCTTTTTCCTTTGATAAACACTGGGCCATGTGTCAATCTGTGCACGAGTACATCCGTGCTGCAGGCACAAACCTAACCTTACACCCAGTATACCCACCCACTGTGTTTGTTAGAACCCTGTCACAAATGCTTAAGTTACTTACCTGCATTCTCAAATAGCATGGAAAAAACACCATTTGCCCACGTACAGTGCAACACGTAAGGCGGCTCTGCATGGCTTGCTACGCCCGCTCACTACACTGCTGACTGCGTTCCAAAAAGATGCATCAACTAAGATTGTGTCACACATAGGTAAAGTGTCGAAAGCTGTGGCCAAGGGACATACCCATGCACAAGTGCACTGCGAGAGGAATGCAAGCCATATCCAACCACCCAGAGGAACTGTGCCAACTCAAAAATGAATGACACATGGATGTCGCATGTAACACAATTAACATTGTCTCTCTCACACATAGGTCAACGTCGTTGATCTCCCCCCAACACTGGGGGGGAAGACTCACAGGACCAGGCTCTGCGTGAAGAGGACCCCACCGGCAGCGACGACTCTCACCACTCCGTGGATGACCCAGACCAACCTGGCCCCTCTGGTGTCCAACCACCTGCAGCACCTGCGTCAGGTACAACTGTGCCAACCACCACTCCCATTCCTGCCACATCCCAGGAGACACCCAGGAGCCCTGCCCGCACACAACAACACAGCCAGTCTGTCCAGGAGGGACAAGGTTCTCCGGGAACCCAGGAGGAGGCAGGCGACACCGCAAATGCCATCCCTCAGGGGTCCCGGAAACCCGATGTGCCCACAACGGCAGGCCAGGCGCAAGTGGGCAGGGGTGGTGGGAGTGGAGGATGGCGGAGGTGCGAACCTGACCAGTTGGCTTAGGAACCGGTAATGTCACATGTCAGCAACATCCTGGACACATACCGGCATGACACCAGGGGCCTCAGCCAGGTAGTAGAGACCCTCAATGAGATCAAGAACATGCAGGCCGAGCAATATGCCAGTCAACAGCGACACCAATGACGGATGGAGGCAAGACAGGCTGAGCTCGTGGCGGTGCAAACGGAAATGACCCGTGTACTCCTTCGGATTGCCGACAACATGGACAACCCTCCCTGTGCCACCAGGCGAAGAACATCACCACCCACAGGGAGGGATCAGGAGGAGGAGGATTCATCTGACGGAGCATCCCAAGCATCATCACGGCCCGCTACTGAGGGTCCCCGCAGGAAGGTGGGTCGTCCACGTAAAAGACCGTGAGAGTCAGCGGAACATCACCATCTCCCAGGTCACCTGGCCCTCTGGCCCAACAGCAGCACATCAGCAAATGACATTCTCTGCCACATGGACTTGCTGGTCACTGTCTGACCAATGTTGACAAAGAATGTGGCCAAGACTCTGATGACTTCCAATGGCAAGGATACCAACTCCCCCAGTGAACTTTGGATTCTACAATCCCTCCAAGCACCTCTTGTCATCCCCCCAAACATGTATCCCACCACCAATAAATATCTTTACAATCACGAGATGATGCCGTCATTTTGCATTATTCCACTACATGTGTGTGTTGTAAAGTCAAACCATGCCTGAAATTCTGAAGTAACTCCAACCATCCATACCCTGGGGTCTGAGTCTGGCACAGGACACACATGGGTCACAATGTATCATCCAATACAGACATGGGGCACCATACTCACCCGTGATAGGCCCAACCAGCTGAGGGGGTGCCTGCACAACTGTGCCCACAGACCTATTTAGAAGAGCAACAGTCATGCGCAGAGGTCAGGGATCATGTGGAGTGTCCTGGGGTGCTACTCCCAGGTATGTGTAGACAGGTGGCAGAACCATGGCCTGCATGCTTGAGTCAGGTGGATGTGGAGAATGGTGGGCCGGCCAAGGTTGGATGCATGGAGATGGCACAATGGGGTCTTGGATCACAGTGCCACAAGGTTGTGTTGTGGGCTGCATCCTGAGTGTGTGCGTGGATTGAGAAGGTCATCCTGCAGCTGGCAGTGATCCATTCCCCCCATCTCTGTTGGACGTTGATGTGGCCTGGTCGCCGGATGTAGAAGCAGAGCTGTGCAGATGCACACTGGATGTGGACAAGTATCATGGGAGTTGTAACGCACATGTCCGTAGAGTGCAGGGTAGGATTAGACACGGATGTCGTAGTTGACCTGGGGAATGGTCTCTCTTGCCTTGAGGTGGATGGAACTGGGGATCTTATGCATAATGCAGAGTGTGCTGCAGCATGAGGCACAGATGCTGCTGATCAGCATAGCACATGTCAGCAAGCAATCCATGATGAACACCAGCTCGTTTCCGTTGACACTGGGTGCCCTTGCTGCAGGGCCTGCAGCAGCATGCGCCATGTAAAGAAAACAATGCCCCAAGTTGCACACAAAGACAAGGATCTCAGGAAGGAACTATGCAAAAGGTGTATGTCAAGGCAGGAATGTCTAGTTCAACATGCCACACACACACACACAATGGATGCACATGCAGCACAGTGGCTGTCGTGGAGACTGACATGCCACAATACCTATACAGCCATGGACATCATGCACAATACAGATTCTAATCCCTGACAAACAGCTTGCATCTTGCTACTCTACACATAGACTCATATGCACCATTTCTGATAACTATGCCAGACATGCCGCATGCACAGTGGCAACAGACCACCATTGACAGAGATGAGGCACCTTGGAGGCAGAGGGACACCTTTATTAGTCATGTGTGTCGGAATTCTAATGCAACTCTGTCAACACATACACAGGTCATGTGGATGAACATGGGGGACCGGCACTGGCACCCCCCTTTGCACCACATATGCTGGAAATCCATAGAACTGGCACACAAGTGACGGGTTACAGCTAAACACCCCCTGCTGCTCACGGAGAGGCTGCCAAACACCATTGAGCCTCCAATGGGGAATTCTCACACCATGTCAACCCGGTGCAACCCGTATGTTTCCGAGGGCAGTGTTACACACATTGATGGCTTCATCACAATCCACAATCCCATTACAGATGACTGTCACCAAGTCTGACCATCAATTCTGGGGAATTCAGCTCCATGTCATGTGCCCCATGGTGATTCTACATGTATGCTAAGTATCCAAACATGAACAGGAGCAGTGCACACACAATCCAAACAAATACCACACCCAAAAAGCTGTGCTGCATCCCTTACCCTAAGGAGATTTTCAAACTTGTCCGTGCATGTAACGCTGATTCAGCACATGTTGCTGTGTTCATGAGGAATAGCAGGAGCACAACAATGCCACCAGCAGACAGCATGCGCAAGTACCTGTGGATGGAGACACACCAGAAGTCAGCCAAAAGAAGCACATCCGCATGCATGTGCATGTACTCGACACGTATAAGGTTGTCAACATGCTAGGTGACAATGATGACTCTGGAAAAACATTCGTCTATTGCACCATCACTCGAGTGACACATCCAAACACAGCTCTGACTCACCTGGCAGACATGTAGATGGACACACACATTGCAACACATGCCACACATGGCCCAATGCGTGCACACTCAGACACTGGAACTCACCACTAAGCAAAGAAGTTGCGTATGAGCCGACTCCGGATGTCCTCTACCGCCTCCTCCTCCTCCACATCACTTGCCTCGTGACCAAGCCCTTCATCCTCCACGGGTGGATGGTCCTGCTCATCTGGATCCAGGATGAGTGGCACAGCTTTCTCCACTGCCATGTTGTGCAGCATGCAGCACACGAGGAAGATCTTGCAGACCTTCCCCAGTGCATATGGGAGTGCGCCACCGGTCTTGTGGAGGCAACGGAATCGGCTCTTCAGGAGGCCAAACGTCCTCTCTATCACTCGCCTGGTCCGCCCATGGGCGTTGTTGTAGCGGTGCTGGGCAGCCGTGCTGGGGTTGCGGAGAGGCGTGATCAGCCATGGCATGTTGGGATAGCCAGCGTCCCCTACATGGAAACATCATGGACAAAAGTGGGTCAGGAGAAGCAGTAAGACAGGAAGATGACGCTAAATACAGGACTGACAGAGTATACCCACCAACAATACATGCCCGTTCGTTGCGCAGCTGCAGCATCATTTCAGGCACCCTGCTACGCCTCATGATGTAGGCATCGTGTGCTGATCCTGGAAAACGAGCACAGACATGTGAAATCACCATGTTGGCAAGACACACCACAAGGGCATTAATGGAGTGGTAATGCTTGCGGTTCCTATACGCTACCTCCTGTGCCTGTGGTGGTACCAAAGCCACATGTGTTCCATCTATGGACCCAATGACATGGGGCATCTCTCCCAGGGCATAGAACTCACGCTTGACACCTGTGAACTCATCCAGGTGATCCAACATGGCCTCTAAAAAATCATGCAGAACACGGCTGAACATGGTTTGGGACATGCCACCAACGTCAGCAATGGTATGTTGAAAGGTACCCGTGGCAAAGAAATGTAGGGCTGCCATCACCTTCATCTTGGGTTTCAGTGAAGTAGGATACCTGTGTAGCGGTTGGAGGTGTGGTGCCAGCCGTGTCGTCAAGTCCTCAATCAACTGTTGGGGGAAGCGTTAGCGGCGTATACAGTCATGTTCCCTCAGGTCAGCCAAGTCCGGAATTGGTCGAGGGAGAGGCGGAGCCCTGCAGTGAATTTGAAGGGACAACGAAGAGTGAGTACAGTACACCACCAATGTCAATGTACTGAGCACATGTTCAACAGGCAATACACATATGCTACATACAGAGTCAGGTCTATGCAATATGCCCTGGACACGTATGCCAGGCAGGTGACACTCCTACCAAGAGCCAGCTACAAACGTCGATTCTCAACCTCAATATGCCATGCCATGAAACTAGCTGTGGGCCAGTGTAAGTGAACAGGCAGACGCATTACAGGAGTTACAGACATCCACATATGTGCAGAAGAAGGATGTTTATTGTACAGACGTACAGGTTGCGGAACACTAGATGCACAGGTCACATGTCATTGAAACAGGACAGACCACACACCTTGTCATGAAGGAGTACATGTCAAGACTGATCACTGATCTGTATTTGAATGTGTTCCTGACTTCTAATCTCATAAAGAGATTAGTAGAGTGTGTCTAGAAATAAATACATATATATGTGATATATATACCTGTGTGGTGTCCTTTCATTTGGTAATTCAAGAGATTATAAGGTAGAACAAGCTGCTTTACATTCCTCTGAGACTTAGCCTGAAGGCTGCTCTCCAAAGCTACCACTAGGATAGCTTTCTTTAAAAGGTTGTCTTAAACCTATCTACCATAAGAGTCAAATTGGACTGGTGCAAGGTGGCCACTATAACTAGTGAACAGCATATGCCAGGCCAACTTCTCACAAGGGGATATTCACCTAAGTGTTTAGGCTAGGAGCAACTGTTTATGTTTCCACTCCAGAAACTGAAACCAGTGATCCGAGGGCAGAGGACCTGCAGATGGCACACGAGGTGGGGTGCCCAGTCATGTGCACCGGCGGTGCAGCAAAGTGACAAGCACCACAACCCACAAAAAAGGTAACGAGGGCACTGAATAACACAGGATCTTCTTTTTGTATCTTGCAGAAACAACGAGGTTAAAATGCCCTAGTTCCAAAATGTAGAATTAGTGCTACAACAGTCTTCAAGAGGACCTGCGATGCCGCTTCTGCCTCCCGTACCCTGGAGGCGGCACATGGGTCACACGGTATGGTCATACTGCGGTGGGACGCACACTCGTTGACCTCTCATGGTACTGCTCCACACTTCAGGGAGAACACTTTCCATTAGCTGTGTTTTCAGATGACGTGTCGCGCCGGCCCAGTCCAACAACAGAACTCCTTTAGATCCAAACAGACTCTTCCACTCTCTCACCGAAAGTGAAACCAGGCCACGAAGACAATTTCACAATACGATAGCCGTGAATGCACTTTTCGGTAAAAAAAACACATTCCTTCCTCCTAATTTATCAAATAAACGACTCATTGAAGAACAAGGGCCAGCTCCAATCGGTAAACAGCCATTACAACGACTTTTTTACTTCGCAATACCATTACAATGCATGCATTACCATGCATGCGTTGCACATCGTGAAGTTATTACTATGCATTGTTTTAGAACGCATTGTAATTTACCACGCATGCCTTTACAACGAATTCTGTGGTAAAGGTATGTTTGGTAAATGACCATGCATTCTAAAAAACATGTAGACGATCCAGGTTGTTGTAAGGAAACAGAGGCAGTTCAGTTTCCTCACAATGACGTGCACGGCCCCTCAGAGACGATGTGAAGTAGGAACCATGAGGAGAGAGGAACCATGAGGACTGAGAGGTAAGGGGGATTGGGGTTTCTTTTCTAGGGTTTAGGGTAGTGCAGTGGTGTTTGGGTAGTGTAGGGGGTCATGATGGTGGTAGTGGTTTAGGGTTTAGGGTAGTGCAGTGGTGTTTGGGTAGTGTAGGGGGTCATGATGGGGGCAGTGTTTTAGGGTTTAGGTTAGTGCAGTGGTGTTTGTGTAGCGTGGGGGGTAATGCTCGGGGTAGTGTTTTAGGGTTTAGGGTAGTGCAGTGGTGTTTGTGTTGTGTAGGGGGTCATGCTGGGGGTAGTGTTTTAGAGTGTAGGGTAGTGCAGTGGTGTTTGTGTAGTGAAGGGGGTCATGCTGGGGGTTGTGTATTAGGGTTTACGGTAGTACAGTGGTGTTTGCGTAGTGTAGGGGGTCATGCTGGGGTAAAGTTTTAGGGTGTAGGGTAGTGCAGTGGTGTCTGTGTACTGTAGGGGGTCTTGCTGGGGGTAGTGTTTTAGGGTTTATGGTAGTGCAGTGGTGTTTGAGTAGTGTAGGGGGTCGTGCTGGGGTTAGTGTTTTCTGGTTTAGGGCAGTGCAGTGGTGTTTGGGCAGCGTAGGGGGTCGTGCTGTGGGGAGAGTTTTAGTCTTTACAGCAGTGCAGTGGTGTCTGTGTAGTGCAGGGTGTCATGCTGGGGGTAGTGTTTTAGGGTTCGGGTAGTGCAGTGGTGTTTGGGGTGTGTAGGGGTTTGTGCGGGAGGTAGGTTTAGGGTTTAGGGTAGTGCAGTGGTGTTCGGGTAGTGAAGGGGATCATGCTGGGGTAGTGTTTTGGGTTTTAGGGTAGTACAGTAATGTTTGTGTAGTGTAGGGGGTCGTGTTTTAGGGTTTAGGGTAGTGATGTGGTGTTTGGGTAGTGTAGGGGGTTGTGCTGGGGTAGAGTTTTTGGGTTTAGGGTAGTGCAGTTGTGTTTGCGTAGTGAAGGGGCTCATGCTAGGGGTAGTGTTTTAGGGTTTACAGTAGTACAGTGGTGTTTGTGTAGTGTAGGGGTTGTGCTTGAGGTAGTGTTTTAGGGTTTAGGGTAGTGCAGTGGTGTTTGTGTAGTGTAAGGGTTAATGCTGGGGGTAGTGTTCTAGGGTTTAGGGTAGTGCATTGGTGTTGGTGTAGTATAGGGGAGCATGCTGGGGTAGTGTTTTAGGGTTTAGGGTAGTGCAGTGGTGTTTGTGTAGTGTAGGGGGTAGTGTTTTAGGGTTTAGGGTAGTGCAGTGGTGTTTGTGTTGTGTAGGGGGTCATGCTGGGGGTAGTGTTTTAGGGTTTAGGGTAGTGCAGTGGTGTTTGTGTAGTGTTGGGGGTCATGTTGTAGGGTTTATGTTAGTGCAGTTGTGTTTGGGTAGTGAAGGGGGTCATGCTGGGGGTTGTGTTTTAGGGTTTACGGTAGTACAGTGGTGTTTGTGTAGTGTAGGGGGTCATGCTGTGGATAGTGTTTTAGGTTTTAGGGTAGTGCAGCGGTGTTTGTGTAGTGTAGGGGTTCGTGCTGGGGTAATGTTTTATGGTGTAGGGTAGTGCAGTGGTGTCTGTGTAGTGTAGGAGGTCTTGCTGGGGGTAGTGTTTTTTGGGTTTAGGGTAGTGCAGTGGTGTTTGAGTAGTGTAGGGGGTCGTGCTGGGGTTAGTGTTTTCTGGTTTAGGGCAGTGCATTGGTGTTTGGGCAGCGTAGGGGGTCGTGCTGTGGGTAGAGTTTTAGTCTTTACAGCAGTGCAGTGGTGTCTGTGTAGTGTAGGGGGTCCTGCTGGGGGTAGTGTTTTAGGGTTTAGGGTAGTGCAGTGGTGTTTGGGTAGTGTAGGGGTTTGTGCGGGAGGTAGGTTTAGGGTTTAGGGTAGTGCAGTGGTGTTCGGGTAGTGAAGGGGATCATGCTGGGGGTAGTGTTTTGGGTTTTAGGGTAGTACAGTGATGTTTGTGTAGTGTAGTGTGGTAAATAAAATAAATATTACCGGACTGAATTTCATGCGGAATCTTAAATTAAAGTAAATAGCTCAAAATAACAAGAGGCAGAATCCGTGGTATAAGAGGTTTTCTAATGGGCTTTATTCCATTCAAAATGGCCGACTCGAGTCGCGGCCCTCAGGTTCCGTCACCACGAAGGTTCAGGAAGTGAAGTACAATAATTCATTAACAGACATGTATTTTTATAATAAGTACATTACAATGAAACGAATGTAGAAGGCGTAACATTTGATAAGAAAAATGACGTGACAGTGACATAATCGAAACTAGGCGTAATAAGGAATAAAAGAAACATGATTGGTTAGAATTATCAGACATAGGTGGATCTATAAGATAATACTTGGCATAGATGCGCGCGCGGCAGCATGACGTGTAATTGACGTGCAACTAGGGGGTGAAGGGGACTTGACATTTAGCTCTACATGTGGAGACGAGAAGTCTGGGGTCAAGTCATCCTAATCCCAAATCATATCTAACATCCTATGTTTAAAGAACTATGTTATCCACAAGGAAGGACTCTCGGACAGAATCTATTCTATACTGACTGTGTGCGTGTACAAGCGTCTAAGTGTCTATATGAGATGCGAGGGATAGAAAACTTTCCATGGCAACAGGGCTATGAATCACTTGCAGGAGGACGGAAAGGCTGAGTCCTTTGCTTGTGAGCTAAAGGAAATGTTTACCTAAATCACTGGACAGGAATGCATCGGCTGAAGAGCAAAATAGATAATTCGAAGGTGAAATACAACTTCTTGGCAGACAGGCGAAAACTGGCCGAGGCAGGCACCGTTAGCTGCACAGGGAGTAGGACAAAGTTCATGGATACAGATGCGAGCTCAAGCTGAAGCTGTCAGAGACAGAGAGCAGGGAAAGGCTTTGAGGACAGAATCGGGCCTACTCGCCTGAACTGTAAAAATGGAGTAACTTAGCCATATAAAGTCGGTGGCCTTTCATACTTAGGAATCGAATATCCAGCCCATTGATGGCGGATCTGACAGAGAACATGTTGACGGTAGACACACATATATTTGCGTCTTAGAAACTGGAACTGGAGGGAACATACATGTACTTGTAACATGCATATAGAACCGTTGGGGTCCAAGATAGGGGACATAACTGATCAGGAAAATCCACATTTCCACATTCCCTCCTTGTCCCCTTCTTGCCCTTCACGAGACATCAATCTTCATCATTCCATTGATTTGCTCATGGAGCATCATTTCTTCTTCTTTCTTCTTCCGGGATCTTGAACGAAAACCTTGATGTGGAATACACGATGTGGCACACATACCACAAATCGCTGGTCCACATTGCAGGCATAGACAACAACTGAAGAGCATAAGAAGGCCAATACCTAGGAAGGATAGAACTCTCCATCCCCAGGCTGATATCACACTCCAAAACCACCCGGACCACGTCCAAGTGCCTGGATTCTCGTGTATCTGGCTTACAATCTTATGAAGGCGTGTTATAGCTTTATATACAGATGGCGAATTTTCTGGTATGAATATACAGCAGCTGGATCCGATGACCCTACAAGCTCCGCCCCTATCGGCCAGGATGACGTCAAGGACAAGACGATTCTGGAGAACAACAATTCTCATCACTGATTGTTCCTCTGTCAGATTGCCTAGGGCGGCTATAGTCTCGTTTACTACAGCTTCAAGAGTCTTGGTGAGTCTACGTATCAGCTTACTATTTGATATAGTACCTATATAGGGAAAGATACCTTTATTGAAATCTACATACTTGTCCCATGCTGTCTCAGTATAATCGACAACTGGGAGATCTCTTTGCTCTCTATTGTGTACTAAATGAAAATTTCGATAATAATCAGGGGGAGCTAGGAAAACAGGTGGCAAAAGGAATGCGATGTAACAGGTACCATCCCAATCTAGAGGTAGACGCATATATGCAGTCTGACCACATATGAAGTAGGAATGGCGAGAAGCTCTAAATGACGATTTACCTTGATCACTATATTCTACTGTAGTAACGCATTGGCTATGGCCCATATGTATGGAACCAACTTTTCTTACACATAATTCACCCTTAACTGGAAATACTGACATAGTGGGCAGAATTAGTTCAACTTCGGATTTGACATTCAAAATCATAAGATTAGGCGTAAAATTACCTAATCTATACACTTCATTTTCTAAATCAGTTCCTGTTCTACTGGGGTGACCCTCCTTATTAGGGTGACAGACTTTGAATAAAACTAGATTCAGATTTCCCCATATCCAATGTTGTTGATAAACTGCTGTGTCTGGGTCTATGGAATTTAATAAACTAAACCATGCTCCACAGGAGCCATTGTGTGTGAATGGATGTGGAAAGAAAGGCAGAACTCCTTTGTTATTCTGATAGGGAGGAAGTCGGCCACACACCCAACAATTGGTCGCATTACTAGTCTGATGGGAATGATGTAACATACTAATGAATGTGTTATTGCGCAGCGCAAGTCTATAAGATAATTCATGTGGCGGTAGGTCACTAAAAGAATGTTCATCAGTTATATTGAAAACACGTTTAGAAACAGGATAATACATATGCAACAATATACTTGCAGTAACTATTAAAAAACTCAAGGAAGACAAAATTAATAAAGTCACAATACAGTGGTTACGCAGTAATTTACAATAAGCATGTCGTTTCATTATGATTCTGGACTCTACGTGATTCAGACCTAAGGGGTACATGTCGGGACAGATTCAACCGCTTCACCTTGGAGAGGACTTAAACAATCAAATCGTCCGACAGTTTAGATCTGGACCTGAGTTTCTGTTTATAGAGTTCGGTGCTACTGGCCTCAGCCAAAGGTAGCTTTGAGTCAATGGGGGAAGACACACGGGCAGTACTGTCTGTGTCAAGAGGAAGTCCATGAAATTTTTTGACGTGACTGGAATGAATCCACCCTTTTCGTCCCTCGATCTTCACGGCTGTTCTTGTGGTCAACAGGACCAACTTGGGTGCTTTCCACCTGGGCTCCAATTGACTTTTCCTGTCGAAGTTTCTCACAAAGACAAGATTACCCGGAACAACGTCATGGGGTTTCGCCTCAGTGTTGTCGGGAAAGGCTGCAGCTACCTGTGAACGAGAAGATTGTAGTGCAGACATCAAGGAAGCCAGGTAATCTGTCAGCATATTACAATCAACATCAGTTATTTTACGTGGTATAGGCGTCCCCCACATATTCGGTGGTCTACCAAAGATCACCTCATACGGGGATAGCCCTGTTCTAGAGTGTGCTACCATTCTCATGTAAAAGAGTGCAACTGGTAATGCTACTATCCAGTCGACACCTTTCTCTCTACATATTTTGGACAGTCTGATTTTCAGTGTCTGGTTATGTCTTTCTACGAGACCTGCTGCCTCGGGATGTCGGACACAGTGGAATTTCCACTGATATCCCAACAAGAGTGAGACATGTTTCATTAATTCGGATGAGAAAGGCTGACCGTTATCTGAATATACAACACGTGGTAAACCGTACCGTGGGAAGAATTCTCGAACTAGCTGCTTGGCAGTAGTCGGGGCAGTGTAATCTGATACGGGATACGCCTCTGTCCAACGGGAGAGAGCGCAGACAACTACGAGGACATATTTGAATCCTCGACAACGTTCCATCTGAATATAATCCATCTGGAGGACTTCAAAAGGATGGTCAGGAGGCTGAAATCCACCCTGCTCTACGGAAACACTTTTTCCTGGATTAAACTGACAACATATCATACAGGTACGAACTTTTTGTTTAGCTGCTGCTCGTAAATGTTTGTTGAACCAAATGTGCTGAATGCTGTCTAGCATAGCCTTCTCTCCTAAATGTGCTGGACTGTGAACTGTAGCTATAATGGCTTGAACCATGGAATCAGGGAGAAACCATACAGATTTCTCCTTTGTCATCCATCCTTGATCTGTCTGGATCCCTCCTAGTTCAGTCCACTTCTTTATTTCTTCTGCTGTGGCATGTGTCTGTATGTCAATTACGTCAAGTGTGGGATCCTTAATTGTCATACACTGTGTTGGGGTCTGAACTATTGGCTTTGTCATGTCTAATGTGCGATTCTGAGCAGTCTGTTTAGCTGTTCGGTCAGCTAAATCATTTCCTTGAGAAATGGTATCAGTAACCTTCGTGTGTGCTTTACATTTCATAATCGATATAGCAGTGGGTAGATGTATTGCGTCTAACAAAGCATGAATGAGGGGTCCGTGCTGAATGTGGGCACCATGGGACGTTAGATAACCTCTCTCTCGCCACAGCACGCCGAAGTCGTGTACAACTCCGAATGCATAACGTGAGTCAGTGTATACATTAACTTTCTTATTTGTGGCTTGAATACAGGCTTGCGTTAGAGCAATAAGTTCTGCTGCTTGGGCTGACAGAATATCTATACAATGTGTCTCAATAACTTCAGTGTCTGTTGTGACTGCATACGCGGCCACTAAATCTCCTGTACTTGTTCTCATGCATGATCCGTCTACATACAACGTCAGGTCTGGATCTAACAATGGAACGTCTGTCAAGTCTTGTCTCGGTTTTGTCTTTATTTCAATGATTTCAACACAATCATGAGCTAGTGGGTCTGTTCCAATTACAGGTAATAGCGTAGCAGGATTCAATGTATTACACCGTCGGATCTCTATGTGTGGTTGAAACAATGTCAGTTCATAACCGGTAAGTCTTGCTATGGTCAAGTGTTGCGTTTGTGTTCGGTTCACAAGAACCTCTACTGCATGTGGTACTTGAACTGTCAATGGGTGTCCTAATACTATGGCATCGCTTTGTCTGATTGCTAAAGCTGTCGCTGCCACTGATTTCAGACATGCAGGCAAAGCCTGAGCTACGGGATCTAATGTACTGGAAAAATAAGCACATGGCTTGCGTGATCCTGCTTGATCCTGAGTGAGTACTGACAAGGCAGTACCTTCGCGTTCTGTAACAAAGAGTGTAAAAGGTTTACTATAACATGGTGTTGCTAAAACAGGTGCTTGACATAAAGCTTCCTTTAGGCTTTCAAAAGCTTGTGTATGTTCCTGAGTCCAAGGGAGAACAGTCGATGTGGCTGCCTCCTGTGTGGTTAACTGAATGAGTGGTTTTGCTAGAAATGCGTACTGAGGGATCCACTGCCTACAATATGAAGTGAGGCCTATGAAAGCCCGCACCTCCTTTTGTGTCTGGGGTATTGACATGTTAGCAATTAACTGGATGCGATCTGGTGTAAGCTGCCTTCCCTCCTTGGACAGCGAGTGACCAAGATAAATAACTCGCTGAACACAGAATTGCAGCTTAGAAGGGGACACCTTGTGCCCCTTGTCGGCTAGGAAATGTAAAACTGTCAGAGAAGCTTTTTCACATTCTGGCTCGCTTCTCGCGGTGATCAGCAGATCATCGACATATTGAAGCAGTGCAGTATTGACTGGCATGTGTATACTGTCAAGTTCTCGTTTCAGTGCTTGGCTGTAGATGCTGGGGCTTTCTGTAAATCCTTGAGGAGCGCGTGAGAATTTAAAGCTGCGCCCATTTAAACTGAATCCGAACAAGTATTGGCTTTCCGGATCTATTGGGACGCTGAAAAAGGCATTCTTGAGATCAATTACAGTAAAAAATGTTGCTTCGGAATCAATTGCTGTCAACAATGATGATATATCAGGGACCACAGGGAATTGTGGTACAATACACTTGTTTAGTTCACGCAAATCAATAACCAATCGGTACACTGGCGGAGCAGTAGGATCAGTTCGTTTAAGAATCGGAATTATCGGTGAATTACATACATTGGAGTCTGTTTCTACAACTACTCCCTGGGCAATTAGCTCATCAATGATTTTCAACAAAGCCACTACAGCATCATGCGGTAACTTGTATTGTCGCATTCGTGGTAGTACCACTCCTGCTTTCAATGTAACTCGATAGGGTGTAATGTTCATGCAGCCAACATCCGTAGGGCCTTGTGCCCATAGATGTACTGGTAAAGTCTGTAGTCGGGGATCCATATCTCTAGACACATAGTGACCTTTAAAATCACGCAAAAACAACCTTACTCCTTCCGGAGAACAACATATTATGGCTCCTAGTGCTTTCAGAGTTTTAATTCCTAACAAATTTTCTGGGCATGATTTAGTAAGCAATAAATCTGTAGTTCGTGTCAAAGGTCCTATCGTAAGTGGTAGAGGCTGTGATACTTCATTAACAATAGGTTTTCCTGAAAAACCAAGGGAAACATTTTGAGAGCCTGAGAGGGGTGCCCCTGGAACTTCACTACGTTTTATGGTTGTTCGACTTGCCCCTGTATCGAGTAAGAATTTTCTATCTTGACCTAATAATTCACTATGTACATAAGGTCCTTCTTGATCTACCGGAATCTCGATAAGCGGTAAGTCAACTTCCCTCTCTAGGCTGGTTCATGCGTAACGCTGATACTCAGGGTATTCATACTGTGCAGTCTGATACATTTGTTGTGTTGTGGTTTGTGTGGCAGTAGCAGGCAACGGTGGTGCAGCTGGCACAAACTGTATGGGTTGCTGTGAGGCTGGCATAGACTGTTGCTGAACTGGCACGGACTGTCCATGCTGCATAGCTCCTTGTTCATTCTGATCTTGTCTAACTAATCGTGGTCTCTCTTTTGCAATACCTGTAGCTATATTTCGTTTCAGGACTTGACAATCATGTACATAATGGCCTAGTTGTTTACAGTAATTGCAGGTTCCTTTTACAGGAACTGCAGAATCACCAGAATGTGTCACACCCTTTTTGTGACCATCTGCTGGTACTGTCTGCGAAACTAGCATTTTCATTTTTGTATCCTTCATGCGTCTATGCTCGTGTTCTTGTTCATCCCTAATTCTATTGTGATGATACTGTAACATTTGTAGCATTTGCGACGGAGTGTTACTTTGCCAGGTACTCTCGAATTTCAATATTCTATTCTTCACTGGAGGCAATGCATTTTCCACTAATTTTGTCACAAATAAATGTGGATATGAGTCACTACTTGCTTTTATACCACTATTTATACCAAAACATTTTTCAAATCGAGCATAATAATCGCTTGTGTCTTCATCTTGCTTTTGTTTACAGGCTGTGATTGCACCCCAATCTTCCTTTTTTTGTAGTTAATAAACGTGGCAGTACCTGTACTAGTAAACCTGGTAATAGTTTAACTTTATCCCCGAGCCCTGAACCTGCAGCTCGGCTTCTTTCTTCCTCTGCTAATGCTGTCCAGTCTATCTTTTGGTCTCCCACTTCCCACTCTTTTTCTTTCAGTTTTTCATATATGCCAGCAGGCAAAAGCACCTTTAATATCGTCATAATATCAGGAAAGGTGTACTCTCCCATCAGTAACATGTCTTTAATTTCTCGGTGGAAACCCGCTGGGTCTTTGTCATGACTAGGTACTACTTTCTTCATTTCTAATAATTCCATTTTTGATATGGGTGTGTAAACAAATACACGGTGAAACTCATTGTCTTCGCCTTTTATTGGGTGCACTTCCCGTAAAGGATTTTGTCTATCCATGTAGTACGGTGCTCTTTCTCTGGGGGGCAGCGAGAGAGAATCCGGACTTACAAAAAGGACGTACTGCTTACGTGACACTAATATCTCTTTAATTAGTTTGTTACTAGAACCTTTCCATCTGTACGTGAGTAGTTCCGTTAATATATCAGGTAAAGGACCAGGGTCAGCATGTTGGCTTTTATATAATATGAGGAGTTGCTGAATCATATAGATTCCAGCTAAACGTTGTTCATCTGTACTGAGGTTGAGAAACGTGTGTGCTACGGTCTCATCACCGTATTTTTCAGGACTAACAATCCAGTGAACGGCTGATCTGGCTAATTCTTGCTCATCCATGGAATCGAGGAGGTGGTAACCTCTTCGTTCTCGTAGTATTTTATCTGCGGCTTGAAACGAATGTTCAGGAGACTTCAGATTCATTACAGGCGTCGGATACGTTCTGCTATTATTTGGACATACAGAGTGTATTGGATCAGAAAAACATCTAGTATTTTCACAAGATCTTCCTCTGCCTACATAGGCTATGGTCTCTGACTGTCTTGCAGAATTCCCTGATTCGGACACTTCATCTTGCTCAAACTCGTCTGTTCCCAATCTCTCTTCATGAATACGCTCTATTTCTTTACGTATTTTTCGGCACATGGCTATTATACAATTTTGCTTATCGTGTCTCCCTTCTGATATATTCTGACTCCATCTTGTAAGAATAAGCATTGCATTCGGGTCTACCCCCGGACGATCTTGATTTCTGATCACACAGTTTATGAGGAAACGTAACAGTTCCCCCTGTATTTCTACTTTCTGGAATTCCATAGCTCTGCTAATACATCCTGGATCTCGTCCTGTTTGAACAAAATGATATATGTTATCCAGATGCGTAGTCATTCCTGGTAACCTTGCTAAATACTCTGCGGCTCGTCTGATACGTAATGATGCCAGGACCATTTCGTCCTCTTTACCAACCACGGGGTCATATCTACAATTTACAAGGAGTTCCTTAAGCGTACGTTCATTTACGAACTTAGGTGTACGTGAATGTGCTGACTCTTGAAAAACAAGTTTATTTATTCTAGGTGGTGTGAAAGTACTGCTAGCACCTCCCGTGGCCCCATCTGGGGCGTCGGGTGTGAAAGGATTCGTCGAACGTGACACCGCAACTATGGGTGTCGATACCTCTGTAGAGTCGACTGCGGAGACAGATGCTGAAACAGATGTGCTTGCCGAAGCTTGTATCGGGACTTGCTGTTGCACGGGGACAGATACCTGATCCTGACGTTGAATCCCTCCGCCAGACGGTCTATGTGGTGTGGCGTTAGCATACTCGGGAGCTGCATCGTCTAGATATGAGGAAAGAAAAACATCTTCTGCGGTTCTGGGAAGCCCCTTTGGATGTACCTTAATTGGAAATAATGGGGGTGGCAAGTCCTTTGGCACCTCCGTAACAGCCTTAGGCAGTCCTTCGGCTAGAAGGGGATACATACCATTCATAAGAGCATTTCTTTGTCTATTTACTTGTTCTGATTTCACTCGGATACCTTCCTCAATTAATAGATTTTCTTGAACTTTATTTGAACTTTCTTTACTCCTCTCTTCTTGTCTACGTGCTTTTTCTGTTCGTCTATGAGATTCTTTACGCCATAACTCAACAGCGTCTTTCTGTGACTGTCTGACCTTTCTTTTCCATAACTCTTCCTCCACTTTCATGATGCACTCTGCATCCCAGGTTCCCGCTATGGGCCACCTTTGACTTTCCGGTAATCCTTTGGTATAATCTACCCATAGATCAAGAAATAATATGGCATCTAAGCCATGTTTATGGTACATGAAATGTCCTGGAGTGTCTCTAGGAGGAATAGGGACTGCTTCTTCAAGCACCCCTTTTCTGGTAGTAATCTGTCTTAACTTCGAGAAGAGCGGCATATTGACAACTGATCTGATACTTACTCTTGAACTTGCTTAATACGAGAAACACAATAATGAACAGTGAACAATAAACAGTCATTCATACCACAATATGCAAGACATTTCTGAAAACTTTAAACATTAAACATTAAACATTTATAACAATGATCGACAATGATGACAGTCTGCCTAACTAATCACCACGCTGAATTCTTGACAGTAACTGAATACTTCGGAATACTTGATATACTGCTAAACAGTACATATACACTGCTAAACAGTGCAGACCGGATTTGTGTACCCAAATCCGTCTTGACCGGCACAACCTATGTGCGCGTCAACACGCCTCCTCGGCGATGGTACTCACCGAGTAGCTCCTTGAAACGGAAGGCCTCAGAGAATGGACAGGACTCGATAACTGCGGACATCGGACCCTCTGGACGTCGGAATTTCGGAAAACCTGGTGGGCCTCTGTATACCTCGGATCTTGCTCTCTCAGCTAGGCTCTGGTCGGGATACTTCGCACTTCTCACCGCCTCGTCTGGGTTGATCGCAGCCTCAGTCGCCCCCGCTTGACCGGAGGGAGCTTACAGGAAATCCTGCTGGTACGCGTTTATGGTCCGTCCAGCTGTGGCAGGAGACCGGGCCTGCAACGCACCGCCGGCGCGTGAGATGAGAAAGTGTCCCTATTCGGGCGCCATTATGTGGTAAATAAAATAAATATTACCGGACTGAATTTCATGCGGAATCTTAAATTAAAGTAAATAGCTCAAAATAACAAGAGGCAGAATCCGTGGTATAAGAGGTTTTCTAATGGGCTTTATTCCATTCAAAATGGCCGACTCGAGTCGCGGCCCTCAGGTTCCGTCACCACGAAGGTTCAGGAAGTGAAGTACAATAATTCATTAACAGACATGTATTTTTATAATAAGTACATTACAATGAAACGAATGTAGAAGGCGTAACATTTGATAAGAAAAATGACGTGACAGTGACATAATCGAAACTAGGCGTAATAAGGAATAAAAGAAACATGATTGGTTAGAATTATCAGACATAGGTGGATCTATAAGATAATACTTGGCATAGATGCGCGCGCGGCAGCATGACGTGTAATTGACGTGCAACTAGGGGGTGAAGGGGACTTGACATTTAGCTCTACATGTGGAGACGAGAAGTCTGGGGTCAAGTCATCCTAATCCCAAATCATATCTAACATCCTATGTTTAAAGAACTATGTTATCCACAAGGAAGGACTCTCGGACAGAATCTATTCTATACTGACTGTGTGCGTGTACAAGCGTCTAAGTGTCTATATGAGATGCGAGGGATAGAAAACTTTCCATGGCAACAGGGCTATGAATCACTTGCAGGAGGACGGAAAGGCTGAGTCCTTTGCTTGTGAGCTAAAGGAAATGTTTACCTAAATCACTGGACAGGAATGCATCGGCTGAAGAGCAAAATAGATAATTCGAAGGTGAAATACAACTTCTTGGCAGACAGGCGAAAACTGGCCGAGGCAGGCACCGTTAGCTGCACAGGGAGTAGGACAAAGTTCATGGATACAGATGCGAGCTCAAGCTGAAGCTGTCAGAGACAGAGAGCAGGGAAAGGCTTTGAGGACAGAATCGGGCCTACTCGCCTGAACTGTAAAAATGGAGTAACTTAGCCATATAAAGTCGGTGGCCTTTCATACTTAGGAATCGAATATCCAGCCCATTGATGGCGGATCTGACAGAGAACATGTTGACGGTAGACACACATATATTTGCGTCTTAGAAACTGGAACTGGAGGGAACATACATGTACTTGTAACATGCATATAGAACCGTTGGGGTCCAAGATAGGGGACATAACTGATCAGGAAAATCCACATTTCCACAGTAGGGGGCCATGTTTTAGGGTTTAGGGTAGTGATGTGGTGTTTGGGTAGTGTAGGGGGTTGTGCTGGGGTAGAGTTTGTAGGTTTAGGGTAGTGCAGTTGTGTTTGCGTAGTGAAGGGGCTCATGCTAGGGGTAGTGTTTTAGGGTTTACAGTAGTACAGTGGTGTTTGTGTAGTGTAGGGTTGTGCTTGAGGTAGTGTTTTAGGGTTTAGGGTAGTGCAGTGGTGTTTGTGTAGTGTAGGGGTTCATGCTGGGGGTAGTGTTCTAGGATTTAGGGTAGTGCATTGGTGTTGGTGTAGTATAGGGGAGCGTGCTGAGGTAGTGTTTTAGGGTTTAGGGTAGTGCAGTGGTGTTTTGGTAGTGTAAGGGGTCATGTTGGGGGTACTGTTTTAGGGTTTAGGGTAGTGCAGTGATGTTTGTGTACTGTAGGGGTTCTTGCTGGGGGTAGTGTTTTAGGGCTTCGGGCAGTGCAGTGGTGTTTGTGTATTGTAGGGGTTTGTGCTGGGGTAATGTTTTAGTGTTTATGGCAGTGCAGTGCAGTGGTGTTTGGGTAGTGTAGGGGGTCATGCTGGGGGTAGTGTTTTAGGGTTTACGGTAGTGCAGTTGTGTTTGTGTAGTAGAGGGGTTTGTGCTGGGGTAGTGTTTTAGGGTTTAGGGTAGTGCAGTGGTGTTTGTGTAGTGAAGGGGGTCATGCTGGGGGTAGATTTAGGGTTTAGGGTAATGCAGTGGTGTTTGGGTAGTATAGGGGGTCGTGCTGCAGGTAGTGTTTTAGGGTTTAGGGTGGTGCAGTGGTGTTTGTGTAGTGTAGGGGGTCATGCCAGGGGTAGTGTTTTAGGGCTTCGGGCAGTGCAGTGGTGTTTGTGTATTGTAGGGGTTTGTGCTGGGGTAATGTTTTAGTGTTTATGGCAGTGCAGTGCAGTGGTGTTTGGGTAGTGTAGGGGGTCATGCTGGGGGTAGTGTTTTAGGGTTTACGGTAGTGCAGTGGTGTTTGTGTAGTAGAGGGGTTTGTGCTGGGGTAGTGTTTTAGGGTTTAGGGTAGTGCAGTGGTGTTTGTGTAGTGAAGGGGGTCATGCTGGGGGTAGATTTAGGGTTTAGGGTAATGCAGTGGTGTTTGGGTAGTGTAGGGGGTCGTGCTGCAGGTAGTGTTTTAGGGTTTAGTGCCGTGCAGTGGGGTTTGTGTAGTATAGGGGGTCATTCTGGGGGTAGTGTTTTAGGGTTTAGGGCAGTGCAGTGGTGTTTGGTTAGTGTAGGGGGTCGTGCTGGGGGTAGTGTTTTAGTGTTTACGGCAGTGCAGTGGTGTTTGTGTATTGTAGGGGGTCATTCAGGGGGTAGTGTTTTAGGGTTTAGGGCAGTGCAGTGGTGTTTAGGTATTGTAAGGGGTTGTGCTGGAGGTAGTGCTTTAGCGTTTAGGGTAGTGCAGTGGTTTTGGTGTAGTGTAGGGGGTCGCGCGGGGGGTAGTGTTTTAGGTTTTAGGGTAATGCAGTGATGTTTGGGTAGTGTAGGGGGTCACTCTGGGGGTAGTGTTTTAAGGTTTAGGGAAGTGCAGTGGTGTTTGTGTAGTGTAGGGTGTCATGCTGGGGGTAGTGTTTTAGGGTGTGCAGTGTAAGTAAGTAAGTAAGTAAGTTTATTGTGCATAGTTAATTAAAACCAGTGCAAACATTTTACAAAAATTTAAAAGTAACATAGAATTTTGTTCATAATAATCATCATTTTTTAAAAGCGTGCAGTAAAAAACCCAAAGTAATTGTCCAGCAGCATTTTTCCCTGATGCAGGGCAGCATGTTCCTTTGGCGTCCTAATGACCTCCTACTTCTTATCTGTGTAGTCGATCGCCGGTTTTAGTGAGTTTAACAGTCTGTGCTCGGTCATCGCAAGGAACTTAACGTATCTGCAGTTCAGTTTCGTGTTTGCAGGGTTCATGCAGGCAAGCACTGCTTGCC
The DNA here is from genome assembly GCF_964204655.1 of Triturus cristatus. Taxonomy (NCBI): domain Eukaryota; kingdom Metazoa; phylum Chordata; class Amphibia; order Caudata; family Salamandridae; genus Triturus; species Triturus cristatus. The sequence goes on along the minus strand of NC_140595.1, from coordinate 676,412,498 downwards.
TTCTAGTGCTAGTCCCTAACTGCTTGAACTGGTCCTTTAGGAGGTGTTGGCGAGCTAGCCGAAGCTCTTCACAGAGGCAAGTCAGGTGGAGAATATAGCCCTTTTCTTGATTACAGAGCGGACAGGCTTCTTGGCCTTTGCTCCTGAGCCATGGTGGAAGATGCTCTCTGCTCGGCAAGACCCCTAATCTGAGTTTCAAAAACCGCAGTTTTGTGGTCTTTGGGTAGCCCTGACTAAAGTATGATTGTGGTGTCAGGGTTGTGTATGAGTTTAAGGTCATCCATGCGTGGTTTCTTTTTGTGAATGCGGCCTTATCCTCTAATAAGGAAAGAGATTTTACGTTTTTCCAAACCAGTTTTTTAAACTTGTTATGCCCAAGTTGCATATCCCAAGTCGCAGATTGGTTGGTGACCCCCAGGGCTGCCTTCAAATAAGATTGTGCTTGAGATTCGTCCCTGCTTTGGATGTCTTGCCATAGCAGCGAATTTAGGGTGTTAGCCGTGGCCGAACTGAGTTTGTGGCAGCAGATGATGTAGGCTCCCTGTCTGGCAAGGTCTTGTTTTAGCAAACCAAACTCCAGCCTTATTTGGGCAGGCGAAGTGTAGTGCGGGAGCGAAAACATTATTCTGTAGGATTTTGTTTGGATTATGTCCAGGTTCTTGGAGTCTCTTCCTCGTAGTGCCTCACTGCCATAGCAGATGGAAGGGAGTAGTTTGGCCTGAATAACCTTCAAGTAAGGAGTCAAAATTGGCCCCGTCAGATGATTGGCTAAGTTTTTCAATGAGACGGCAATGCAGATCCCTCTCCTTTTTGTTTCTTGTTTATGCTGTGCAAATGTGCCATCACTGTCGAAGATGACTCCAAGATATTTGTACTCAGACGCTGGCACTAATTTTTGTTTGGCCACCTAGGGCCCATGACTTCTGATGTTTATTCTTGGTGTTGATTGACATGGTTCGGGTCTTACTCAAGTTTATTGTTAGATTGTTTTCCGTTGCGTAGCTATGCATTTGGATCAGAAGCTGCTGGAGGCCGACATAGGTGTGGCTGAGTAGTACGACGTCATCCGCGTACAGAAGATTACTCAGAGATTTTCCTCCCAGCCTCGGGGAATGGGAGTTGCATGTTTTGAGTAGACTTGGTAGGTCAGCCATGTACAGATTAAACAATATTGGGGCAAGCACACACCCTTGCTTGAGGCCTTTGGTGGTACAAACCTTAGATGACAAGTGTGTGCCGCCTCCTAGCTTCACTTGCACCCAAGTGTCAGAGTGGAGGAGCTTCAGCATGTTGAGCGTCGGCTGTGGTATGCCCCATTGCGCCAATTTCCCCCAAAGTCTGCCTCTCTCGATGTTGTCAAATGCCGCACTGAAGTCGATGTAGCACAGATGCAGCGGAAGTTTTTTGGTTTTTGCAGCATCTATGATTAGGGAGATAGCCAAAATGTTGGTTGATGTTCCTGTATTTTTCCGGAAACCGGTCTGGTTCAGTGGGATGATCTGGTTTGCTTCCGCCCATTGCACAATCTCTTCTAATATAGTTCCCGCAAAGTATTTTGCCTCATTATCAAGGAGGGCTACTAGGCGATAGTCGTTGGGGTCCATTTTGTTGCCTTTTTTGTATATAGGGACGATCGTCGACCCTCTCCAAGACTCTGGAATTCTATTTAGGAGTCTGACTTCCGAGAATATCGGTTGCAGAATGGTTGCCCACTCTGTGTTTTTTTCCTTAAATAGGGCTGGCGGGACACCATTGGGTCCTGGCGCGCCTTCTTTCCTGCCCTTACAAATCTGCTTTTTTATTACAGCTATTTGCTGAGCGGCTGATATCTCCAAGTAGTTTTTAGTTTGGCCTTGCTCTCTCTTAATCAGGGATCCCAGCGTTGGCGTAGTGGAGTCTGCCTCTATGTTGTTACCTCTTTGTACTCCTGTGTGTTCCAGATGGTCATTAAAGTGGCTGTAGAGGTAGTTGATCCATGACTCTTCCACGATGTTCGATCCTAGGTCTTTATGTTGTGGACGCAAGATCCTGTTCATTGATTGCCAGAAGCGGGCACTATTGCTGCTTTTAGTGTCATATAGTAATTTTGCCCATGCCTCGTTTTCAGCGTCTTTTTTTATGGACCATTTTATACGGTTTAGCTCAGCCCTTTGTTTTCTCAGCTCTGCTCGAAGATGTACATTGTTGGGGACTGATCTTAGCTTCCGTAAGGTCAAGATGACTGTTCTTTTATGTGACCTTACTTGAGCTCTCGGACCTTTTTTTGAGTCGCTTTTGCTATTTTCTTTATGGAAGTTACTTTTTGGGGCGTTCTTAGTTGCTAGTTCTTTTAGAAAAAACCCGGGGTATTGTTCCCAGTGGGAGATGTGCCCAGCTGCATCTGGTTTGTGTGTGTTGTATATGAGGAGGGCGGTTTCAGCCAAGATGGTTGAGTTAGTTGGCGTGCATTTGATCCTTTTCAGGTTGATCGAATAGATCTCCCCTAGCATATTGTCTGGCTTAATTGCAGTATGGGTCTTAGATGTCAGATGGCATTCCTGGGGACGGTGGTCGCTTTCACCCTTGTCCCCCATTCTGAACCCCCGGATATGTGGGAATAGTGCCAGACTGGCAAAAGTGTAATCCAGAATAGAGCTAGCAGTGTGTGAGTAGAAGGTTTTTACTGGAGGAGAGTCAGTCGGAAATCTTCCATTTCAGGCCAGAAGATTTTGATGTTCTAGATCTTTAAGTAAGGCGTTATTTTGATTTTTTTTCCTATGTAGCGGGGAGCTTTGTAATGGAATGGTGTAGATTTTATTGAGGGCTAAAGCCTCTTCTTCTGCTGATGAACCGAGTAAATTTTGGTTGAAGTCCCCTGTCAAGAGGAAGAGAGGCTTTTCCATCTGAGTAACATACTCCGTCAATTGATTGCAGATTATGTTAGAGTCTTTAGCTCTGTGTTTGGGGTGAACGTATGCGTTGACAAGGCATATCTCTTCTTCTTTATTGCCTAGCTGTATTTTTATCTTCACTGTTAACGCTGTGGATGTGGATGAGTCCACGAGGACTGCCGAAGGTATTGTTGTGGTGGATATGTATCTAGCCAAGCCTCCAGATTGGTGACCGAATCTGTTAGTTCTGACCGCTGCTGTGGAATAGCAAGTGAAGCCCGTGATATGTTGTGTGGTTGTAAGCCAGGTTTCTTGCAGCATTATTATGTCGAATAAAGAGATGTATTTTTGAAAATCCGGGTCGTCCATTTTTGAGTTTAGGCCATTTATGTTCCAAGAACAAATGCCTATAGTAGGTAACCTTCCCTTTTTCTCGTCACTAATTTGTTGGTAGCGTCAAGCCTCTTCAGGACATGTGAAGATCGTGCGAGATAGTGTTTCTCTTGTTAGTGCTCGATTTTGATATGATACTCCCCTTGTACAAGCTACTGTACGTCCCCAGGGGCTGTGTGTGTGTTTGTTTGGCAGACTTCCTCGCGGGGACTTAGTGACGGTGAAAGACCGAGACTGATAGTCGTTTGATGCTGTGCCCCACCGGCTCGTTGTGAGTGCCGGCTCGAATCCAGCTGTCTCCTTCGGCCTATCGATTGGTCGCTGCCAGGGGCTGATCTCTCTTGTTTTGGGCGAGCTTCCCAAGGCGCCTCTAAGGACGCTAAGGGTATTTACCTGTTGTGTCTCTGATTCCGGTCTTGTCCTCCTCTGAAGTGGTGAGGGGTAGGCTGGTCTTTGTAAAAGGACTAGCTTGATGCCCCATATCTTAAATTGTGCTGCTTCTGCTGCAATTAAGTCGGCGACTTTGCTAGAGCACCAGGTAGTCTTGGTCGCCTCTGGGGAGTTTGAGTTTGTAGCGGGTAGGAATTCGACCGAGATCAAGTCCTTAGTGCTTATCCCACCCAGGTTGGGGATGCATTCCATGAGTTTAAGAATGGTGCCACGATTTAGCGTGTCATGCTGCCCTTGTGACTTATATTCTGGATAGAAAACCAAGGACTCTGTTGATTGTTTTTTGTTTCCTTCCTCCTGGCGAGCTGGTGAACCTTGGCCTGGGTGCGCTTCGTGAAGTGCCAGGTTGATGCCTTTACCTGGCATATTGGTCATGAATGTTATTACTTTGGTTGGGATGGTTTGCTTTGATATTTTTCCTATTTCAGATGGCCAATTTGCTTGTGAGTGCTCTGGTTGGATTGGAGCAGAGTGGGTGGTCATGATTGGTGTGGCTCTCCTTTGGACTTCATGGTTTGAGCTTAGCATTGAGCCGATTGGTCTTTCTCTGGCCCCTTCTTCAGAGTTTAGCCTAAGTGAATGCTTGCTTGCCGTTATTATTGATGTATGTTGATTTATTTTCGCCACGGGTATTTCCCTCTGGAGAGGAGGTTCCTTGTTTGGCAATATTAATTCTCCCGCTCGATCGTCGGAGGGCCTTGTTTCGTTGTTCTTGGCGCCGCTTGGCTGTGTGAGCTGTTTGGTCATTACTGCCACATCTCTATCTGTTTGTTCCGTTTGGTCTCTTGCCGATGGACCTTGTGCATCTCTTTGTTCCGTTTGGTCACTATCCGTTGGACCTTGGGGCCTTTGCCCCTGTTGCTTAGGCCGGCTGTCCTTTGCTTTTTTCTGCTGTCGAGTAGGATCAGTGGGTGCCTGAGCTACCCCTTCTGTGGTAGGGGCATTGTTTATGCTAGCCGAAAATTTTTCCTCTGTGGCAAAGAAAATGGGGAAGTAATTTGTCGTGGATGATTCGGATGTTTGCTTACGCCCTTTTCTTTTTTGTTGCCGCCTTTGTTTTGGGGGGTTGGGCCGGTCCCCTCTGACATGTCTCCTCGTTTGTGGGAGCGGGATTTTCAGTTGGCTCTGATCCAGATACTTTGCACCTGGAGGCTCCCTCTTCAGATTTAGTTGGGCCCGTTTCCTGTGTTGCGTTCCCTCTGTGTAGATTCCTCAGATCTCCTATTAGATCGGTTAGCATTGAGGGTAGTGTAGCTAGTTTATCGACAGCTTGGCTGCAATTACAGCTCAGGTAGGTACTAGTTTGTGCTCTCCTGATCAGGTTGTTCAAATTGCCCAGCTTGTCATCGATGCCGGCTGTAAAAACTGCCAGTGTATTGAGAAGGGTGAGTTGTAGCTCCATTTTCTCTGATTGGTATTGCAGGGCATCTACAGCTAGCTGAATTGTGTTTAGCAATGAGCCCCAAGCTCCAGTGTTCTGTTCTTTTACCCGCTCTGTCTCCTTAGGGGTGTTGCCGAGATTATTGGTGTTTTTGACTGCCGGGGATGGATCGAGGGATTGGGGCTCTTTATGGTTTGGTATGTAGGTTGCTAGTATCTCTTCCTATTCTTGTGTGTTGAAATAAGGCCCTGTTGCCTTGCCTTCCATATCCTGGCTAGACTTATGGGGACTTGCTGCCTCCATACCAGGGGAGCTTGTTGCAAGGCCGTAGGTTTCCCGATCTGTGTGTGGAGGGGCACATCCGGCCCTTGGGTGCGACTTAATGGGTGTGCTTTGACTGTAGCTCATAGTTTGTGTGCCCAGCGCCAAGCTGGGAACTCTTTCCTCGGGTACAGCCGATGACGATGTCTGTGTGGCAGCCTCTGAATCCCTTGCTGTTGGGCACCTGTCTGAACCGTCAGCTGGTTTCAGTGCTGAGATAGGTTTCACATTGGCTTTGTGCTCATCTAGGGGGGTAGCGTGTCACCTCCCTGGCTGCATTTAACCTTGCCATCTGGGTCCTCTGGGTGAGTGGGTGAAAGTTCCTGCTTAGGGATTGAGTCGTGTGACTTCCCTTTTGCATTTGAGGTCTCCAGAGGAGTGCAGTGGTTCGTGTGCTTTGGGATGCTGTACTGATGCGGGTCTGTCGTTAAATTTTCTGAAGACAAGGTGCTTGCCACCTCAAGCTTTGGTGGTGACGAGCATGTTGGTTTTGGGACAGAGGGGAGCAGTGGGGTTTGCAAACCGTGCAGGTGTCTGTTGCTGGAGAAGATGACAGAGCCGGCGTCTTTTAGAAATTCGAACTTCGTGTATATTTTAGGTTGGTAAAGCTTTTTTGCAGTTTGTGGCTCATCTGTAAAGGCATCTGGGAGCAAGGTCGTTGGTAATTCCTGCTCTATTATAGTGTTGTTCCCCCCCGGTGTCTGCTCCACCTGCTCTGTAAAAGAGAGATTCGACTCTGTGCAGGTTGATGAGTTTGGACTCGTTTTCTTTTTATTGTATCCCTTTCCTTTCCTTGTCCTTGCCTTTGGTTTTGCATTTGGCTTGGGCTTGGGCTTGGGCTCAGGAGGCCCCCTGGCCTTCCCCGACCTCATAATGCTGGTAAACGTGGAGCTTTTTCACCCCCCCCCCGGCTCTCCGGCTATTTGGTTTACTAGTTCTCTGGCTGGTGTTGGGGGCCTGGGGCGGGCGTCACCTTACTCCCTCGCTCCAAGGGGAGTGGGCTGGCTCACAGGAGCAGGCAAGCTGCATTGGTCTGGGCTGAGCTTGCAGGTCCGTGAACAGATCCGTGAGCCCGGTGCCAGAAAGGGTGAGGTGAGGTGAAGTAGGGTGAGGGATGCCAGAGGAGGTGAGGGTGATAGAGCAGTTTTAGGGATCCCCATCCTGCTCCAGAGCCTCTGCAGCTGTGGCTGTCGGTATCTTGAATGTCCCTGATGGGGGCCTTGTGAATAGCTGGGAGGAAAAGCTGCCCGATATTCCCTGACTGTTTTGGCTGCTTTTTTTTTTTTCATTTGTTTATTTATTTATTTTTATATTATTATTTTTTATTTGGCAGTTCTCTACTCCCTTGCTGCCTCCGTGCTGCCTCCTTCGCTGCTGCTACTCAGCGACGTGATGCAGTGCTCGAAAGCGCAAATTGCTGAAAAACCAGTACTGGAACAATGTTACATTCTCTCTCTCAGCCTGCTGGCCGACTGACCAAGAGTTCACAGTTCGGGATTAGTTTAGGCACAGACGCATGTAGACAAGCGTGCAGGTGGTCTCCCCTGTTTTCCTAGCTCACCACCTTCCGTGCCATCCTTTGAGCATGACTCTGCAGCAACCTAATTGGAGACTTTAAAAAACCAAAAAAATGATCTCCAGGAGAAGAGCTTTTCTGTTATGGAAACGCTGTCTCCTTGTTGAAATGTTTCTGTGCTGATGGCCACAGTTCCGGCGTCTTATGTTAATTATTTTTGATTATTAGAAACCCTCCCGGCGGCAATGTTCAGCTATGTTAACAAGCGCAAGCACAAGCACGAGCAAGCAGGCGGTAAACTCCACAACTCTACAGGTTTTGCCCCCTCACCTTGCTTTGCTGCCTCCCGGCTGCCTCCGTGCTTTAACCACTGTGGTGGCTCAGCTCAAACCCGGTTACGGGTAACAAGTTTCTCAGCGCGTCGATCCACAACTAGTGCCTCATCGTTCTCTGCTTTCTACTCCGCTCTGACGGTCGACAGTGCACAGCTTTTGATTTTTAAATGCCCTCCACTCAGGCACGATCATGCCCGGTTTGGCTCACCAGCTCGCCCAGCTCAACTTGGTGCTCAGTACAGGAAGCAAGCAAGCAAGAGAGCCACCAGAGCCGGGGGTGGAGCCGCAAAGCTGCAGGAGCCGCGGGAGCAAGGAGCAAGGAGCAAGAAGCGGGAGGGCAGAAATTTGCATGGAACGGCTGCCGCTCCAGCCCGGCTCAACCTCTCTCCGTTCACCCCCGCATCCCTGGCCCCTGGTTCTTGCCAGATCAAACCTGGCCACGGCTCCGCTCCAGCTCCAGCTACACTGTGGTCCGCGGGAAGCAGGGACGCAGGGAAGCTCCTCCTCCACTCCACCAACGCGATCGCAGTCGAGGCACAGTGTTGTAAGGTTAGAGGATGACTCTTCCACAAGAAACGTAAAACCTGTACTTTTCCACCACACTCTCTAAGCACTGGCCTCAGCCGCTGCGCCACTTCACTGGTTGTGTAGTGTAGGGGGACGTGCTGGGGGTAGTGTTTTAGGGTTTAGGGTAGTGCAGTGGTGTTTGGGTAGTGTAGGTGTTCATGCTGCGGTAGTGTTTTAGGGTTGAAGGTAATGCAGTGGTGTTTGCGTAGTGTAGTGGGTAGTGCTGGGGCTAGTGTTTTAGGGTTTAGGGTAGTACAGTGGTGTTTGGGTAGTGTAGGGGTTCATGCTAGGGGTAGTGTTTTAGGGTTTAGGGTAGTGCAGTGGTGTTTAGGTAGTGTAGGGCTTTATGCTGGGGGTAGATTTAGGGTTTAGGGTAGTGCAGTGGTGTATGTGTTGTGAGGGGGTCATGCTGGGGTAGTGTTTTAGTGTTTAGGGTAGTGCAGTGTTTTGGGATATTGTAGGGGGTCATGCTGGGGTTAGTGTTTTAGGGTTTAGTATAGTGCAGTGGTGTTTGGGTAGTGTAGGGGGTCATGCTGGGGGTAGTGTTTTAGGGTTTAGTGTAGTGCAGTGGTGTTTGTGTAGTGTAGGGGGATGTGCTGGCATAGTGTTTTAGGGTTCAGTGTAGTCCAGTGGTGTTTGTGTAGTGTAGGGGGTCATACTGGGGGTAGATTTAGGGTTTAGGATAGTGCAGTGGTTTTTGGGTAGTGTAGGGGGTTGTGCTGGGGGTAGGGTTTTAGGGTTTAGGGCAGTGCAGTGGTGTTTGGGTATTGTGAGGGGGGATCATGCTGGTGGAAGTGTTTTAGAGTTTAGGGCAGTGCAGTGGTGTTTTTGGTAGTTTGCGGGGTCGTGCTGGGGGTAGTGTTTTAGGGCAGTGCAGTGGTGTTTGGGTATTGTAAGGGGTTGTGCTGGAGATAGTGCTTTAGCATTTAGGGTAGTGCAGTGGTGTTTGGGTAGTGTAGGGGGTCATGCTGGGGATAGATTTAGGGTTTAGGGTAGTGCAATGGTGTTTGTGTAGTGTAGGGGGTAGCGCTGGGGGTAGTGTTTTAGGTTTTAGGGTAGTGCGGTGATGTTTGGGTAGTGTAGGGGGTCACTCTGGGGGTAGTGTTTTAGGGTTTAGGGAAGTGCAGTGGTGTTTGTGTAGTGTAGGGTGTCATGCTGGGGGTAGTGTTTTATGGTAGTGCAGTGGTGTTTGTGTAGTGTAGGGGACGTGCTGGCGTATTGTTTTAGGGTTCAGTGTAGTCCAGTGGTGTTTGTGTAGTGTAGGGGGTCATACTGGGGGTAGATTTAGGGTTTAGGATAGTGCAGTGGTGTTTGGGTAGTGTAGGGGGTTGTGCTGGGCGTAGGGTTTTAGGGTTTAGGGCAGCACAGTGGTATTTGTGTAGTGTAGGGTGTCGTGCTGGGGGTAGCGTTTTAGGGTTTAGAGTAGTGCAGTGGTGTTTGTGTAGTGTAGGGGATCATGTTTTAGGGTTTAGGGTAGTGCAGTGGTGTTTGGGTAGTGTCGGGGTCGTGCTGGGTGTAGTGTTTTAGGGTTTAGGGTAGTGAAGTGTTTTTTGTGTAGTGTAGGGGGTCATGCTGGGGGTAGATTTAGGGTTTAGGGTAGTGCAGTGGTGTTTGTGTATTGTAGGGGGTCGTGTTTTAGGGTTTAGGGTAGTGCAGTGGTGTTTTGGGTAGTGTAGGGGGTTGTGCTGGGGGTAGTGTTTTAGTGTTTAGGGTAGTGCAGTGTTGTTTATGTAGTATAGGGGGTCATGTTTTAGGGTTAGGGTAGTGCTGTGGTGTTTGGATAGTGTAGAGGGTCGTGCTGCAGGTAGTGTTTTAGGGTTTAGGGTAGTGCAGTGGTGTTTGTGTAGTGTATGGGGTCATGCTGGGGGTAGATATAGAGTTTAGGGCAGTGCAGTGGTGTTTGGATAGTGTAGGGGGTCCTGCTGGGGGTAGTGTTTTTGGGTTTAGGGCAGTGCAGTGCAGTGGTGTTTGGGTAGTGTAGGGGGATCGTGCTGGGGTAGTGTTTTTGGGTTTAGGGCAGTGCAGTGGTGTTTGGGTTGTGTAGGGGGTTGTGCTGGCGGTAGTGTTTTAGGGTTTAGGGCAGTGCAGTGGTGTTTGTGTAGTGTAGGGGGTCATGTTGTGGGGAAGTGTCTTAGGGTTTAGGGTAGTGCAGTGGTGTTTGTGTAGTGTAGGGGGTCGTGTTGAGGGTAGTGTTTTAGGGTTTAGGGTAGTGCAGTGGTGTTTGTGTAGTGTAGGGGGTCATGTTTTTGGGTAGTGCAGTGGTATTTGGGTAGTGTAGGGGTTCATGCTGGGTGTAGGATTTTAGGGTTTAGGGTAGTGCAGTGGTGTTTGGGTAGTGTAGGAGGTCATGCTGGGGGTAATGTTTTAGGGTGTAGGGTAGTGCTGTGGTGTTTGTGTAGTGTAGGGGGTTGTGCTGGGGTAGTGGTTTAGGGTTTAGTTTAGTGCAGTGGTGTTTGGGTAGATTGACAACTGTAGATCTCGCCAAGCGTGCAGCGCATGCGCTGCATCGCTAGGCGAGACCTAAAAGCATTGCACCAAGATGGCTGCCAACACTGCCTGGATTGAAGTGTTGTCAGCCAATAAGAGCCAAGCTCGTGCTTGTGTAGTTAGATCCCATCCAGACATATAAACACATTTTTCCTTTAATATCTTAAACACTACTGGACGGATTGACACCATTTTAAAAAAGGTTATCTTTCTGAACCAAGGGCTACATTTTTGCCAAATTTAGAGTAATTCCGTTCAGCAGTTTCAGCTGTAACCGTGTCTAAAGTTTCCTATGGGAAATTGATTTTCCGAACGCTATTTTTTGAATTTCTCAGGAACTACTGAACAGATTTACTCCATTTAAAAAAAAGTCTCTTTCTGAAAAAAAGGGCTACTTTGTTGCCAAATTTGGTGTAATTCCATTCAGCAGTTCAAGCTGTAGCCGTGTCTAAAGTTTTCTATGGGAATTAACATGGAGAAAACACGTTTTGGGACCCCCCTTTTTTCTCGGCCCCTGTTTGGCAAATCACCCCGAAACTTTCAGGATGGGAGCTGACCAGACTGCCCCACAAGTTTTAAAATTTTGCGAAGATTCGTCATCCAGCACCAAAGTTATTGGGAAAACAAAAAATGCTTTTCCTATGGAAACTAGGTCCTAACTATAACTATCTACTGGCGACCTCCAGTAGATAATAAATATATATAAAGCAACTGGCTAGTAAATCAAACCAAAGGATTCAGGAAATGTGACGCATGCAAAGCATGTAAAATCGGGAAAAGTATGAAAGCCTTTGATGAACCTGATGGAAGTGTCACGAACATTGATCAGAACATTTTATGTACTTCCCGCTTCGTAATCTATGTGATAGAGTGCGATTGCGGTATGAAGTACATTGGTAGCACGACGTGCATGTTAAAGAAACGAATACTGGAACACATACGTGCTGTGAAGAACAGAGACACCACATATGCCACTGCGAAACACATGCAGAAATGCCAGAATGGAGATTGGCAAAAGATGTGCTACTATGGCATTTACATGACACCGGCAAGAGAAAGAGGAGGAGACCGAACAAGATCATTGCGACAAATGGAGTCCAGATATATAATAAGACTCAGAGCAAAGGCCCCGAAAGGCATCAATAATGATGAGGAACTCTTTGTACATCTCTAGGAATAGAATAGACAATTTCAAATGTTGTCGTGAACTGAAAAGCCAACTGGCTGACAATATATATGAACTAAGTTATAACGTAATAGAAAGTGGTTTCAAAACCGGTACTATACCGAAGTCACTGAAAAGCGTAAAAATATTACAAATTTAATTTAATTTTATGTACAACATAAATTCACTATTTTTTCAAATATGTAATATAAGGTAAAATCTGTTGACACTTACAATATCAGCAGGATAATGTAATACAAAGCCTAACATAGCTGCTCTTAAGAAAATTTGATTGAATGGGATTTATATTTTTTGTAAGTTGTTGATTATACACTACGAATCCCACAATGCATCATTATGGCAAAAGTGGGTATAAATAGGTGAAAGAGACAAAGGACTCACTAACCGTGAAAAAAGCCAAGGGCTGAAACGCGTTGGTTTGTGGAGGTTGCGAAAAGAATAAAACGTATGCTTATAACGAGTTCCAGAGTGCCACGTTCCTTGCTCTGTTTATTAAATTGGGTCTGGATCCGACCCCCACGTAGAGCCCCAGCTGGAGAGCGCACCAAGCAAATGGGTCACATTGGATAAACAGTGAATATAAAAACTTGGCAGCGCCCGGATTAAAGCATCACACAGACATCAAAAAGAAAACGAAAACTTGCTCTGTGGAAGAAAAACGCTGGACGAAAGCCAGTGAACATCGTCACAGCGAGAAGTTCCCGGGTGAGTGACATTTTGTTTCTAAATCAGCTTTGATCCGAAGCGGCCGATTGTTTGTTTTGTCGGGAAGAAGTGAAGCTTGTAAATGGTACGGCTGACTAGCGAACATACCGGCAGGAACTGGGAGCAAAGTTAGAATACGCGATTATATAAAATATCACTAGCAACCTGCAGTTGTGAGTTAAAGGTTAGGCGGCATTACAGAATGTAGGCGTGAGCAGCGAAGCACGCCTCCACGGCAATAACAATGTTTAAAGCTGGACCAAGGACAGAGAATATCGGGAGCCGTGAAAACATTAATACTAATAAAGTGGATATTTCAGTAAAGCAACATTTCAATAACCTAGAGAGACTCTATAGGAAAGAGATAAATAAAAGCTGGGAGATAATTGCATTAGAAAATTATCTGGAAGTCAAACGTGTGCCAAGAGGCCTCCGAATTTTCACGATGCCTACACATCCTGATACTAAGGTGGATTTATTGGAGGAATGGGTGGCAAATACCCAGGAATGCTCATTCAATATGATGCGCATATTAATCAAACACACTAAAAGGATGTAATAGAAATAAAGAGCAAATTACAAGAACTGGAAGAAATTATTAAAAATTCATCCAACAAAGAGGAAATAGACAGAATAAGAAAAGATATGGAAATAAGACTGGAGAAGTATGAGACTGAAATCCAAGAGCACAAACAAAGGAAATTCAAAAGAGATGAACAAGATTACTTAGAAGGAAGAATTCTTACTTTTGCCAAAAGATTTGACTTCCTAAAGAAAAACTATCCAATGCAGCAATCGCAAAAAGCAGCAGACACGACGAGTGAATCAGACATCAGTGAGAATGAAAGCACAGTGGGCACACGTGTAACCACTCAAGTTCCTTTTTTAGAGGAAATTCGGTGGATGAATCTCGACAAAACCTTAGCAAGTGGCAGGGGTCGAAGAAGAGACATGAATCGAGGCCGAGGTCGGGGCAGGGGGGAAGAAAGCGCAAGCCCCTTACAGGTATCAGAAAAACCAGAAGGGCAAAGCGAAAGAAGATGTTATTCACTACGCAACCGGAAGTGATGACTGAAAACTTGATTGTTAATCTTTCAAAATATGAGTTGTCAGAAGAAGAAACATCTCTATTGAATAAAGGTCTAACCTTCTGTCCCGAAAGCCATTTCAACTACACACAGGTCAGGATTGACCTTTATAAATATGTGAGAAAGCTGAAATTAGCCAAAATACATGCCTCAAAACAAGAACAAAATATGAATAAGAACATAACCGAATCAATACCACCGGACCCTACAATTTCGATTGACCAAATGAGTGATTTAAAAACAATGTTTGATTTACTATATGATCTGGATGAGGAAGAGATGTCAGAGGAAAAAGTACTATCTCATCTCTATTTTGAAGTGGATAAGAGACTGGAGAGCGGTCTGAAAAGAAAATCTAAATATTGTCCAGTATTATCTCCAAGAAATAGATTTGATCTGTTCTCTGATGCCATCATAGAAGAATTGGAAAGAATGCCAAAAATAAGGAATCAACAAAGAGAAAATCTAACTAAAGCAGAAAGAGGAGCAATTAAAAAATTAATGGAGAATGAAGAAATCATAATAAAACCGGCTGACAAGGGGGGAAATATTGTTCTCATGGATACATCAGAGTATATCAAAGAGGCCATGAGACAGCTCAATGAGACAACAAATTATTGCAGATTGAAGACCAATCCAATCAACAAAATGACTATTGAACTGAATACACAATAGCAGAAATGGCATAATGATGGTCTTCTAAGCATCAACGAACTTACGTTCCTCATGAAGGATTTTCCCCAAACACTTACTATATATTTTCTACCAAAAATACATAAGACTTTACAACAGCCACCAGGAAGACCTATTGTTTCCTCTTGTGAATCATTGTACGAGAATCTATCTGAATATGTGGATACATTCCTGGCCCCAATAGCCCAAAACATGAGCTCCTACATAAAGGATAGAGGAGACTTTTTAAGAATTTTAAATGGAATAACTTGGAACAACAACTACCTCTTAATCTCCATAGATGTGGTATCGCTATACACTTCCATCAGACATGACATAGGAATGGAAGCATGCAGCTATTTCCTGAAACAAAGAAGTATTAAAGATCTAAAACACACGCAGATGCTCTTGAAGATGATAGAAATATGTCTTACCAACAATGTATTTTTATTCAACAAAGAGCTCTTTAGACAACAATGCGGTACTGCCATGGGCATCTCATTTTCGCCGAACTATGCGAATACTATTATGGGATGGTGGGAAAAGATAATTGCATGGTGTCCGAACTTCCAAGAAGAACTGGAACAAATTGTACTATGGGTCCGGTTCATCGACGATCTGTTTTTAATTTGGAATGGTACGGAGACAGAGTTCCAAAAATATTTTGAGATATTGTCAATGAATAACATTGGACTATCTTTCACACACATAACAAGTAAACAAGAGATCGCATTTCTGGACACAAAAGTTATTATAGAAAATGAGCAAATACATACAACTTTGTTCAGAAAAGAAACAGCGACTAACAGTGTACTACATGGGACAAGCTTCCACCCAATTCCCTTGAAAAACAGTATCCCATACGGTGAATTCATACGAATGAAACAAAATTGTTCTAAAAAGGAAGATGCTGAAAAGGAAATATCAGAAACCATGGCCAGATTAAGAACACGTGGATATAATGAAAGAACTTTGAGAAAATGTAAAGAAAAGGATGATCAAAAATCAAGGACAGAAGCTTGATTCCAAAGACTGTGGGACAGGAAAATAGAAAACAACAAGCACCGAGATTTATAACCACCTATAGCAAAGAAAGTGGTGTAATATTGAATAAAATACGAAAGTACTGGCATCTCATCTCTGGGGATGGAGACATTGGAAAAATCTTAGGCCAAAAACCTGCAGTCACATATAGGAAAACAAAGTCCTTGCAAGATATGATAACAACAAGTCATTTTCAAGAGAAGCTTAAAAGCAACTGGCTAGTAAATCAAACCAAAGGATTCAGGAAATGTAACGCATGCAAAGCATGTAAAATCCAGAAAAATATGAAAGCCTTTGATGAACCTGATGGAAGTGTCACAAACATTGATCAGAAAATTTTATGTACTTCCCGCTTCATGATCTATGTGATAGAGTGTGATTGCTGTATGAAGTACATTGGTAGCACGACGTGCATGTTAAAGAAACAAATACTGGAACACATACGTGCTGTGAAGAATAGAGACACCACATATGCCACTGCGAAACACATGCAGAAATGCCAGAATGGAGATTGGCAAAAGATGTGCTACTATGGCATTTACATGACACCGGCACGAGAAACAGGAGGAGACCGAACAAGATCATTGCGACAAATGGAGTCCAGATATATAATAAGACTCAGAGCAAAGGCCCCGAAAGGCATCAATAATGATGAGGAACTCTTTGTACATCTCTAGGAATAGAATAGACAATTTCAAATGTTGTCGTGAACTGAAAAGCCAACTGGCTGACAATATATATGAACTAAGTTATAACGTAATAGAAAGTGGTTTCAAAACCGGTACTATACCGAAGTCACTGAAAAGCGTAAAAATATTACAAATTTAATTTAATTTTATGTACAACATAAATTCACTATTTTTTCAAATATGTAATATAAGGTAAAATCTGTTGACACTTACAATATCAGCAGGATAATGTAATACAAAGCCTAACATAGCTGCTCTTAAGAAAATTTGATTGAATGGGATTTATATTTTTTGTAAGTTGTTGATTATACACTACGAATCCCACAATGCATCATTATGGCAAAAGTGGGTATAAATAGGTGAAAGAGACAAAGGACTCACTAACCGTGAAAAAAGCCAAGGGCTGAAACGCGTTGGTTTGTGGAGGTTGCGAAAAGAATAAAACGTATGCTTATAACGAGTTCCAGAGTGCCACGTTCCTTGCTCTGTTTATTAAATTGGGTCTGGA
This sequence comes from Triturus cristatus, assembly GCF_964204655.1. Taxonomy (NCBI): domain Eukaryota; kingdom Metazoa; phylum Chordata; class Amphibia; order Caudata; family Salamandridae; genus Triturus; species Triturus cristatus. The sequence goes on along the minus strand of NC_140595.1, from coordinate 676,396,286 downwards.
TCCGACCCCCACGTAGAGCCCCAGCTGGAGAGCGCACCAAGCAAATGGGTCACATTGGATAAACAGTGAATATAAAAACTTGGCAGCGCCCGGATTAAAGCATCACACAGACATCAAAAAGAAAACGAAAACTTGCCCTGTGGAAGAAAAACGCTGGACGAAAGCCAGTGAACATCGTCACAGCGAGAAGTTCCCGGGTGAGTGACATTTTGTTTCTAAATCAGCTTTGATCCGAAGCGGCCGATTGTTTGTTTTGTCGGGAAGAAGTGAAGCTTGTAAATGGTACGGCTGACTAGCGAACATACCGGCAGGAACTGGGAGCAAAGTTAGAATACGCGATTATATAAAATATCACTAGCAACCTGCAGTTGTGAGTTAAAGGTTAGGCGGCATTACAGAATGTAGGCGTGAGCAGCGAAGCACGCCTCCACGGCAATAACAATGTTTAAAGCTGGACCAAGGACAGAGAATATCGGGAGCCGTGAAAACATTAATACTAATAAAGTGGATATTTCAGTAAAGCAACATTTCAATAACCTAGAGAGACTCTATAGGAAAGAGATAAATAAAAGCTGGGAGATAATTGCATTAGAAAATTATCTGGAAGTCAAACGTGTGCCAAGAGGCCTCCGAATTTTCACGATGCCTACACATCCTGATACTAAGGTGGATTTATTGGAGGAATGGGTGGCAAATACCCAGGAATGCTCATTCAATATGATGCGCATATTAATCAAACACACTAAAAGGATGTAATAGAAATAAAGAGCAAATTACAAGAACTGGAAGAAATTATTAAAAATTCATCCAACAAAGAGGAAATAGACAGAATAAGAAAAGATATGGAAATAAGACTGGAGAAGTATGAGACTGAAATCCAAGAGCACAAACAAAGGAAATTCAAAAGAGATGAACAAGATTACTTACAAGGAAGAATTCTTACTTTTGCCAAAAGATTTGACTTCCTAAAGAAAAACTATCCAATGCAGCAATCGCAAAAAGCAGCAGACACGACGAGTGAATCAGACATCAGTGAGAATGAAAGCACAGTGGGCACACGTGTAACCACTCAAGTTCCTTTTTTAGAGGAAATTCGGTGGATGAATCTCGACAAAACCTTAGCAAGTGGCAGGGGTCGAAGAAGAGACATGAATCGAGGCCGAGGTCGGGGCAGGGGGGAAGAAAGCGCAAGCCCCTTACAGGTATCAGAAAAACCAGAAGGGCAAAGCGAAAGAAGATGTTATTCACTACGCAACCGGAAGTGATGACTGAAAACTTGATTGTTAATCTTTCAAAATATGAGTTGTCAGAAGAAGAAACATCTCTATTGAATAAAGGTCTAACCTTCTGTCCCGAAAGCCATTTCAACTACACACAGGTCAGGATTGACCTTTATAAATATGTGAGAAAGCTGAAATTAGCCAAAATACATGCCTCAAAACAAGAACAAAATATGAATAAGAACATAACTGAATCAATACCACCGGACCCTACAATTTCGATTGACCAAATGAGTGATTTAAAAACAATGTTTGATTTACTATATGATCTGGATGAGGAAGAGATGTCAGAGGAAAAAGTACTATCTCATCTCTATTTTGAAGTGGATAAGAGACTGGAGAGCGGTCTGAAAAGAAAATCTAAATATTGTCCAGTATTATCTCCAAGAAATAGATTTGATCTGTTCTCTGATGCCATCATAGAAGAATTGGAAAGAATGCCAAAAATAAGGAATCAACAAAGAGAAAATCTAACTAAAGCAGAAAGAGGAGCAATTAAAAAATTAATGGAGAATGAAGAAATCATAATAAAACCGGCTGACAAGGGGGGAAATATTGTTCTCATGGATACATCAGAGTATATCAAAGAGGCCATGAGACAGCTCAATGAGACAACAAATTATTGCAGATTGAAGACCAATCCAATCAACAAAATGACTATTGAACTGAATACACAATAGCAGAAATGGCATAATGATGGTCTTCTAAGCATCAACGAAATTACGTTCCTCATGAAGGATTTTCCCCAAACACTTACTATATATTTTCTACCAAAAATACATAAGACTTTACAACAGCCACCAGGAAGACCTATTGTTTCCTCTTGTGAATCATTGTACGAGAATCTATCTGAATATGTGGATACATTCCTGGCCCCAATAGCCCAAAACATGAGCTCCTACATAAAGGATAGAGGAGACTTTTTAAGAATTTTAAATGGAATAACTTGGAACAACAACTACCTCTTAATCTCCATAGATGTGGTATCGCTATACACTTCCATCAGACATGACATAGGAATGGAAGCATGCAGCTATTTCCTGAAACAAAGAAGTATTAAAGATCTAAAACACACGCAGATGCTCTTGAAGATGATAGAAATATGTCTTACCAACAATGTATTTTTATTCAACAAAGAGCTCTTTAGACAACAATGCGGTACTGCCATGGGCATCTCATTTTCGCCGAACTATGCGAATACTATTATGGGATGGTGGGAAAAGATAATTGCATGGTGTCCGAACTTCCAAGAAGAACTGGAACAAATTGTACTATGGGTCCGGTTCATCGACGATCTGTTTTTAATTTGGAATGGTACGGAGACAGAGTTCCAAAAATATTTTGAGATATTGTCAATGAATAACATTGGACTATCTTTCACACACATAACAAGTAAACAAGAGATCGCATTTCTGGACACAAAAGTTATTATAGAAAATGAGCAAATACATACAACTTTGTTCAGAAAAGAAACAGCGACTAACAGTGTACTACATGGGACAAGCTTCCACCCAATTCCCTTGAAAAACAGTATCCCATACGGTGAATTCATACGAATGAAACAAAATTGTTCTAAAAAGGAAGATGCTGAAAAGGAAATATCAGAAACCATGGCCAGATTAAGAACACGTGGATATAATGAAAGAACTTTGAGAAAATGTAAAGAAAAGGATGATCAAAAATCAAGGACAGAAGCTTGATTCCAAAGACTGTGGGACAGGAAAATAGAAAACAACAAGCACCGAGATTTATAACCACCTATAGCAAAGAAAGTGGTGTAATATTGAATAAAATACGAAAGTACTGGCATCTCATCTCTGGGGATGGAGACATTGGAAAAATCTTAGGCCAAAAACCTGCAGTCACATATAGGAAAACAAAGTCCTTGCAAGATATGATAACAACAAGTCATTTTCAAGAGAAGCTTAAAAGCAACTGGCTAGTAAATCAAACCAAAGGATTCAGGAAATGTAACGCATGCAAAGCATGTAAAATCCAGAAAAATATGAAAGCCTTTGATGAACCTGATGGAAGTGTCACAAACATTGATCAGAAAATTTTATGTACTTCCCGCTTCATGATCTATGTGATAGAGTGTGATTGCTGTATGAAGTACATTGGTAGCACGACGTGCATGTTAAAGAAACAAATACTGGAACACATACGTGCTGTGAAGAATAGAGACACCACATATGCCACTGCGAAACACATGCAGAAATGCCAGAATGGAGATTGGCAAAAGATGTGCTACTATGGCATTTACATGACACCGGCACGAGAAACAGGAGGAGACCGAACAAGATCATTGCGACAAAAGGAGTCCAGATATATAATAAGACTCAGAACAAAGGCCCCGAAAGGCATCAATAATGATGAGGAACTCTTTGTACATCTCTAGGAATAGAATAGACATTTTCAAATGTTGTCCTGAACTGAAAAGCCAACTGGCTGACAATATATAAGAACTAAGTCATAACGTAATAGAAAGTGGTCTCAAAACCGGTACTATACCGAAGTTACTGAAAAGCGTAAAAATATTACAAATTGAATTTAATTTTATGTACAACATAAATTCACTATTTTTTCAAATATGTAATATAAGGTAAAATCTGTTGACACTTATAATATCAGCAGGATAATGTAATACAAAGCCTAACATAACTGCTCTTAAGAAAATTTGATTGATTATGATTTATATTTTTTGTAAGTTGTTGATTATACACTACGAATTCCACATTGCGTAATTATGGCAAAAGTGGGTATAAATGGGTGAAAGAGGCAAAGGACTCACTAACCGTGAAAAAAGCCAAGGGCTGAAACGCGTTGGTTTGTGGAGGTTGCGAAAAGAATAAAGCGTATGCTTATAACGAGCTCCAGAGTGCCACGTTCCTTGCTCTGTTTATTAAATTGGGTCTGGATCCGACCCCCACGTAGAGCACAAGTGGGTCACATTGGATATATATATATATATATATATATTACCTACTGGCGGTCGCCAGTAGGTAGTTATAGTTAGGACCCTGTTTCCATAGGAAATCCGCAACATTCTATTTGGAATAACTTTGGCGCCGGTCGACGAATCCTCGCGAAATTTTCAAAATAGGTGGGGCGCTACGCTCCGCTCCTACCCTGAAAGTCTCGGGGGGATTCGTCAAGCAGGGGCCGAGAAAAAAGGGGGGTCCCAAAACACGTTTTCCCCATGCATTTTTCCATAGGACCTTTAGACACAGCTACAGCCCGAACGGCTGAACAGAATTACTTGAAATTTGGCAGAGAGGTAGCCATAAGGTCAAGGAAGTGCCTTTTGCAGGTCTGGTGTAAATCTGTTCAGTATTTCCTGAGAAAATAGCATTTAAAAGCATATATATATGTGGGCGGAGCCTAACCACACATCTCATCCTGAGATCTGATTGGCTGTCAGCACTTCATCCAAGAAGTGTTGGCAGCCATCTTGGGACCAATATACATGATAGCACCTCATTAAAAAGCATTGCAGTTAATAGAAGGTTTTAAGACTTTAGTTACATTATAAATCATTTGTTGATGGTACCATACTCATTTTAGGAATTGTGGTATGTTCTAAGGTGATTTCACCATGTGAAAAAGCCTTCTGCTGGGATATCATGATTGAGAGAAAAATATTTTCTCATGCTTTTACCACAGAGGTTTGGAAGGTGATCTATAGGCTAAACTGAGAGCTTATTTTCTGTAAATTCACATTATCTTTCTCAGTCATGTGAGAATGAAGTCTGACATTCTCAGTAAAACATGTACATCCAACAAGGGCAGAGACTGTCAGTTGATTCCTTTGTGTTCTACTGCAGCTTCCCAGAGTGTTCCAAAGAACTACTAGAGCGCTAACAGTCCTACTTATGATAAACGTATGGCACACCTGAAGCCATCTTGCTTGGATTAAAGTGGTAACTCTTAAAACATTTAATTTAAAAAGGAACAAAATGAGGGGGTTCATTTTTCCATAAAAAGTATGATTAGTGCTGCAGAAAGAAAAATTAGGGCACATTTTGAGTGACTTCTCAAATCCTCTTCTATTTCATTAAAAAATTCTGACATGCAGACTGAAACATGCACTTTCAATACCAGCAGCAGTTTTCCCTGGTGAGCAGTAGCTTTACTACAGTGATCTAATGAGCAAAAAGAGTGCTAACATTCTGAATTTAGGGCAAATGTGTGACACATCTGAATGCCTTCTTGATGGAATCAAAGTAAAAAACTGAAAGTATTTCCTACTGAGGAGACTGCAGTAAATGAGGAAATTAGGAAACTTCATAACAAATAAGTCTCCCAAGATGGCCACCAGAGACAAAAGAGCCCAAATGTAGCCCAAATATCACCCAGATGTAGCCCAAGTATAGCCCAATGACAGAATGTCCCAGAATGTTCTTAAAAACAACTAGAGCGCTTACTGTCTTCATTATGACAAAAGTAAGGCACACCTGAAGCCATCTTGATTGGAATAAACTGGTAACACTTAAAACATTTAATTTAAAAAGGAACACAATGAGGAGGTTCATTTTGCCATAGAAATTATGATTAATGCTGAAGAAAGAAAATGAGGGCACATTTTGAGTGACTTCTCAAATCCTCTTCTATTTCATTAAAAAATTCTGACATGCAGACTGAAACATGCACTTTTAATACCAGGAGCAGACTTCCATGGTGCAGTAGTTTTACTACAGTGATCTAATGAGCAACTAGAGTGCTAACATTCAGAATTTATGGCAAATGTGTGACATATCTGAATACCTTCATGATGGAATCAAAGTAAAAAACTGAAAGCATTTCCTACTGAGGAGACTGCAGTACATGAGGAAATTAGGAAACTTCATAACAAATAAATCTCCCAAGATGGCCACCGGAGACAAAAGAGCCCAAATGTAGCCCAAAATCACCCAGATGTAGCCCAAATATAGCCCAATGACAGAAGTGTGCAAAACACTTATTATTTTGTGTTTTTGCAGTGTTATATAGTGCAGACTTGTCAGGTATTGGAGTGCTTTACATGAGCTTTGGTTACATCACACAAGAACAAATTCATTTTGGTTGTAGACATGGGGAGACTAAGTGATTTGACCAGAATCACAGAATGTCGAGCTGAAGCAGAAACTTCAACCTGGTTCCCCAGTTGCAAAGTCTGCCGTTCTGGAAGTAACACCACATCCTCTCCCCTAAGTGCAACGTTTAATCAAGTGGTCAACTGGATAAAAAAACATAAAGATAACAAATAATTTAAAAGTGCTTTGTCGCTATTTGAAAACTCAGAAAATATGTCCTTATTTTAGTCTTTTAGAGCACTAACCATAATTTTGATGCCAATAAGACCCTCTCATATATGTAATTTCTAAAGGAAATGCTCTAGGTATTACAGTTTTGATTACATCAAGATGATGTCAGGCGTTCCACACTTTTGTAATAAATATAGAATGTTAGCAATCTAGTTGTTCATTAGGATACTGTTGAGAGGCAGAGGCCAGGGGCACGGACTCTGAAAATTGAAGGCAGGTAGGAGGGTGCAAAGGCAACAATTTAACCACACTGAGCAGGCAGGAAGGGCCGTGGAAGCACAACAGACTATGGAGGGCAGTGGAAAGGGGGGCAGGGGCAACAAACCAACAATACAGGACTTGCAAGAGAGGCTGTTGGAGGGAAGATCTATTACGGGTCAAGGAAGCTAGGGGCGGTCCCCAGATCCCCGGGAGCCACCACAGAACTGAGCAGGAGAGTGAGTCAGGGACAAAAGGGGCACCTTAATTTGAGCCGGGGTGCCTAGGAACGCTTGCTCCAAAAATGAAGAAAACAGACATATGAGACATGGAATTGGAGGCAGAATACAATGGCAGTTTAATGAGAAGATGCAACTTCAAAGAAACCGCAGAATAGAGACATAAAGTACAAAATACAGAATCCAGATAATCATACAGCTGTCATAATATTCTCTGTATCTCAATTAATGTACTGACAGAGAGAGAGAGAAAACACATCTATAAATGCATCATGAGAAACAAGTTACACCAAGGAAAATGTTACCTAGGAACACTCACGTTTACTCTTAGAGCAAGCATTCCTGCAATTACAATACAAAATCTTTTAAATGCAAAAGTAAAGAGAACAATGGTTAAACATAACATGACATTTCACATAGGTAAAATAGAATAGGATACTTCAAGCAAAGCAGAGCAAGACATTTTAAGCAAAGGAAGACAAGAGCTCCCAGCTCTTGGGGAAAACCTGCACTGCCTGTTAACCTACATACAGACGGCGAGGTAGTCCGTCGATATCTGTGGGTGCTCCCTTTTTATATCATTTTGTGGGCTCCTTTGCACGCTACATCTACCTACGTATGCTACCCAAAAGCTTCGTCTGCAGATTTTACCAGACATTTCGTCATTTACCCACTTAATGCTGACAATGGACTGGGTGAAAAGGTCAGTCTCTCAGGCCAATCGCTTATCGTAAGTTCCATAGAGCAAGCAGAAAATAATGGGTATTGTACGGGAATTCAATATATTCATGTATAAAATCTCCTCAGTTCTCCTAACTTGACGCTCTGCGGTTGCCACTTCCTTAAAAGCGGGAAACCTGCCCAGGAAGCAAGTACCAGTCCAGGATGCAGCCTACTGTATGTCGACAGCTTCAGGGGGATGTTGAACTTTGATACCGAGCACGGAGCACTCGGGTAGGGTGGGGGCTACTAGTTTGGATCAGAAGGCCTCGCAGACCTGCCTTCAGACTGCTATACACTAAAATTGCAGAGCTATGGTCAATTTAACAAAGAGGCCTACATATTGAACAGAAGGGCCTACACAGGGGTTTTATGCTGGCTGAGTGGTAAGGATGTCTCAGGATAATTATATAGCAACACAGGACCCGCTGGTCAATTTAATACGGCCTACAAATGCAGCTGGCAGGGCAAGGACAAGGGTCTCATACTTCAGGTGTGGACAGAACGGGCCAGGGGGCCCCTGTGATACAAAATCTACCCTCCTTCAAGGCTGTGGCAATGTAATAGACCATTGTGGGCAGAAGGAAGAGGCAATGGTAGTACAACCATACATGCCAACAGACCCGATTCAGCCAGGAAACGTCCAATGTTTTTAAGCTCAAATGGGCTTTATTTGATCTGTCTCCTGTCTACAATATCCTGTTTTTCAATGTAACTCAAAGGGGAAAATCAATACCCCAGTTTTTTTTCAAAATCTCCCTCTTACCAAGTTCAAAATGTTCGCAAGTATGGTACATTGGATCATGGAAGGAAATGGGATAGGGTCATGGACTTGGATAATAGAGGACAGGAGGGACATGGAGAGGTGCACCAAACTGACCCTGCAGGGCAGGCATCAGGGTTTGCAGCAGCACAATACACCACACAGGGCATGCAGGACGGGAGTGCAGCACAACAATCCATAGAAAGCAAGAGGGAGGGGACAGGACCATGCACATGGACAACAGAGAACAGAGGGGCAAGAGGCAATGGTAGCTAGCTGACCATAATGGACAGACAGGAGAGAAAGCTGCAGTATAACAGACCATAAAGGGCAGGAGGGACGGATCAGGGGCATTACAATGGAACAGACAAGCCAGGAGGGAGGGAGTAGGGCTGGGGGCAAGGGGGCAGGGCAGGAGCAGCAAGATAGCCATGGAGGTCAGGCAGGATGGGCACTAGAAGCAAGACACACCATGAAGAGCAACAGTGAGACTGTGATGGCATACACACAGACCATGGAGGGAAGGTGGGAGGGGGTCAGGGGCAGCTAACTGACCACACAGGGAAGGTGGGAGGGGCCATGGCAGCACAGAAGACCATGCATGGCAAGTGGGAGGGTTAGTGGCAGCACAATGGCTATGATGGGCAAGAAGGAGGGTGGAGGGGCATGCACAAAGGACGATGAAGGATAGAAGGAAGGGTCAGGACCTGTGCACAGACAAGAAAGTTCAGGGGAAGGGACCTCACAACAGACCACACGGGGCAGGCAGGAGGAGCAGTTGCAGCACAACAGACCAGGGAGGGCAGAAGTGTGTGGCAGTACAATGGACCATGTAGGACAGGAGGAAGAGGATAGGGGCATGGCATGTGGACAGGCAGGGTGGAGGTGGCAGGGACAGGTTACAGTCATCTGACAATGCTAGGCAGGTGGGAGGGGAGTGGCAGCTCAACAGAACACTCAGAGTAGATAGGAGTGGCAGGTCCATGGGACATGGTGGGCAAAAAGGATGGAGCAGGGGCATGCACAAAGACATCGGAGGGCAGGGGGAAGGAGAATAGGGGCAGCCAGCTAAGCACAGAGTTTAAGCAGGAGGTCAATGATGGGGCATAGAATTGGGCAATGGAGGGCAGGAGGAGTGGACTGGTACATCATACTAAATTGAGGGCAGTGGCAGCACATCAGACCATGCATGGCAGGAGGGAGGAGGCTAGTCCATGGATTCACACAACAGAGGATAGGGAGGAAGGGGATGGGGCAGCAAGCTAACTGTTCAGAGAAGGCGGGTATTAGGAACTTTATTGTTTTTAAAACATTGTGTCTGTGCGAACTACTTAAAATATGAACAAGTATGCAGCATAATCTCACTTTTATTCAGGAAGAAGAGGACGTTTGTGACTGTGACTCCGGGCTCACTTGGCAGAAACACCCCCTGACCCTCCACCCCCTATCGCAAAATGTAATGCCCGTGAAAAGGGTAGGTGAACACAGTGTTATATAGAACATAGTCCTGAGAGCACGATTGAAAATGAAAACTAGATATAGTGTATGGTATAAACTATGCACCAAAAAGTGTGATATAAGATGAACCAGGCGTGAAAAATAATATGCAATACATTGTGCGCAATGACAGATTCATTGGAGAGCGCGAGATAGCACAGGCACTAGCGCGTGCTATGCGATATGCGCCTTGGAGTGTAATATGCACAGGGCAGTGTTGTGTAACCTAACTAGTCTCTAAAGTTGTAATATAAAATATGTGCTGGGGAGTGTAATGTTGCATATGCACTGTGACAAAGATATGGATCCCAGATTGTAATATGTATGGCATAGCACTGTGCGTTATAACATAGGCATCGAGAAAGGCACGTTAGATGGGGCAATATAACCCGTGCGAAGACAAGTGTGGCATGACATATTCACGGGGTGGTGTTACAGTGCACATGGGCTAGAGAGTGTCATAGCATATGCACTAGCTAGTGGAATACAACACAGAGGTGTGTGGCACTCGGCAGGCAATGGTGGGTGTAACACAGCATTGGGCTCTGTCAGGAGCACGCTGTGACTCTCAAGTGATGTTCGTCCCCTTTCCAGAGAGTAAAATAAAAAGTATTACACATCCGGCAGTGGATGTGTGTTTTATTAACCGTGAGGGGGGTTTCTTGCATAGTTTTGGTCGAATTTTTGTCGAATCCCCTTTGAATGGCTTGGTGTGCATGTGTATTAAATGTGCCCGTCAATAGCTACCCATGTTTGTATAAATAAATGACAAGGGTGTCTACCAGGATTAGGCACGGTAGGGCATCAGACATGTCAGAGCTTCACTAGTGGTGTAAATACATTCCACGTGGATTAATTGCATGCATAGTCGCCTTTTAATGAATATCACGCAAATCGTCATGGTGATAGGTACGTACGGTTTGTCCAGCATGTCCTAGGTGTGTCTATAAATATATATTTTTTTAAAATAATAAAAAACAGTGGGGATTGGGGTCAAAAAAATATAATTAGGAGACTGGCCCTGGGGGATGGGGTCATCAGGGCCAATAAATTAGAATAAGAAGGGGAACCAAACAGCCCCCCTTCTTAAAAAACTAAAATAAATAAAAGACTGGCATCATGCCGGAGGCCATGCCCCCTCCGTGCAGCACTCTGCAAATGCGCCCCCAACAGGCATCTCCAGTATGCGCCAGGGAGCTGCGCTGCAGCCAGGTGTTCTGAGGCCAAGCCCCTTTTTACACCTCTCTGCAACGCAGCTCTGTGGCGCTTACTGGAGGTACCTAGTGGTCTAGTTTGACCCTAGGGACCCTTAGGATTCAGGGGGACTTAATCTCTCAACTTAGAACAGCCACAGGGCGCGTTTACATAGTGGTGAAGGGAGGGGACGGGGCATGAGGTGACGTGTGCAAACACGCACTATGGCACGTTTTAAATTGGGGATATAATTTCCCTTCAATACTGAGGGCCCCTGGGGGCTAACTAGCCCACCAAGTGCTTCCAGTAAGCGCCACTGAGCTGCATTGCAGAGAGGTGGTCCAGGCCGTGCCACTTTTTACACCTCTCTGCAACGCAGCTCTGTGGCACTTACTGGAGGTACCTAGTGGGCTAGTTGGACCCTAGGGACCCTCAGGATTCAAATGAACTTAATCTCCCAACTAAAAATGGACACAGGGCGTGTTTACACAGTGGTGAAGGGAGGGGACGGGGCCTGAGTTAACGTGTGCAAAAACGCCCAGTGGCCTGTTTTAAGAGGTAGTTTTAATCCCCATGCCCTACTATACACTAGGGGCTTACAGAGGAGGTCATGCTAATCACAGGGGGACCCCAACGCATAATGTTCCCTAGTGTATGTAGGTGTTTTCACTGTATTCTAAGTGTCTTTTAACATAGCACTGGCTCTAGGACTGGTTAGTCAGACTCAGTTACCACCAGTATCCGTCTGAAAAAGTTGAGGGTACAGGATGATTTTGCAACAAGGCTTCTTTCTGCTCTTCTTTTTGTTCTTTCTGCACGTTATCCTTCTTCCTGCACTTATCTTCGTATTTGAGGACTTCTGTTGCTTCTTTCTGCACTTCTTTTGTTTCTTTCTGTGCATTTTTTCTTCTTTCTTCACATGTCCTATCTCTGTAGGCATAGTTAGAAATTAGCATTTAAAAAACCTTTGAAATTCACAGAAAAAACCATAGGTTTCAGGTACGTTATAGTTAGGAATTAGCATTTAAAAAACCTCAGAAATTCACTGAAAAAACCATAGGTTTCAGGGGTGTTATAGTTAGCTGGACTTTTCACTTGTACAAAACCATTGAAATTCCTCCGTTATAGTTAGTTCAGCTAACTATAACTCGCGCGCCCGCAATGCACTGCTGATGACGTCACATATTACATCACTCATGACATGGTCAGTGACATCACTCATGACATCACTGATGACATCTCAAATGACATCACTGATGACATCACTGATGACATCATCCTTGTGATAGAGAGGAAGACCTCCTCTCACCCTAATATAACCTTTGATACACACATTCAAAAATAGAGACTAAAATTTTCAAAACAATGGACATACCAATACCAGTTACAACAACCTCTTCAGTAATTCTAAGATCCACATACACATCCACTCATTCACCAACAGTCCTATACAGTCACTCATACATGTACTCACTCATCATATGTACTCATACACCTATACATCCTGTTACACAATGCCACTCATCCATAGAGTTACTCACACACATAGTCACTCATGCTAATAAAGAATCAAACATACATTTACTTGCATATACAGTTATACACACACCACCATACTTAATTCTACGGAAACTTACACATACTTAGTCTTTTAAACAATCACTTATAGAAACACATACTTATTCATACAGGAACTCTTTCAATCTCTCACTCTCACATATACTCACATATATACACCAATAGTCACATATACTAGTTTAAAACATATGTAGTTACTCATAAAGACACTATTGAGACAGTCATTCACTCACTAACACACCCATACACACACTCATCCACCCATACAGTCCTGCACACATGCTGTGTTCAACACATACAAACAGTGAGTCACTCATTCATGCACCTATGCACTACGTAATACCCCCCACCGAACCATGCAGACACTCAGACTGATACTCAAAAAACCAACTAATAACCTATATAGACACCCATGTAGCTACTCACCAACCCATGCAGCCACTTATACACAAAGTGAGAGACTGATACAGATATTTACATATTTAAACATTACTCACTAAGCCATGTATTCACTATGATACACTTAATCAGTCAGTTACACAATCAATTTTTCAAAAACAAATCATCCATTTAGACACTTATATACCCATTTATTCTTCCATCGACCTTGAGATATACATAAATAAAACATATTTAATTTTCAGAAAAACACACATTCACTGGATGATGTCATCAGTGATGTCATTTGAGATGTCATCAGTGATGTCATGAGTGATGTCACTGACCATGTCATGAGTGATGTAATATGTGACGTCATCAGCAGTGCATTGCGGGCGCGCGAGTTATAGTTAGCTGAACTAACTATAACGGAGGAATTTCAATGGTTTTGTACAAGTGAAAAGTCCAGCTAACTATAACACCCCTGAAACCTATGGTTTTTTCAGTGAATTTCTGAGGTTTTTTAAATGCTAATTCCTAACTATAACGTGCCTGAAACCTATGGTTTTTTCTGTGAATATATATATATATATATATATATATATATATATATCAAAGTAAACAATCCTACTCCGGAACGAAGAGGCACGTACTCAAGGTGTGTAGAAATAAGGCTTCTTTATTAGGTTCAGGTCTCCCACAGCCCCTGCATAAAAAGAGACGCGTTTGTCAATCTAATTGGCGCCATGAATGTTTTTGAAATATATAGCCCTCCTCCCTCCATCAGGCTTGCCATGGACATAGGGAGCAGACTGTGTAATCGGAAAATAAGGCTAATAAGATATACTGGTTTTGACAAGTGCACAAAAGCAAGGTATACAGAGTTTCATTAACAAATATGAAAACTACATCCGGCGCCAATGTACAGGTATTGTCAGCTGTTAGGCTTAATTAAATTCCTTATATATACACAGCGCATGTATAATTATGTCTCATAGGTCTGAGTTTAAGCCAGTCAAAATGACGGGCCGAAGTGCTTTAAAGTAATTTAAAAGAAGAAT